>NC_072428.2:107059621-107362651 GCF_028878055.3 Symphalangus syndactylus
ATCTATGTGGAGCTACCTGGAGATAGTCACATCCCACAGGTGGAGGGCTCAGTCCCCAAGATTGCTCCTTCCCCCACTTCGGACACCAGTCGCAAGTCTGGGCATTTGGAACTTCTGACTGACCAGCTATAGATCCAGATTCTCACAACCCTCTTTTCGGGTTCAGTAATTTGCTAGAGTGGCCCACAGAACTCAGGGAAATGCTTAACTTACATTTACCAGTTTATTGTAAAGGATATAGATGAAGAGATGCATAGGGTGAGGTATGGAAGGAGGGGATCAGAGCCTCCATGCTCTCCCCAAGCACACTACCCTCCAGGAGCCTCCATGTGTTCAGCTCTTCCGAAGCTCTCCAAACCCTCTTTATGGGTATTTATGGAGGCTTTATTATGTAGGCATTATTGATTAAACCATTGGCGACTGGTAATAAACATAACCTTCAGCCCTTCTCCCCTCCCTGGAGTGCAGGGTAGGAGGTGGGTCAAAAGTCCCAGCCCTCTAATCTTGCCTCGTCTTTCAGTGACCAGCCCCACCCTGAAGCTATCAGTCAACATTAGTTTGGAACACTAAGAAGTTTGAAGCAGAATCTATTATTGCTGTCAGATACCAGATAGATAACAAAAAGATGATAAGATGATAACAAAAAAATGGTATTTAAATTAGTGCTTACCAAGTACTTGAGATCATTTACTCTTCCCAAAAATTCTATGAGCTAGTTACTATTTTATATGCACTTTTTAGGTGAGATAGCTAAAGCAGAGGAGATTAGGTAACTGTCAGCCTGATTCCAGAACCTAAAGTTCTATTAATTACAAAATGCTGCTTCTCAAGTTCAAAACTACAAACATTCCCTTTGTCTTAAATAGACGTTTTCTAACCTTTTGAAGACCTTGTCATACATGTGACCTCTAACTAGGAACATCTTAATTCTAGCCATCTATACGTTTTTTCCATGTTTCTCTTCTCTGAAAACAGCATCTGTACTTAGATACATATACATGCACACATAACACGTATACAAACATACACAGCCATTTCCTTTTCTTCCCATTATTTTTAGTTTCTACATCAAAGCAATGATAGTGCTATCAAAGTGGCAGATATAAAAATAAATCAAGGCTTTGTTTTTGCCAAGAATGGTCCCTTCATACAGTGAATACTTGAATGTGCATAAAAATCACCTGGAAATGTTGTTTAAATGGTGTTTCCCAGGACCTGTCTCCAGAGATTCTGATTCAGTCAGTTGGTCTGGGGCCAATGAATTTGCATTTTTGACAAGGTGCTGCTGAGGCTGCTTGCCTAAGGACTGCACTTTCAGGGACACTACCTCAACTTATTCAGAGGTACCATGTAGTGTGATTGGATGGCTCCTATACATACTTAAGGTGCTTTCACTAAACTATTATGTTGGGCACATCATCTACCCTCTCAGATACATTTTCGTTAGTGATTAATCTCTTTATCAAAATAGGCTTTATTCTCTTAAAATATGCCTGTTAGCACACTTGTTGATGTTTAATCTCCTACTTGTCTTCGAACTAAGATTTCCTAAGATCTGGTCAGGTCTCCTGTTAAACCTTTTGAACTTAAGACTTTTCCTTTCTCCTTTTTTTCCTACATGTTTTACTAATTTATGACTTTTTAATCAAATATGTATGTCATTCTTCTTCATTTTATTTATACCTAAATGCGTCTTGTCTTCACACGTAGAAAATTTTGTGATTGATTTTTTTTTCACTTTAGTTTAGAAGAAATAAAATTGCTTATAAGAAATCGTTGGCCAGGCGTACTGGCTCACGACTGTAATCCCAGCACTTTGGGAGGCTGAGATGTGAGGATCCTTTGAGCTCAGGAGTTCAAGACCAGCCTGGATAACATAGTGAGATCCCTTCTCTATCAAAAATACAAAAAATTATCCAGGTGTGGTGGCACGTGCCTGTAGTCCCAGCTGCTCGGGAGGCAGAGGTAGGAGGATGGCTTGAGCCCAGGAGGCAGGGGTTGCAGTGAGCCAAGATCACACCACTGCACTACGGCACTCCAGCCTGGTGGCAGAGCAAGACCCTGCCTCCAAAAAATGAAATAAAATAAAATAGGCCAGGTGTGGTAGCTCACGCCTGTAATCCCAGCACTTTGGGAGACCAAGGCAGGCGGATTATTTGAGGTCAGGAGTTCAAGACCAGCTTGGCCAACATGGTGAAACCTCATCTCTACTAAAAATACAAAAAATTAGCTGGGCATGGTGGCACGTGCCTGTAGTCCCAGCTAACTTGGGAGGCTAAGGCAGGAGAATCACTTGAACCCAGGAGGCAGAAGTTGCAGTGAGCTGAGATTGTGCCACTGCACTCTAGCCTGGGTAACAGAGTGAGACTCCATCTCAAAAAATAAAAAATTAAAGTTAAATAAAATAAGAAATTGTTTATTTTGTAGGCAGCTTTGAATCTTTATTCATTCAGTATTGTGTGTTTTATCTACATTCAGTCTGTATGTTGTGATTATATTAAATTATTGAAGCAGTAGTGATCTTAAGGTGATCGAGTGAAAAAGTATCACTATTTAAAATCTTAAGCCATTTTCAGTAGAGCTTTGAAATAGTATAATTTTGCATGTTTTGTGCTTATTTTAGCAGAAGCCTGTGATATGGAACATTTATATCTTTCTTTCTGTTTTAGGTGCGTATAGCAGCAAAATTCATCATTCATGCCCCTCCTGGAGAATTTAATGAGGTTTTTAATGGTGAGTGTTTGATTTATAACACTAGGCTTGATATATCAAGCCCTCTTTTTAAAAGAAAACCAAAATAATCAAAATAAGCTAAGGAGAGTATGCAGAAAAATCTGTTTTCTGAATTACAATGAAAATATGTTAGTCTGGATTTTGTAATGGCTAGAATATAATGTATTTATTTATATATGATGATTCTGTTAGCAAATTAACCCTTTTAAAGCCTGAAATAAATTTTATTCATATCACTGACTAGAATATATCCTCATTCTGGGAAAGGAGAGTCTTTTTGGTAAATTGTTTTATTTAAGTAAAACTATAAACACATATAGTAGATATTTCTTCAATAGAGCTCTTAAATAGTTTAAAAAGACAACAGGCCAGGTGCAGTGGCTCACTCCTGTAATACCAGCACTTTGGGAAGATGAGGCAGGCAGGTCACTTGAGACCAGGAGTTCGAGACCAGCCTGAGCAGTATGGTGAAACCTTGTCTCTACCAAAAAAAAGAAAAAAATTAGCCAGGTGTGGTGGCATGCACCTGTTTTGAGAGGCTGAGGTGGGAGGATCACTTGAGCTCAGGAGGTTGCAGAGAGCCGAGATCACACCCATTGCACTCTAGCCTCGGCAACAGAATGAGACCCTATCTAAAAAAAAAGAAAAAAAAAAGTTTCATCATGACCATATATTTTTTGGAATTGTGAAAAGAATTTTTGTATTTCTTTTAAAGAAAATCCTATGAGATCAGTATGAATAGCCAAAAGAAAAAGGGAAAAAAAATTTTCATCCTGCATACAGCATGACAGCACATGTAAAAACAATTTGTTATTTAAATTATGTCTTGTAAATCACTTCACAGTATGCCTTCCTTTAAACTTCACTGGCAGACATTTTTATAATTATTCACCCATAGATCTGAAATTTAAACTGCTGTAAAGTCTCCTGGTTGCTATAGACTGTAACAATAGCTGCTCCTCAGCAGTAAGAACAACATGCCTGAAAGAAAAATGGCCTGTAGTGATCTCTTTATAAAACTTCTTAAGTAGTTAGAAGAATATATTACTTTCAAGTACTATCTATAAATGGGCTGTTGTTTCTTCTTCATATATATTTGAACTTTACCGTGTCTTAAAAGTGAATTTACACAGAGCTCTTCAGTTTCAGTTTTTTAAACATTCTACTCCATAGTAAACTAGTTAAATGTTTTTTTAAGAAGTTTAATCATTGTTTTTTCTTAGTATAAGATACAGGACTGGGCACTGTGGCTCACTCCTGTAATCCCAACACTTTGGGAGGCTGAGGCAGGAGGATTGCTTGAGGCCAGGTGTTTGCGACCAGCCTGGGCAACATAGTGAGACCCCCCCCATCTCTACCAAAAAAAAAAAAAAGATATAATGGAATCTCACCTCAGGAAAGATTAGTTTTGAAAGTCAGAAAGTGAGGCAAAAGTTGTATAAAGTTAAAATTACCCTAGAAATCCCTGGGGTCATCCACAAACTACAATAATACATGATTTAGTGCATACAATTACTTATGGCAGTTCTTATGCATTTTAAAATTTAACTACTGAGCTGTACTTAAAAGGCAGAATGGAAAATTGGCACTGTAAAAAAATCTGGAAATTAAAATCTGCTGTTTAATGTAACTACAAAATCTCATGTAGTGAACTGGGGAGTTGGAGAGAGTTCAGAAGCACTTTTACTTCCTGTAAGATTTCACTTCTTTTTTAATATTCAGCTTCTGGAACCTACATATACACTAATACATTTGATGGTTGGGGGATTAAAGAAGATAGTCTCTTCCTCCTTAGGGTCAAAAAGTGGCATGTAACTTAAATTGATAATGGTGAGACTGCACTAAAGTCAGTAGCCTCCAAATTACAATTCACAGAGCCAAGAATAAATAGAATTTTAAGAAAAATTTTCTACATACTTTTCTTACCTTGAGTTAAATGCCCTGCATATTTAATCAGGAAAGTCCTAAAAGAATGTATGCATCCTAGAAATTGCTTTCCTAAGTCTCATTTGAAATTGAGATTGAGTTAATGTATTCTCTGTTGAGTTGTAGTAAATTTGGGCATTTAGGATGAGCCTATTAAATAGGCCTGGGTAGAGGGTAAGCTATGGAATAGAAGTGGGGATATAGGATTTATCTAATAAATTTTAACTGAAAGAATATTTAAGAGTTAGATAAAAGGGTGGGCACGATGGCTCACACCTATAATGCCAGCACTTTGGGAGGCCAAGCCCAGTGGATCACCTGAGGTCAAGAGGTCAAAACCAGCCTGGCCAACATGGTGAAACCCTGTCTCTACTTAAAAATATATATATACACAAAAATTAGCCAGGCGTGGGTGGTGCATGCCTGGGAATCCCAGCTACTCAGGAGGCTGAGGCAGGAGAATTGCTCAAACCCAGGAGGTGGGGGTTGCATTGAGTCAAGATCGCGCCACTGCACTCCAGCCTGGGTGACAGAGTGAGACTCCGTATCAAAAAAAAAAAAAAAGAGTTAGAAAAGAATTAAATATTTGAAGATAAATATCATATGAATGTGATTATTTTCTATTTTTATTGAAAACCACAGTGTCAGAATGATTCCAAAAAGAGCCACAAAATTTTAGAATTATAAAGTTAATAAAACCTTAACAGTTAGATGGTTCCCAAATGCTGTTTTCTAGGTTGACTGTGTTAGAATCATTGAAACGTGGATTTCTGGTCTTCATTCTCAAACATCTCAAACATACAGTCATGGATCTGGACTAGGGCTCTGAAATCTATATTCCTTAAGTCTCCTGTCCTCCACCCTGTGGTTTATGTGTTGCCTGACTTGGAGCCACAGCCTGATTTCTTCTTTAAGAGAAATATTTTATTCAAATTATCCTCTTTTTATTTCTTCTACTCTTCTTATGATAAAAGCATGGATTTATTATTTTTTTCCAGAGTAGAGCTAACTGATTAAATAGATCTTGTTTTTCAATCATTTACCCATTTGGAACTGGAATAGGCATACTGTCCATGCAATATTGCTGTTCATTATGTTTAAACTATTGATGATAAATGTATCAAATAGAACTTCCCACTTTGTGGGATAAAAATAACAGTAATTACAAATTTCTCTGTTTTTTAAAATAGTTTCTTAGGCAGAAGCATCCATTGTTTAAAATCAGTTAATTTCAAAATTAAAATAGTATTATTTCAGTGGTTAGCAAAGGATATTGTTTTTTTGTTTGTTTGTTTTTTGAGACGGAGTCTTGCTCTGTCGCCCAGGCTGGAGTGCAGTGGTGTGATCTCGGCTCACTGCAAGCTCCGCCTCCCAGGTTCACGCCATCCTCCTGCCTCAGCCTCCCGAGTAGCTGGGACTCTAGGTGCCGGCCACCATGCCCGGCTAATTTTTTGTATTTTTAGTAGAGATGGGGTTTCACCGTGTTAGCCAGGATGGTCTTGAACTCCTGACCTCGTGATCTGCCCACCTCGGCCTCCCAAAGTGCTGGGATTGCAGGTGTGAGCCACCGCGCCTGGCCAGGATATTGTTTTTTAAATAAGGACCTGTTGCTGAAAAGAGGTGAGGTATGTGACTAGGCAGTGAGTTTTTTCTTTTGAAATGGCTTTATTGTAAAAATGATTCATAGTCATTGTAAACTTTCCAAAGTACAAAAAAGAGTCTAAACATCACAAAAAATTCTACCTTCCAGTTCCCCAATGTTCAAATGAATTACTTCAAACATCTCTCAACTAACAAGTATATTTAACAATACAGAAATATGATAATATACATACTAAATTTTTCTCTTCCTGTTTATTATATTACAAATATATTTTCATGTTGGTAAATATAAGTGTACATTATTTTTCATGGCTGCCTACTTTCACACTCTATGTAAGAATTATAGTCTTTTTACATTTAACACGTTTCTTAATGGAAGATATTTAGGTTGTGTTATTTTCATCTAATGAAACATTGTATTATTTACTTTATAATTGCAGCTAAGTAAAATAGCCAGGTGCTTAGGAAAAATAATGAAAGAAAATACACCAAGACTAGAAAAGAATTTGGTTTTTTAGTGAGAGCCATATGTGACTTTTTTCTTTTATGTTTTACAAAGTGCTTGGATTTTTTTCAATAAAAATACTGTTTTTGAAGTCACCTTCAAAAATAAGAATAATCCTAAATCTTTTCTGCAGACTTTAACATACCATATTTCCAGTGTAGCTTATCTCCCCTTTAGTTCCTTGGAGATATATTACATATAGCAGGGGTGTCCAATCTTTTGGACACATTGGAAGAAGAAGAATTGTCTTGGGGCACACATAAAATACACTAACAATAGCTGATGAGCTTAAAAAAAATCTCACGATGTTTTAGAGTTTACGAATTTGTGTTGGATCGCATTCAGAGCTATCCTAGGCCATGGGTTGGACAAGCTTGGATTGTAGTCTGCCTGCATTGACTATTAAGGGTGTAAACAAGTATGTATTTCTGTTTCATTCCCCTTCATATTTACTAACCAAAACCTTTTTTTTTTTTAATACTATGGTGTGTGTTTGGTTATTTTGGCCATGAGTGATATTTTGATCTTGCTTGTGTTTGGGGTGGGAGTTATTAATACATCACCAAAACAATCTGCATTCATTACATTCTTGAAACATGTAACAATAATAATGTAGATAACATAATAATTGTTTTGCAGATGTTCGGTTACTGCTTAATAATGACAATCTTCTCAGGGAAGGAGCAGCTCAGTAAGTATTATTTATTATACTAACCTAACTAAAATGACATGGGAAAATAAGAGATGTTTTAAAAGTGTGTGTGGGGGGGGAGGTTTGTGGGTTTTTTTGTTTTGTTTTGAGATGGAGTCTTACTCTGTCGCCCAGGCTGGAGTTCAGTGGTGCGATCTCGGCTCACTGCAACCTCTGCCTCCCGGGTACAAGCGATTCTTCTGCCTTAGCCTCCCAGGTAGCTGGGACTACAGGTGCGCACCACCACGCCTGGCTAATTTTTGTATTTTTAGTAGAGATGGGGTTTTACCATATTGGCCAGGCTGGTCTCGAATTCCTGTCCTCGTGATCCACCCGCCTCAGCCTCCCAGAGCTCTGGGATTACGGGTGTGAGCCACCGCACCCGGCCTAAAAGTGTTTTTAAAGCACTAATCTCTGACATAGATATTTGCACATCAAGTTCAAATGTGTATGATTTTATATATCCTAGCCAGGGTAGGAGAAAAATATTTTTTATCACAGAAGGACTTAGAGGTACAACTATGACATGAAATTATTCACTGTGTGTCTAGCAGTGGCTTATACACTCAGTTAATACTATATTTTGGCATTTGCAAAGTTGGAAGAAATTGTGGTTGCTACCATTTTTATGTAGATTTTGCATTTTCTTTTACGTTTGACCCTAATAGCTTTTGACAGCTTTTAAAGTTGTGAGTTTATTTACTCATAAATGCCTAACATAGTAGTATCTGACACATACAAGTACACTGAATTTTTGAGTGATTTAAAGAAGTAGGCAATTCTAAATCTTAATACATCGTCTTTGGACCAGTGACCCCAGCCATGACTTTTCGCAGCTATCCTGCAATTTCAGAGAAATAATTGATTCTCTCCCTACTTCTCCCAAGATAAGATCTAGAGACTGTTATTTTAAGCTTACGGTTCCACTACTCATTTGGAAATGATGAAATAGTGCATTCTTTCTTACAAAGAAAGTTTAGTATCCATCCAGTCAGCTACTTTTCATCCTAGTATAATACCCAACATGTAAAATCCTGACTAATGGCCGGGTGCAGTGGCTCACGCCTGTAATCCCAGCACTTTGGGAGGCTGAGGCAGGCAGATTATGAGGTCAAGAGGTTGAGACCATCCTGACCAACATGGTGAAATCCCGTCTCTACTAAAAATACAAAAATTAGCTGGGCATGGTGGCACATGCCTGTAGTCCCAGCTACTTGGGAGGCTGAGGCAGGAGAATCGCTTGAACCCAGGAGGCAGAGGTTGCAGTGAGCCAAGATGGTGCCACTGCACTCCAGCCTGGTGACAGAGCAAGACTCTGTCTCAAAAAAAAAAAAAAAAAATCTGACTGATAGGGAAAATTTCTCTGATTTTATTGTTAGAACATTTGAAGCCTTTAAAAACTAAAAAATGGCCTTTATGAAGGTAGAGGTTCAACAGACTTGTGGGCATATCTGCATTTGCTTGTGATTAAAATTTCTGTTATTTATAGCAGTTTTTTAATTGTGGAAAAGTACACATAAAACATACTATTTTACCCATTAAGTGTACAGATCAGTGGCTTTAATACATTTACATTGTTGTGTAATCATAGCTACCATCCATTTTCAGTACTTTTTTCATCTTTTCAAGCTGATACCTGAAAGCCCCAGGCAACCACCATTCAACTACCTATGAATTTGACAGCCTAGGTACCTCTTATAAGTAGAATCGTACAGTATTTGCCTTTTGTGACTGGTCTATTTTACTTAGCCTAATATCTTCAAAGTTTATCCATGTAGTAGCATGTGTCAAAATTTCCTTCTTTTTAGGCTGAATAATATTCCATTGTATGTGTATAGCACATTTTGTTTATCCATTTATCTTCCAGTGGACACTTGAGTTGCTTCCACCCATTAATTATATTAAAGTGCTTCATAGGAATCAGTGTAGTTTATCCTTTTGGTTTTAGTTAACAATTTATGAGTAAATGACCACTTGCTCCTAAATATTTTAAAGCTTATTGAAACTTTTTATATGTTAAAGTAAGATTAATTTTCTTTATAATAGTATAAAACATGTTGACAAAAGTCTTATGGATGCAAAGGAAACATACAACGTTTTTGAACAATGCTTTCAAAGTAAGCTTTTCCTTTGTGTTCTTTGTGTTAAATAAGTTGTGGGTTGTTTCATGTTGGTGCAAAAATGAGTGGATTTTTTTAAGTCAAGAAATGAGAAACTTGGTAAGTCAGAGTACTATTCATAATTATATAAATAGCATGAAATAGTTACACATTTGACTCAAGATACGTGAAAGTATGGGACTTTTATTTGTCCGAAGAATTATTGATCTGTTAATGATTGTTAGATTTAATTTAAATAAATTATATTTGTTGTAAGAGAAATTTGAAGATAAGCTACATTTCTCTTTTATTATAAACCAAATTTCTGGAACAGCTGTGATCCACACTTCATGTACATTGTAACAGGAAATACATGATATTCTGATCTTTTAAGTAAACGAGTATTTGAGGACATCGGTAATTGTGATAAAATATGATGCTTTATAGTATGACCCTAAGAAAAAACTCATCAAAACCTTTACTAGAAACTTAGATTTTCTTTGCATGTGGTTATAATCTCAGCAAATGTTTGCTTACTATTAAAAAAAAAATACTGAGTTTGATTGACTTCAGTAGTATGCAATTTCTCAAAACTCTCCATTTGAGTTCATGTTGTAGACATCTCTGGGTATCTGTGAAGTACAGAATATATACTGTAAGTCACTGATTGACTTGACTTTAGAATGCTATTACTCTGGTTCACAGTGTCCTCTCTATGAAATAATTTCTGAGCAAAAGTAGTGTTACCCTGTTCTTCATCCCACTTAGTTCTGAATTACTTTTGTCCTCAAAAGATAATAATTTGTTATCTATCATTGAGGCCATCCAAAACTACATAACAAAAGCTTAGAAGGCATTATAAAAACATTTAGAATGTGTTCCAGTGGCAGTTTCACTAGAGTAACTGTATGGCTATAGACTGTTTCTTTTTCACTTGCACTTTTTGATATTGAATTTCTTTTATACAAATACGTCTTTCCCACATATATGTACATTTCCTCCTTTCTTCCACCTTTGGCTTGTTGCTTTATCTCCTTTTTTTTTCTTTGCCCTTTACCTTTTTTGTAGTGGGGAAAACATGACAATTATTCTTTAGAGTGGTTGTAATGGGACATCTTTACAAAAAGCTACCAACTCGGTATGTTTCAGAGCAAAATTAGGCATACTGAAGAGTTGGTATTGTCAAGTCAAGAACACTTTGAAATATCCAGAAATAGCTTTTTATTCAACAGACATTGCCAGACTTTGCTGTGATGATGAGATAAATAAGCCTTTTAGGGATTTTCCAGTGGAGAGTCAGACATGTTTAATATCAGACCAAGTGAAATGAAATACAATAGAGGTATGTGAAAGGGCTTTATAACCCAAAGGAAGAAATTTTAAATTTCTATTTAGAGGTGGTTTTTGAGCTGTTTTAAATGAACAGGATTTTAATAGTAAGAAAAATGATGTGGCTAAACTGAGGGAAGAGCATGGAAAAAAGTATAAGATACAACTTGATGGAAAGGGTATAAAAATCTAAATACAGTAACAGGTGACTTAGAAATTGATTGGGCCACAGAATTCTGCAAGAGCAGGGAGAACATTGTTTTTACCGTGTCTAGTAGAATGCTTAGCTTACAGTAATAAGAGCTCAGTAAGTATTTGCATAGATGGAGGGGTGGATGAATGAATGATGAGTGGGTGCATGAAGTGAGTTTTATGAACTGAAGAGACTGGAATTTATCTGGTCCAAACTACTGTTTTTATGTCTATAAAGTAAGTGAGGTGGCCTGTATTGGTTAATGATATGGTTGAAGCAAAATTTGGTTATTGTCACTCCTAGATGAGTACCTTTTCCACTCTACTGTGTAATTGTCACCATTTAACTTATTTTGAGCCTTTAAGATAAAATTTTAACCTATTTCATATTATTTGTCTCCTTTTCAGATTTCCTATTCTTCCTTTATCCCCTCCTCCCAAGTTAGAGGTGGATGGCGTTTTATATTATGGGCAATAAACGGCTTTCATTCCAGCCTGGGCCCAAATTACTGTTTAAACTTATTTAAATATGACCTTACTGGAAAATGAATCCAAAATTCTAAGTGACTTAGTTTTAAACATACTTTTGGGATAAATCATTTAAGGATTAATAATGCCCTGGCTGTATTGAGTTTATTCTTAGGAAAATTACAGTTTTCATGAATTGGGAAAATGAGAAGTGAATAGCTTCTTTTTTCTTTCTCACCCTTGTACACTTCTATATTCAATGGCATCTTTTTTGAGCATGTAGTATCAAGAATTTGACAGCTAATAATTTAATTCTACTTTGCTATTTTTACATTTACTAGTCTCCTATTAACTCATCAATAATGCTTTGTTCAAGCAAGCTTTCCTTTCTAGAGGAGACTTAGGAGCTAATAACTGAAAATTCAGTGGATGCCTGGCCATCCTGAATAATTTGAAAGTTTCCAAGTAGATTAAGTTTAGAGATATATTTCTGAGTTTGGAAATTCTCAATATCCTTTCTGTTAAGTGACAGTGATTTCCCAGATTGTAGATTTAATTTAAAAATACAATTTTTAGATAATATTTTATACTCTTGAGGATTTTTTTCTACACCTATATATGGTAATGTATTATTCTTTACTCTTATGAGAGTAGAGAGAGAGTAGCTTTATTCTTGGGTCCATCTCATCACCATTTCCTAGCTCACACTCTGCGGTTTTTAACCTTAGCAACTGCCTAACTGCTTTTTCTGGCTCTCGTTGCTCCGCTGCCCAATTCATCATATACACTGCTGCCAAATTAATCTTCTTTAGAAGTACTTCTGTGTTCTCCTTTCTCAAAAAGCTTCTGTGACTCTGCTCTGTCTCCCAAATAAAGTAATTATTCCATCATTCAGAGCCTTTCAGTTCATTTCAGTAAATATAACTGAACACCCGCTATGTGCCAGGCCTTGAGCTTGGTGCTTTCTGTGATGTTGTACCTAACTTATTTTCTTAGGCATTTTGCTCATACGGTCACTCTGCTCTTTTCTGCCCATCCCTCCAATTTCCATAAACCAGAGCCTACGCAGTTTTTCAAGTCAGTTTTTCAGTATCACAGTTATTAAGAAATTATCCCAATTCTCTTCTCTTCTCACTGTTGCCTCAACAGAATGTAATCTTTTTTTTTTTTTTTAAGCATTCTTTGCAGTGCTTCATTGGTAATTCTCTTACTATGCTTTATACTTTGTGTTATGGTTATGTTTATCCATTATCTCTTTTATTCACCTGTAGGCCTTTTGATCAGAGAATATATCTAAGTATTCTTTGCATCTCTCACAGCACCTAGTCTGTTTCCTAGTATACTAAATACATACTTGCATAATTGGATGCATCTCTTATCAATAACCTTTATTTTCAGTGTCTTGAATGAAAAGGCCAGTTATATTTACCGATTTAATTTTATTTTGCTCAACATTGAAAGCTGGAGATCATCGTCCAGTTTTTAAAATAGCCATGTCGATATTTGTAGTTAGTATAAGTTCAGTAATGGAGAATTACTATTTTATTTATTTTGCCGTGTGTAGTATAGGAGGAGACTTTATTGATGGGTGAATTTTTTGACCATTGTTTTTAAAAACCATTAAGTATATAATTTTAAGTAATTACCATTTTCTTTTTTTTTAGTGCATTTGCACAGTATAACTTGGACCAGTTTACTCCAGTAAAAATTGAAGGTTATGAAGATCAGGTATGTTTCATATAAACACAGTAGCTAGCTATTCTTTGTTTTGTTTATAACCGTTAAGGTATCCATCCTGCAAGAGCTGTGAAGTGGTATGCTGCAAGATAAAAAATTATTCATATTTTAATCATAACCACTTATGGGCAAAGTAATTGAAGTTTTACTTTCTTTTGTTGATACCAGTAATACTATTAGCAGAAAGTCCCTTTTAGAAATACTCAGATGTAATTCATTTAATATTTTAGTAAATGATTACTTCAAATCTACTTTCTTATTTTTTTCTGGGAAAAAAATCAATCCCATATTAATCCAAAGTCTAGAATATATGTTAGTAGACTTATATCATAATTTGGTTGCTCTGGAATTCTGTAGTTCTTCATGTGAGTAATTTAGCATTTAGTAATTATTAAATCTCTTCTTTCCAAACTACAAGTTAGATTTGCTAAGCTAAGAAAAGCCACAAAAGGTCACTAGCATTTTTTTTTTTTTGGTTTAGAGTTTCTAATAAATAGTGATTATATGAATGCATTTCATGCTTGCATGAAGGACAGCTTATGTAAAACACTATGAAGAAGAACTGGTAGGTAGAACATAAGGGAAAGTGGTTAAGAAAGAACATAAGAGAAAGTTCTTAGTGGCTAATCATGTCAAAGCTTTTATTTGGCATTATTCGTTATATAATATGTAGTCATAGTTATGGGGGACAAGTAAAGACTAGGCTAGAAGGTGACTTGTAACTGAAGGGAAATTTTAAGCTTCTTTATAGATATGTGTGTGTATATACAAAGCTATGTAGAGTGTCATTGTATTAATCTGCAAAATTTATTTGATCTCTGGGAAGATTTGGGGTTTTTTTTTTGCTTTTTCTTTACTACTATAAATAATGCCATATTAAACATCTTTGTACCTCTTATATTAACAATTATTTTTTGGGATAAATTGCTATAAGAAAATTTGCAGTGTCTTTTAAAAATGTTAGATAGCCTCCAAAGTCACTTTATGAACCTAGCATAATTTTAATATTAAATATTTAAAACTAAAAAGATAAAAAAGGTAAACAGTATACTAACTTCACATGGACTATAGATTTTAAAACTTTAAGTAAGATACTAACAAATAGGATTTAGAGGTATATCCAAAGAATAATATACCAAAACTAAACAGAATTTTTATAGAAATGCAAAAATGGTTCCATGTAAGACAAATTGGTCTTACATATTAATAAATCAAAGAGAAAAATCTTATGATGTATCAATAGACAGTGAAAAGAGATTTGAGAAATTCAGTAGCCATTTTCTCATTAAAAATAAAAATTCTAGTAAAATAGAGAATCGAAGAAAACCTCTTAAATATGAAAGACTTTAACAAAAATTAATAGTAAATGTCATAAACTAAAACATTAAAACAATTTTAGTTAAAATGTAAAATTAGCTAGGTATGCCTGCTTATCAGCATTATCATTTATCATAAATGGAGATGTAGCAAATAAGACAAAAACATGAGAACTTATAAAATTTGGAAAAGAAAAGAAAACTTATTTGTGACATGATTTATATATTTAGGAATACTAAGAGATTCTAATAATATAACTCCCAACCAAAAAAAAAAAAAGCTATTAGAATTAATAAAAGAATTTGGGGAGATGTCTGAATTTAAGGTAAGGATACAAAACTCATTAGTTGTCCTTTATTACAGCAAGTAAGGACCTGAAACTAGAAATGGTGGGGGTCAGAGTGGAGCAGGGAATTCAATTTAAAATAATGGTAAAAGGTACAGATTAGGAATAAGCTTCATCAAAAAAAGGCATACGATTATGAAGAAAATAGTGACGGTCTTCTCAAGCAACAAAAGCAAAAACTGACACATGGGATCTAATTAAAGAGCTTCTGCACAGCAAAGGATACTATCAACAGAGTAAACAGACAACCTACAGAATGGGAGACAAATTTTGCAAATTATGCCTCTGACAAAGGTTTAAATCCAGCATCTATAAAGAACTAAAATTTAAAAGATAAAAACAACCCCATTAAAAAGTGGGCAAAGGATATGAACAGACACTTTTCCAAAGCAGACATACTTGAGGCCAAACAGGCGTATGAAAAAAAAAATCACCATCACTGATAATTAGAAAAATGCAAATCAGAACCACAATGAGATACCATTTCAAACCAATCAGAATGGCTATTACTAGAAAGTCAAAAAATAACAGATGCTGGTGAGGTTATGGAGCAAAAGGAATGCTTATACACTGTTGGTGGGAGTGTATATTCAACTATTGTAGAAGACAGTGTGGTGATTCCTCAGAGATCTAAAAACAGAATTACCATTTGACCCAGCAACCCCATTACTGGTTATATACTCAAAGGAATATAAATCATTCTATTATAAAGAAACATGCTCACATATGTTCATTACAGCACTATTCACAATAGCAAAGACATGGAATGAATCTAAATATCAGTGATGATAGACTAGGTGAAGAAAATGTGGCATATATACACCATAGAATACTATGCAGCCATGAAAAAGAACAAGCTTTGTGTCCTTTGCAAGAACATGGATGGAGCTGAAGGCCATTATTCTTAGCAGACTAATACAGTATCTTAGCAGAAAATCAAATATCACATGTTCTCACTTACTAGTGGGAGATAATGATGAGAACACATGACACATAGAGGGGAACAAAACACACTGGGGCCTATCAGAGGGTGAAGGGTGGGAGGAGGGAGAGGATCAGGAAAAATAACTAATAGGTACTAGGCTTAATACCTGGGTGTTGAAATAATCTGTGCAACACCCACATGACACAAGTTTACCTATATAATAAACCTGTACATGTACCCCTGAACTTTAAAAAAGAAAATAGTGATAGTCTTCTTGAAACACATAAAACAGGATCTGACCAATGGAAAGGTGCTCTAAATTCCATTCTTAGATAGAAAATTAAATTATTTTAAAAGTAATATATGGATTTGATGAAATTTGAATTAGAATCCTGATCAGTTATTTTTTAATTGGTCAATATTTTCATAAAGTTTATGTGGAAAAAAGATACATGCTTGAAATAACCAAGAAATACATATATATATACGGAAAAAACCATTAAGCACAGTGAGGGAGAATTGCCTTACCAGATAGTACAAGTTGTTTTACAGCCAATGTTAAGTCAACGCGGTGGTGTATGGAGTAGACAAAAAATCATTAGAGCAGCATAGAGAACCAGAATTTAGTCTCAGAATATATGAAAAATTTTATACAGATATTGGCATAACTGGTTTCTATAAGAAGAAAATTAAGTTGGACCTCTGTCACATACAGTATACAGAAATAGATTTCAGGTGGTTTTAAAATGTGAAAAATGACTAACATTTTAGAAGAAAATCTGAGTCTACATGTGCAATACAGGGCTAGGAAGACCATCTTAAATAACACTGGATACCCAGGAACTATAAAAGATGGACATTTTACTATAAATGTTTTTAACTGTAGAATGAAACTTATCTTAAAGAACTCTTTAAACTGATAAGAAAAAGACAACAGATTAAAATATTTTAACATTTGCTCACAGAAGAGCAAATGACCCACAAATGTGAAAAGCCATACTTATACTTAGTTCTATCAGTAGTCAGTGGAATTAAAATGATATATTTTCTACCCATCAGACTAAAAAAAGAGCTATAATGCCTATCATTGGTGGTAATATGGATAGAAACATACTCTCATATATGTGTAGAAATTTGGATTGTCACAGGAGTATATATTAAAAATTATAATACTTGCTGTCCCTACCACCACTGCTTGGGAATTTATTCAATAGAAATAAAAGGATCCAATGGAAATAAAAACATCAGTATGCTAAAATATATGTACAGCAATACTCATTTCACCTTTTTTGTTGTTGTTATTGAGTCAGGGTCCTGCTCTGTCACCCAGGCTGGAGTGCAGTGACACAATCACAGCTCGCTGCAGCCTCAGTCTCCTGGGCTGAGTAGCTGGGACTACAGGCGCATGCCACCACGACTGACTAATTTAAAAAATTTTTTTGTAGAGATGAGGTCTTACTATGTTGCCCAGGCTGGTCTCAACCTCCTGAGCTGAAGCTAGCCTGCCCCCTTGGCCTCCCAAAGCACTAGGATTACAGGCATGAGCTACCACACCCAGTCTTATTTCTCCATTTTTAATGTGTTCCTCCTTTCCCCAAAAAAGGAAACAGCCCAGAAATAAAGAGATGGCACATCAGTAGTGGATTGACAGACTAAATTATGTTATAATCACATCATGGGACATTATGCAGCCATTTAAAAGAATGGTGAGAAATATATCAGTTGACTTTGAGGGATTTCCATAGGATGTTTATGTTGAAAGAAGCCAGATGCAGAGAAGAGTGTGTGTGTGTGTGTGTGTGTGTGTGTGTGTACATACACACACACATTTTCATTGCATTCTTATAAAATAATGACCAGTCGCTTCTCAGCCTTTTGGCTAAGATCAAGTGTAGTAAAATAATGACCAAAAAATTATATGTGTATGCAAATATAGACATGTGTATATCTTTATCTGTAAGATTTTATGACTATGAAAAAAATTTAGAAAGGTATATCCTGTGTTGTTAGCATGATATATATCAGAGGGATAGACAAGTCCCAACATAGCTAAGGAGTCAAAGACTGGAAGAATTACAAGAGAAGGAAAAGGGGAAATTTTTTAAATAAAGCACAAAATATCAGATTATACATTATGCATTGTGGATATGTAATTTAAATTTATGTAAATGAAGTATGTTTTTAAATATTTGGAAGTCAATTAAAATCAGTTGTCAATGTAGTTTTTAAGAAGCAAGAAGCAGATACGTCAGAGTAGGTAAGACTGTGGGCCCAGAGGCAAGGTGGGGGACACACCGAAGAGGATTTGCACCAGACCAAAACCATTCAGGTAACTACCCTGATTGGAGGTTATTACAAGTTCTGTAGTTTTGAGGAACTGGAGTCTGTTATCAGACATTGTAAACTGTTAGAGTTCTCAAAGCAGAAAACCCATCAAACCCACTTGAACAGTGTTTTTAGAGGTTGCATTTTTTTTCACCAGTAGCTGGAAGTTATATTGGGAGAAAATCTGATCTGCACTGGATGAGAGTAATATCATTGTCTGTATAGTCAACTCATTTGAAGTATTAATAGTCGTACCATATGGTTAAAATACATGCTTGGAGTAGGATTGTTTTACAGTTTTAAGGAAGAAGCTTAAATGAGTGTAA
Source organism: Symphalangus syndactylus (assembly GCF_028878055.3). Classification (NCBI taxonomy): domain Eukaryota; kingdom Metazoa; phylum Chordata; class Mammalia; order Primates; family Hylobatidae; genus Symphalangus; species Symphalangus syndactylus. The sequence continues at coordinate 107,078,143 of NC_072428.2, forward strand.
TTACGATGTATCAATACTGAAATGCTGTTTTTTTCTTTTTTTTCTAAATTCATTCCATCATCAAAGGTATTGATAACAGAACATGGCGACTTGGGAAATGGAAAGTTTTTGGATCCAAAGAACAGAATCTGTTTTAAATTTGATCACTTAAGGAAGGAGGCAACTGATCCAAGACCCTGTGAAGTAGAAAATGCAGTTGAATCATGGAGAACTTCAGTAGAAACTGCTCTGAGAGCTTACGTAAAAGAACATTACCCGAATGGAGTCTGCACTGTAAGTCATCAGTAGCAGCTTTGTGTGTGTGTGTTTTGTGTAAATGTGAGTCTTTAGTGTCTCTTAAAATTTACAGTGACTTACAGAATTGACATTGTATAATTTGTCATTTTTTTCCTTAAATATTTCTAAGAATGTTTACTATTTTTTCAAGAAATTCTGGATAATAAATAGATATATTAGGATGGCTTAAAATAGGGAAATGGTTGTACCTTGATTTAAATCCATGTAGAAATTCTAATACTTTGATTAAAGGAGCATGATATGGTGAGATTCTGTAATCTTATGTTCATGACTCATCTCAGTTTAGATCAAATTTATTTTTATTAAGTTACAGAAATCTTAGAACAAATAAAATTACTTGGAAGTAAAATTATGTGTGTATTTTACAGTTACATTTCTTGTGTTTTTTGTGCGGTTCTTTCATAGGTTCAACCTATTTTTATATTTTCAAGAAATACATGGCTGGGCACAGTGGCTCATGCCTATAATCCCAGCACTTTGGGAGGCCGAGGCAGGTGGATCACCTGAGGTCAGGAGTTCGAGACCAGCCTGGCCAACATGTCTCTACTTAAAAAAAAAAAAAAAATACAACAATTAGCCAGGCGTGGTAGTACGTGCCTGTAGTCCAAGCTACTCGGGAGGCTGAGGCAGAATTGCTTGAACCCAGGAGGCAAAGGTTGCAGTGAGCCGAGATCGTGCCACTCCACTCCAGCCTGGGCAAGAGAGTGAGACTCTGTCTCAAAAAAAAAAAAAAAGAAAAAGAAAAATACAAAATGTGGTAGTAGGAATACATTTCTTTTTTTTAAATTTCATAATATTATTTGTACCCTGACAGGCTTTTTTAGCACCCCCAGTTTGTGCTTCAGTGGCCTTTTCCATTGCTAGAGTGACCTTTTGAAATGCAAATCAGGTCATTAAAATTCCCTGCCTGAAATCCTTCAGAGATTTCCCATTGCACTTAGAGTCCAGGCTTTTGAAGGTGGCTTAAAGGCCCTGTGGACCACGTGGCCTCTGCTTGCCCCTCCAACCTAACTCTACCACATATCCTAGTTTATACCTGCTTTCTCAACATAATTATTAACATCACCAGTAGCATACCCCATTTCTTTCTTGGAAGTTTCCTGGTTAGGACAAAAATTCATATGGTCAGCGTAAGTATCTAGCTCTCTAATTATTTGAGAAATATTGCAGGATAACCTCAAATATCTTATGTATTACTTGAATTATAACTTGTTCATCAGGATTATTTTGGAGGAATAACGAGAGTAAGGGAGTACTTGTTAGAGTCCTCATTTGTTCTAGAGGATTGAAGGCACAAATTAATTATTGCTTTTAAAGCAGTAGGCAAGAGGTGAAATAACATTGTGATACATCACAGGCATTCTCTTAATGACCTTTCTCACTTATAAGTAAGCTAATTCATTCCAGTACTTTTAAGTGACTAGAGAAACAGCAGCTCCTAAGATTGTGAAGTGAACAAAGGTGATAATCACAAGCTAGGTCCAGTTTTCACTTGCATGGAAAAAGCTAGATTAGCATCTGTATGTTTAAAATAAATTATCTACTTAGGAAAGTAGATTATCTAGAATGTTCGTGAATATTTCAGAGTACAATTAATTTTAATGAATTGTATTTTATTTAGTGTCCCCTTTTGTGGTCCACTAATAATTTGATTAGGCATAAATATTTGAGAACATGTTTTTCTAGCTACTATATTGGAATGATGGCCTACTTTGTATTTTATGTGTTCTTGTCAAAGTACTATACAATTTGCAGTATTTTATAGATTTTTAAAGTTGGACATTCCATGGCCCTAAATTCATTCTTATGCTTATTTTCTTTGCCAATAAGGTGTATGGCAAAAAAATAGATGGACAGCAAACCATTATTGCATGCATAGAAAGCCATCAGTTCCAAGCAAAAAACTTTTGGTAAGTTAAAATTTCGGATATTCGGGAGTTTTGGCATTGTTTTAAGTCTTTGTAGTTCTTGCTTTAGTGATTTGGGCTACACCTTTTTTGTTTATGATTAAGAACAATTTAGAGATGCTATAAAATTTTAGCCTTTTGATATAAGGAGGATAAATTTGCTCAACAGCCTAATCACTAAAGGTAGTGGTAAATCCGTTGACATTCAGTGAAAAGAGTATGGGACTAGCAAACAGCATCCTGAGGGAGCATGTGTGCCTGCGAGAACACCAGTTGGCAGTCCATATGCTCATTCTGTGAAGGGGCTGTTCCTGAATGAAACTTATGTGGAGGAGAACAAAGATAATTATAGAGCAAGAAATGATACTGCTTTTGTGAACTTTGTGACTCTGAAGTAGTGGATTGCTTTGTACTTGGTTAGCCAATGTGAGGAAGTAATGACATGTTTTATACAATGAGGAAGATTACAATCATGCCTTGTAATTTTGTGTACAAATAATTCCATTATTCCTTATAAACGTCAAGCCCTCAGGAGCACTGATTTACCCTACTGGTCTTGGACCTTTGACAAGTTGTTAGTCCTTTTTATTCTTGGACAAGACTATTTCTGAGCACCTATTATAAAATTCTGAGGTTCTTTAAGACTTTACAAGTCCATAATTGAATGAAATCTTTACATTTATCCCTGTTTTACATGCTGAGGTCACCAGAATAAGTATGATCATAATAATTACCTTTTAGTATATTAGCCTTTGACTTACTAGCCAAGTTGGTTAGTGGTGCTATTAAGGGTAAAGTAACAGGTAACCCCTGTGGGCCAGTTGGGTTCATGGTCCAAGGTTGCTCCACTGCTTAGCCATCTCAGAAATAAATGCAGGGTTGCAAGGTTAACCAAGAATATTTGGAGGAATGCAGATCCATCATCACTGAAGGAAAATCAGTGCCATATGTAAACGTATGCCTTAATGACTAGCCACAGTTCCCTAAAGGTTCTGGCACATAGAGTTACTTTTATGGACTTAATATAAGTGTAGTTTCTCTATGTTAGGTCTAAAATCTTGTAGCATTAATCTAGAATCCTGAAACAATATTTATAAAATTATTAATTTATGTTATTTATGCCAGGAAACACATAATAAAATCAATCTTGTTGAGATGGAACTACTATTAGAAGAAAATTCTTTTTACTACGTTCTTCTTTATAATACATTGGAGATGTTATAATAAGTTTACTAATTTGTCTTTTTAAAATCTAATTCCTTTGAGCTTTAACGTATATAAAATGAAGAAAATGTCTGTCCTTGAGTTTTATTTTCTTTTTAGAGACAGAGTCTTGCTGTGTTGCCCAGGCTGGTCTCAAATTCCAGGGCTCAAGTGATCCTCCTGCCTCCGGCTCCCGAGTAGCTGGAACTACAGGTTCACATGGTGCCCAGCTTGTCATTGAGTTTTCTATTCTCACTATTTCACTTTACAAGGGTAATTTTTCCTAAGCCATCACTATGAGCATTGTATCACTTAAGTTAATGGCTTTCATTTTCTGGAAAAAAATGTATTTTATATGCTTTGATATGATTTTTCCAAAGTGATAATATCATGGCACAATAGTCTCAGTAAAATCTAAATAGTTAATACAAAGAACTATACTTCAAGCCAGGCATCTGTAATCCCAGCACTTTTGGAGACCAAGGTAGGAGAATGGCCAGAGGCCAGGAGTTCAAGAAACCTGGGCAACATAGTATGACCCCATCTCTAGAAAAAAAAATTAGCCAGGCATGGTGGTGCATGACTATAGTCCTAGCTACTTGGGAGGCTGAGGCAAGAGGATGTCTTGAGCCCAAGAGTTCAAGCCTGCAGTGAGCTATAATCACGCCACTGCACTTCAGTCTGGGTGACAAAGCAAGACCCTGTCTCTAGAAGAAAAAAAAAAGAAATATACTTCAATTCATCTAAAATATAGGTAGAGTAAAAATCAGAAGCAACTAGTCTTAGATGTTTCTTAGATTTCAGTAGAGACCTTCTCTTCTTTGTCTCTACCATTTCTCCAGGGTCTAGCAGTATTAGGGGCTTAATATAAATGTTTGTTGAGTGAATACATATTTGTAATTACAGAGTTAATAAAAGAGAGGGGCAGAATATAATTAAAGGCTAGGACATATTGGCCATTTACTCTACTAATAAAAGAGTACTATCTACTCAGTGTCATTTACTGTAACTATAGTAATTAATGCCTTTGGAAGAATCTTTTGAAATAGTTCTCAAATTGGTACCACTACTTGGTTTGGAATTATTTTTTTTTCTTTTCATAATCAATGGTTATATCAATGTATATTGTCCTAGTCAGTATTGTATATGCTAAGGACTCACTAGTTGGCTTGGCATTAATACCTCAATAAAAGGAATACTTCTTTTGGAATCATGAAACAAAAATGAATAAACCTCCAAGTTATTTTTCCAACCAACCTTCTTTGAAAATCTTGGATGAGTCACTCAAATCAAGACATGTTATAAAATTATCTGTTATTTTGTAGAACATATACATTGTTCTAATAATAATTTTCACATATTCAGTGTAACTGTTAAGTATGAGAATACAGGTTGAATATCTCTTATCCAAAATGCTTGGGACCAGAAGTCTTTTGGATTTCAAATTTTTAAATATTTGCATCATACTTACCGGTTTAACATCCCTAATTCAAAAATTCAAAATTCAGAATGCTCCAATAATCATTTCCTTTGAGCATCATGTCAGTGCTCAAAAAGTTGCAGATTTTGAAGCATTTCAGATTGTTGAATTAGGAAGACTCAACTTGTACTATCATTCTATAGACTTTATGACTGGGTAGACTGCATGAATATTGAACCCAGAAATCATTGTCTAGCAAAAGCCAGTATAGTGATTAATTACCCTGTGACTATTATATAATGTTCAAAAAAGCTAACATGTTAGAATGTCCTTAGCGTGCAGAGAGCAAACAGAGACAAAAAGAAAAGTTACCCTGAAAAGTTTGTCAGAAAAATAGAATATCAGAAGCTAAACTACTCATCCAGAATTTTGTCAAAAAAGAAAAATAAGATAAAATTCACTGGTAGACAAAAAGTAGTAACATACCAGTTTGTAATTTCTCAGTTTCGAACCATGAATATGTATTTGTATATCAAAAATCATTTCAGGAGCAGAGAAGGAGGATATGCCTTTTATGTGGAGATTTTAAACATAAAATTGGAAAACTAAAAAAAAAAAAACATGTTAATAACTATAGTCCTTTATTTCCAGATATCAAAACCTCCTTAAGAGTGTTGTATAACATTTACTAGCCATTCTTTTTAAATTGTACGGTACTTTGTATCATTCAGTAGATATTAAACTACACTGAGTGTATTTATAAAAGCCCCTGTTAATCTAAACATTTATTCCATGTATTTTGGAAATATAAGTGATTCAATTGAAGAAGTAGCTTAAAATTTATCTCCACAGTAGCTTATGACTTAGTTTTGTATTGGTTTTTGTTTTGTTTTGTTTTTTTTAAGGCTAGTCAAGTGGAGATGGAACAAAGAAACTTGTATCTGATTGTGATCAATCAGTGGCAAACAGCACTGCACATACACCAGCCTGAACTGTATTTTAAGCCTTAGCTTTAGAATTCTGGCATTAAATCCATTATGTAAGTTCTTTCTTATCAGTGGGGTGAAGATTAAATTAAATATGTATCATAACTGGACTTAATCTTTTGATTCTTTTTGACTATTTCAGTGATTAAAAATTTAATGTCCAGTGTTCATCCCCCACATTCTCTCATACTATAGCATGAAATATAATCTGAAACTTAAAATTGATTCAAATTATTTTCCCTACCTTATTTACAGCTGCTGTTTTTATTTTTAAGGAATGGTCGTTGGAGGTCAGAATGGAAGTTTACAATCACTCCTTCAACCACTCAAGTGGTTGGCATCTTGAAAATTCAGGTATGAAAAAGAATTTGTTTACTGATCTTTAGATGATTCTGAACGGAGAAACAACTAATTCCTAAGTTTCCATTTTCATAGTACATCATATACATTTCTTTTTCAGATCTTTGTTTTGGGGTAATGGGAAAACCAATAGTGCTGTTTTAAATCTTTTAAATAACCTAGCAGTTTATTCCCTAGTCATCAAAAATCTGCAAGGATAGCTGACAGATTATAAAACACAGCTAAAATTAGATGCTGCCATTTGGTCTCTCTTCACATACAATTTGTTCATGCAGGCATCTTCTGAGTTTGAGTTGTGTACTTCTCTCCTCTGAATTGGGTGGAGTGGGGTGAAGTATAATATTAATATATGCATGTGTGTAGTTGTATAAATATATTGTATGCATGTATTAACAGGTGTATGTATTGGCCGGGCACGGTGGCTCACGCCTGTAATCCCAACACTTTGGGAGGCCAAGGTGGGCGGATCACAAGGTCAGGAGATCAAGACCATCCTGGCTAACACAGTGAAACCCCGTCTCTACTAAAAATACAAAAAATTAGCCGGGCGTGGTGGCACGTGTCTGTAGTCCCAGCTACTCGGGAGGCTGAGGCAGGAGAATCGCTTGAACCCGGGAGGCAGAGGTTGCAGTGAGCCGAGATTGCACCACTGCACTCCAGCCTGGGCGACAGAGCAAGACTCTGTCTCAAAAAAAAAAAAAAAAAAAAAAAAGCATACGTGATTGTTTGAAGATTTAGTTAATATGGCTAAAAGGGTTAGAACAGAGACAGACACCAAGTACTCAGTGAATGGTAGTCATTATTGTCAGCATTATTCTTCCTTCACTTAGGCCTCAGTGGCACTTACCTGGATAATTATAGCAGCTTCTAAAATGGTGCCCCTTGTAGGACCAAACTTATTGAGAGCAAGGGTTGTCTGGTTCACAGTACAATCTTCAGCATTTAGCATAGTACTGTATGATTGTTATTTTGTTGAGTTGGTGGACTCTTTGGCATTCACACTGCTATCAAAAAGATAATTTTTAAATTTAAGTGTGGATATGTTACTTGACTATGTAAGACCATTTAGTGGTACACTCTCATCTGCCAGATAGTCCAGACATATTTGCATGACATACGAGGCCCAGAGTTGACTGGTTTGCTACCTGTATATATTTCTACAGCTATTACTGTCCCCAACGTCACATACCTCTAGTCTTCTCTGAAATATACTGAAGCCTTTTTTAACCCTCAGAAAGAATCTGGAGTACTGCTAACATACTTTATACATACCTTTACCATGTTGTGCTGAAATACGAGATCAGAGACTGTGTCTTTTTAAAAGCCATATACCCTCAGAACCTTATGTAGCAGCAGTGTTTATAGCACTCATTCAATGTTTGTTGAGTAAATTCATGTCTGAGTTTGGGGAATTAAATGGTTGGTGGAAATACACAAAAGAGGAGCAGGGTTGGGAGGGAATATTGTGAGCTCAGATTTGGACATCGTGGTTTTAGGTACCAGTAGAATGAATGACTGTGAGGCAAAAATGTCCAGCAGTCAGGTCAATAGAAGGCTTGCCTGAATAACTACAGGAATATCTCTAACTAGTCTCCTCACTAGGCTGAGGACAAGGAGAGTCTTGCTGGAGTTCAAAAGTTCTGGAGCTCAGCAGAGAAGTCTAGACTAGAGCTGAAATATGTAGTCAGTCTACATTGATATGCTTGTTGACGCAATAAGGTTCTTGATAATTCCTGTAATGTGGTTTCTGTGATTTCTTTTTCTAATAGGTTCATTATTATGAAGATGGTAATGTTCAGCTAGTGAGTCATAAAGATATACAAGATTCCCTAACAGTGTCTGTAAGTAATTAATTCCACAGTAAAATTTAACGTAATACTTCTGTAAAACCAGAACAGTTTTGGAATGAACATTTTAAGTAATATTTCTGCTTCAGATTACAGTGTTTTCTGATAGATTAAAGATAAATAATTGCAAACCTGTACCTAACTTCTTTGCAGCTTTATTGAGATATAATTTGTATACCATTCAGTGCATTCATTTAAAATATAAGCTTCAAATTTTTTTTTTTTTTTTTGTATATTACTAATAGGGTTGGACAGCAGTCACCACAATCTAATTTTAGAACATTTTCATGCTCCTTAAAAGAAACCCTGTACCATTAGCAATCATTCCCCATTCTACCCAGCCCTTCCCCCAGAACCCTCCCAGCCCTAGGCAGCAGCTAATCTACTTTCTGGTTCTGTGGATTTGCTTGTGCTAGACATCTGATACAAATGTAATCATAATATATAGAATTTCCTGACTGGCTTTTTTCATTTAACATCTTCAACATTCATCCTTTCTGGAGCATGTATTAGTACTTTGTTCCTTTTTATTGCCAAATAATACTCTGTTGTATGGACATACCACATTTTATCCATCCTTCAGTTAGTGGACATTTCTGTTTTCTACTTTTTGCTGCTGTGAACATTCGTGTACTATTTTTTGTGTAGATATTTTCATTTCTTTTTGGTATATACATAGGAGTGGAATTGCTGGGTCATTTGGTAACTATGTTTAACCTTTTGAAGAATTGCCAGACTGTTTTCCATTTCATAGTTTCACCAGCAGTGCATAAGAGTTTCAGTTTTTCTTTATCTTTTTCCAAAATGTGTCCTTTTGATGATAGCCATCCTAGTCAGTATGAAGTAGTGTCTTATTGTGGATTTTATTTACATTTTCTTGATGCTAATGATTTTGAGCATCTTTTCATGTGCTTATGATCATTTGTATATCTTTTGGGGGGAAATACCTATTCAGATCCTTTGCTCATTTCCTAATTGATTATTCACATTTGTATTACTGAGTTGTACTTGTTCATATATTCTGGATACAAGTCCAGTGTATCACATACATGATTTCAGATATTTTTATCCTTCTCTGTGTTGTCTTTTCGCTTTCTTGATGATATTGTTTGCAAAACAGAAGATTTTGGTTTTGATTTTTTTCTTTTGTCATTTGAGATTTGAAATATTAATAGAAACCATTGTCTATCCAAGGTCATGGAGATCTACTCCAGTGTTTTCTTCTAAAAGTATTATATAATAGTTTTAGCTCTTACATTTAGGTCTATGATCTCCTACCTAACTTTTAAACTGTATCCTATCTTTTCATTTCGGTAGCTATTTGGATCATGATTTAATGAAGTTTTTTTTTTTTTAAGTTCATCTTTCAAATTTAAGAATTTTTGAACTTGGTTTTATTTCTCCACAGAATTCTTTCACACATTCTTTCCCTTGCATATGCAACTGTTTCCTTGTTGATTTTTGTTTGTTTGTTTTTGTTTTTTTGAGACAAGACCTGGCTCTGTCACCCAGGCTGACATGATCTCAGCTCACTGCAACCTCTGCCTCTAGGGCTCAAGCCATTCTCCCATCTGAGCCTCCTGAGTAGCTGGGACTACAGGCACATGCAACCACACCCAGCTTTTTTTTTTTTTTTTTTTTTTGGTAGAGATGGGGTTTCACCATGTTGCCTAGCTAGTCTTGAACTCCTGGACTCGTGCAATTTACCCACCTTGGCCTCCAAAAGTTTGGCTTTTGTTTTTTTTGCCCCATGGATATTGACAGTATAACATTAACAGTGACATTTTCTCATTTGTTTGTGTCATATACCTAAAAGTATCTGTGTATTGTAAACATCAACTGCTTATATACAATTTACAAATATTAAAGAAAAATTTATTTTTAACTCAAGAAAGCATTTAACTTTAAGAAACATGTATGAATATGTTAAGCCAGATGCTACCTAAGAAGATAAGCTATATTTACATATACATATATATAAACACACACACACACATATATATGTATATATTTTTTTGAGACAGGGTGTCACTCTGTTGCCCAGGCTAGAGTGCAGTGTGTGAACACAGCTCACTGCAGCCTCAACATCCTGGGCTCAAGCGATCCTCCTGCCTCAGCCTCTCTAGTAGCTGGGACTACAGGCGTGTGCCACCATGCCCAGCTAACTTATTTTTTGTAGAGATGGGGTCTCACCATATTGCCCAGGCTGGTCTCAAAACCCTGGCCAAAAGCAACCCTTCTGCCTTGGCCTCCCCAGAGTGCTGGGATTACAGGCATGGGCCACCACACCCAGCCCCTGAAGCTATCTTTTAAAAAATTTTTTATTAGCACTTAGGTGATTTCTGCTTTGACCTAGTCGGTACTCTCCTTGCAAAATTTGCCAGTGAAAAAAACTTACTAATGTCTGATTTTCCATGAGATGTTCTACTTCATATAGTTACATATCATATGTAATTACTACATTCAATTTTATTGACATAACAAGGGTATGATGCCATCTTGTTTGGGGAGTTTGACATTGAGCAGAGATGCTTCCTGGCTGGGTGCTGTGGCTCACGTCTGTAATCCTTTCACTTCAGGAAGCTGAGGTAGGTGGATCACTGGAGACCAGCCTGGCCAATATGGTGAAACCTCATCTCTACTAAAAATACAAAAACCCCATCTCTACTAAAAATACAAAAATGAGACGGGAATGGTGGTACATTCCTATAGTTCCAGCTATTTGGGTGGCTGAGGCACGAAAATTGCTTGAACCTGGGAAGCGGAGATTACAGTGAGCCAAGATCACACCGCTGCACTCCAGCCTGTGCTACAGGCCGAGACCCTGTCTCAAAAAAAAAAACAAAACAAAAACAAAACAGATGCTTCATAAGAGAAATTTGTCCACAAAATTACAGAGGGTAGGGTTTTGAGAGATGGTCATAGTAATTAAACTTGACTAATATGCCAGTTTGTGCTCATTTTTTTAGGAATGACCATTTTTACTCTATCTTAGGAGGTTTTCGTTGTTTTATATTTTTACACCATATATATAAAGTATAAGGTGTTAGAGAATTTTACATTAACACTGTTTTATTTTTTAAATCCAGATTCTGTTAACTTTACTGTTAGGAAAAAGCTAACAAACCCATCTATTGGCATGTTAAAAAAAAAAATTTTTCCAGAAAAATACATTCTTCCTGATTAGTGATTTTTTTTTTTTGGCATCACTGTTCTGTTACATAATGTTCAGTAAATATTTAACAATATTCCGATAAAGAGTCATCAATTAGAAATCCTTACCAAACTTCTTACCCATAAAGGTTGTCTATTGGAATGCATGTCCAGTGTTTAAAATTGAACTTTTCATCCATGTGTGTATCATTGAGATTTCACTTTCTTAGCCAGCTAAACATTGAGACCGGCTTATTCTGTAGACTTTTAAAATAATTTTACCTATTTTCCCCTTAGACTTAGAATAATTGATCTTACAATATTTGTTCTATGTCATAATTTCCTTCTGTGTTATTTATTATAACATTACATTAACCATACATATATTTTAAAATAATAGTAGTTTAGTTTTAAGTTACTATTTTTATTTTGTTTTGTTTTGTTTTTATTCAGAATGAAGTGCAAACAGCAAAAGAATTTATAAAGATTGTAGAAGCTGCAGAAAATGAATACCAGGTATGATTTTAAATATTATATAAGCTACACTCACTTATGAAATAATGGCACTGAAATTTTAATTTCAGCCGAAGGCTGAATTTTTCCATTGCATCAGTTAGAGTCTTTTTGTTGTGTGTCTCCTTTTAACACAAAGGCAGACTTATTAAAGTGTAGGCAAAAAGAGTGGCAAGTAAATTGAATTCCATTAATATTTCGTATTTTAAAAATACTAAGACTAGGCTGAGTGCGATGGCTCATGCCTGTAATCCCAACACTTTGGGAAGCCGAGGCAGGTGGATCACGAGGTCAAGAGATCAAGACCATCCTGGCCAACATGGTGAAACCCTGTCTCTACTAAAAATACAAAAATTAGCTGGGTGTGGTGGCATGTGCCTGTAGTGGCGAGTGCTACTCAGGAGGCTGAGGCAGGACAATCGCTTGAACCCGGGAGGCAGAGGTTGCAGTGAGCCGAGATCGCGCCACTGCACCCCAGCCTGGCGACAGAGTGAGACTCCGTCTCAAAAAAAAAAAAAAAAAGACTAGGTTTTAGCCAACATAATTTCTGAGTGCAGACTGAGTATCTCTGATCTGAGTTGCTTGGGACCAGAAGTGTTTTAGATTTCAGATTTTTTTGGATTTTGGAATATTTGCATTATATATTTACCAGTCAAGCTTCCGTAATCTGAAAATTAGAAATCTGCATCAGTGCTCCAGTGAGCATTGCCTTTTGAGTGTCATGTTGATGCTCAAAATGTTTCAAGCTTTGGAAGCTTTGGATTTTTCAGTTAGGGATGCTCAACCTGTATCAGTCAAAATATGCCAGACTTTAAGTGGCTATTTTTTTTCTGGTTGGAAATTTTAATTCAGGCTGTGTCTTACCATTTGGATTATGTGTAATCTGTTTATATCACATTTCATTTTGTGCTTTACTTTTTATGTTATTTATCAGCTTCTAAACTACACTCTTGAATTTAAGCATTTAATTTGTGAATTGGACAAGTTTCTACTCCTTAAAAATAATAATCTATAAATTGTTCTGACATACTAAAATTCAAAACGAGGACACACAAATATTAAGTCTAATTTATAATTTTATTTCATTAAGTTTATTCAAAATTATTATAGGCTTTTTCTTCTAGCTGCTTTTATTTTATTTATTTATTTTTTTTTGAAGATGGAATCTTGCTCTGTGGCCCAGGCTGGAGTGCAGTGGCGCAATCTCGGCCCACTGCAAGCTCCGCCTCCCGGGTTCATGCCATTCTCCTGCCTCAGCCTCCCGAGAAGCCGGGACTACCGGCGCCCGCCACCAAGCCCGGCTAATTTTTTTTTGTATTTCACTGCGTTAGCCAGGATGGTCTCGATCTCCTGACCCTGTGATCCGCCCACCTCGGCCTCCCAAAGTGCTGGGATTACAGGCATAAGCCACCACACCCGGCTCTTCTAGCTGCTATTAAACAGCTTTTAAAACAATGTTGGGATTTTATTTGACTGTTTAAAAACAGTGAAACAGGCTGCTTAAATAAAACTTATTCTGAAAACATCTGTGTGCTTTATAAATTGTTCTGTTCTTTGCTTTACTTTAAACTTCTAACTATTGTTTTTCATAGACTGCCATCAGTGAGAATTATCAGACAATGTCGGACACTACTTTCAAAGCCTTACGTCGACAGTTGCCAGTTACACGCACTAAGATTGATTGGAACAAGATCCTTAGCTACAAGATTGGCAAAGAGATGCAGAATGCATAAGATGAACATTGCATGACCGGATCATTTTAGTGTCTTTGCGTTAAAAAAATTATTGCAAAAGTATTCTGAACTGTCAAGCTGCCCAGTCAGATGGGCTGTTGCCATTTAAAATCACTGTAATTAATTAGTTTGATTAGAGCACAAAGCTTAGCTAATCAACCATTATTTTTCATTTTGTTTGTTGTAAGAGGATTGAAAATCAGTTTAGTTTAAATGTCTTTCTGTTAGGCCTTTCTTTCTTACAATGAAGAGATGATTCTTCTAGTTTATGGTTAAAAGTTTTTGAAGTGTCTCAAAAATATTTTACTAACTGTAACCCTAAAATTGTTGTCTTTTGGTTTATGAAATCAGTAATTTTTGATATTTCCCCAGTTCTTTTTAATGGGGTCAATAATGGACATTCTAGTTTAAGGTGGTTGATGGATTTAGCCATATATGCTGCTAAAGAAATTGTCTACCTTTTCTTCCTCACCTGTTCCATTTATGTAAAGTTGAGATTAGAGGGAAAGCATTTTCTATATCAATTGTGTTTAAACCTTTCAAGAAGGTTATTTAGCTAGCTTAGTGTTGAACTAAATTTTTTTTAAACAAGGCAAGGTCTAATGCTGTTTTGAGATTCTGAAATTAATGAAAATACTTATTTCAGAAATGCATTTAATGCTTTTTTTCTTGTGACAGTTATGCAGATCAGCTTGAATTCCATATGTCCCTGAGTTATTTTTATCATAAAGCCACAAATGTATTATAACAAGGCAAATTGTAATATATATAATCCTGAACTCATGACCATGTCTCGGTTTATTTTTTTTTTTCTTGGATTGAAAAGTACTGAAATTCAATGTGACATTAAAATGCAAATTTTCCTATTTATTTGAGTAGAAAGTCACTTACCAGTGAGCATATATATTTTAAAATACTTTCTTTGGATATTGTAATTCTTAACTGGTTGTAAATTAGAAAAGCTGGGATTACATATGGTGTGCGGTTACAGTCTAAATTTTTTCATCTTCCTATGCATCATAAGCATGTTTGTAATATTTTCAAAAATAGTTCTACTGATGCTACAGGAATTTCAAGCCTGTGGTGAATGTTAGTATTTACCATAGGGAGTGAAGTGGAGTTATGGTTTCATTCAATAGAGTATTGCTTATTATACTTGAGTGGAATCCTTTCCTCACGTACTCCTGTAGACGTCTGGGCCTGGAAATTTTTATTTTATTTTATTTTATTTTTTTTTTAGAAAAACACCACTTTTATTATGTACAATAAAATATTTCATTAGCTTGAATTGTATAGATTTTTAAAAATTCAATGAAAGCATGTTTAATTTCTTTTTAAAATCACTGTTGGGCTTTGAAAGCATTGAGAATATAATATGAAATTATGACATTTTGGCTAAATCATCTTTTCTTTAGTTTTAAAATACAAGTTTTGGCACATTGGGATTCCTAAAGAAAATGAATTGGTAACATTAATTATGTTCCTTTTTAAAATATATATACTTGAAAGTTTGATGATGGTGAACTAAATACTAGATCTAATTGACAAGCTTAGTTGTATCAGGCCATCATGAGTTTCTATCCCATGAAAGTCATCAATTTCCTATCTCTGTTCTAGTCTGGAATGCATTACTCAAAATGTATGCAACTGTTTTTAAGGTGATTTGCTTGTGAGACGGAAGATTTATCAAAAATAATTTAGAACAGGGTGGGCGCAGTGGCTCACACCTGTAATCCCAGCACTTTGGGAGGTCGAGGCCGGTGGATCACCGGGTCAGGAGATCGAGACCACCCTGGCTAACACAGTGAAACCCTGTCTCTACCAAAAATACAAAAAATTAGCCGGGCGTGGGGACAGGCGCCTGTAGTCCCAGCTACTTGGGAGGCTGAGGCAGGAGAATGGCATGAACCCAGGAGGTGGAGCTTGCAGTGAGCCTAGATCGTGCCACTGCACTCCAGCCTGGGTGACAGAGCCAGACTCCGTCTCAAAAAAAAATAATAATAATTTAGAACAGTCTGAAATAATGATTGCACAGAACACACTAGTCTTTTATAGTATAAGAATGGCATTTATTAGGCGGGGCACAGTGGCTCACACCTGTAATCCCAGCACTTTGGGAGGCCTAGGCAGGTGGATCACGAGGTCAGGAGTTCGAGACCAGCCTAACCAACATGCTGAAACCCCGTCTTTACTAAAAACAAAAAAAAATTAGCCGGGGATGTTGGTGCACACCTGTAATCCCAACTACTCAGGAGGCTGAGACAGGAGAATCATTTGAACCTCGGAGGTGGAGGTTGCAGTGAGCAGAGATTGAGCCACTGTACTCCAGCCTGGGGGACACAGGGAGACCCCGTCTCAATAATAATAATAAAAGAATGGCATTTATTAAAGTGAAAGAAGAATGGGAACCCAGAGTATCCTATAGCTCGGGGATGTAATTTTAGTAGGAAACATTATGGCTGCTTTGCTGAGTAGGCTGAAGTGTGGTGGCAAAGGCATAATCAGGGAGAACAGCTAGGAGACTACTGCAGTAATCTAGTTGAGAGAGCATGCTGGCTTGGCCTGAGGTGGTTGCTGTAGAGGTGGTATAAAGCAGTGAGGTCTAGATATATCCTAAAGGTAAAATCAGCAAGACCTAGGGAGAGTTTGGTCATGGAGTGTGAGATAGAACCATCAAGGATGTTTGGGGCTGGAGAAATTGAGGAGGAAAATTCTTGTAGGAGCAGGTTGGTTTGGAGAAGGAGGCTGGTCAGGAGCTCAGTTTTCTATTCAAAGGAGAAATATCTCATGTAACAGTTAGATACAGGAGACAGGAACTAGAGGAAAGCTCTGGGCTAGAAGAATGGGAAAGTGCATGAACCTGGGAAACAATTTTATAGGCAGACAGGATGAAGGACCTCAAGGTTAGTGATAATGAATTTAAAGTAAATGAGACCAACGATGACCATGGCTGTATGTTTTTCTTCAACCGTGTAAAGCTGTTTGGGTGCAGGCATAGAGTAGATGAAATAAATTTCACCAAGTCTGTGGTTTTGCCCAGAGTGAATGACCACATGAAGAGGGGCAAGGTATGATGGTCTTTGGAATTTCAGGTGGGTAAGCAGGGAAGTGAGGGCTTGAGAAGAGGGGAGGGATAGTGAAAATGTGGTACAACCAATGGATTATATAGGTGTGTTAAAGTAGGGGGACTAGAAAGAATGACCTAGAAATGTAAGAAGTGGGCCGGGCGCAGTGGCTCATGCTTGTAATCTCAGCACTTTAGGAGGCTGAGGCAGGTGGATCATGAGGTCAAGAGATCGAGACCATCCTGGCCAATATGGTGAAACCCTGTCTCTACTAAAAATACAAAAATTCGCTGGGCATGGCGGCACTCGCCTGTAGTCCCAGCTACTCGGGAGGCTGAGGCAGGAGAATCGCTTGAACCCAGGAGGCGGAGCTTGCAGTGAGCCGAGATTGTGCCACTGCACTCCAGGCTGGCAACAGAGCGAAACTCTGTCTCAAAAAAAAAAAAAAACAGTGGTGGGCCGGGCACGATGGCTCACGCCTATAATCCCAGCACTTTGGGAGGCCACAGCAGGTGGATCACTTAAGGTCAGGAGTTCAAGACCAGTCTGGCCAATATGGTGAAACCCCTTCTGTATTAAAAATACAAATACTAGCCAGGTATGGTGGCACATGCCTGTAGTCCCAGCTACTCAGGAGGCTGAGGCAGGAGAATCTTTGAACCCAGGAAGTACCGGTTACAATGAGCTGAGATTGTGCCACTGCACTCCAGCCTGGGTGACAGAGTGAGAGTCCGTCTCAAAAAAAGAAAAAAGAAATGTAAGAAGTGGTGATTGGAGAATGGTGTGCTTAATTAAAATTGAGGTTTTGAGGAGTTATTAGTAATGACAAATATGACCAAGGGAGTGACTGGCTGAGGGGAGAGAGGAGAGGAGTTAAGCAACTGTGCCACCCAGAGTTGGAAAGGTCACCTCTGTGACATTAAAATCAAGAATTCTGATAGAAGTAAGAGTTCTGGCATGAGTGGTGCTTTTCCAGAGTACACTTGGATATACGATTACATTTTAATAAGTTATATAAATATGCAGATATTCATGCAGCTTTTCCTCATTTGGGATTTTGGAAACTAAAATAGTAGTAAGAGCATTAAAAGAAAGATGTCCTGGAAGTTCTCGTTCACTGCAAATGTTCTTGAAATGTGAAATTCTTGGAAAAGTAATCAGGGACAACTATTGACAGTTGTATGACATTTGGGTAGCCCTTTCTACAGTTAAAGTCATTGTGACTTTTAGTAGCCACACTGAAACCTCTGGAACAATGAAAGACCCTTTCAAAAGATCTTCCATACTGATCATCAGTTTGCGCCTTTGCCATCTATGGGGTATGAAATATGAAGGCACAATTAGCCAGGAGTTAACACAGGTGTTTTGTAATGTGTGCATGTTATGAAACATCCCAAGAAAGGTGTATTTCTGTTCACTTCTCTAAGATGCAATATTTAAAAGAATCAGTGTACTTGCTAGTCTTAAATGTAGGTTTTGGGCCAGGCATGGTGCCTCATGCCTGTAATCCCAGCACTTTGGGAGGCCGAGGCAGGTGGAACACCTGAGGTCAGGAATTTGAGACCAGCCTGACCAGCGTGGTGAAACCTCATCTCTACTAAAAAAATACAAAATTAGCTGGGCGTGGTGGTGCACACCTGTAATCCCAGCTACTTGGGAGGCTGAAACAGAATTGATTGAGCCCGGGAGGCAGAGGCTACAGTGAGCCAAGATCACGCCATTGCACTCCAAAGAGTGAAACTCCATCTCTGAATGAATGAATGAATGAATGAATGAATGAATGAATGAATGAATAGTATAGATTTGGGGGCTTGAAACTGAGAACTTCTTAAAGGCAGACGCTGTGTAGACATATCCAAATTTGACATTCTGAGTGTTATGCAAAAGCTTTATTGTAAGTTTGACCAGTAGTGCTAGCTATTGGAGAGTGTGCAAAATACAGATTAAGATTAAAATAGCCGATTAAACTTTTAAGGTCTAGTTAGCATTAGAAATTAATGTCAGGTCCTTCACATTTAAGCAGATGTATTCAGAAAACTGTTCTAGGCATTGTGGAGTTTGGAAAATATAAAACCGTTTCTTAAAGCAATCTACAAACTACTCATGGAACAACAGTGTTTTCCTACCTTTGTCACATCACAACATATATAGAAAATGATATTTGTGGCTGGGCACAGTAGCTCACACTTCTAATCCCAGCACTTCGGGAGGCTGAGGCAGGTGGATCGTTTCAGTCTAGGAATTCAAGACCAGCCTAGGCAACATTGCAAAACTTTGTCTCTACTAAAAATACAAAAATTAGCCAGGTGTGGCACACGCCTGTAGTCCCAGCTACTCAGGAGCTGAGCGGGAGGATCACCTGAGCCTGGGGAGGTTGAGGCTGCAGTCAGCTGTGATCGTGCCACTGCCCTCTAACCAGGGTGATAGAGTGAGAGTCTGTCTCAAAATATATAAATAAATAAGGCACACTGCAGGAAATGGACAAGGCTGCCTGCCAATTGTTGTAAGGGTTAAGAACATCAGTATCTTGGCACACCTTAAACCCGTTCAGGAAGATGTGCCATGGACAACACAGATTGTTTGTAAGATAAACTTCAAGGCTTACCTAAGATAGCTTTTAAAGAGATGTCAAGCCAAGGGAGGTTTTCTGGAAAGGAGGAGTTTTAAACTGCTTTGGCAAGTATGCATGCCAGTGGTAGGAAGGAAATCCTCTTGTATCTCAATGAAGCATTAATATGCAGATAATAGGTTTCTGGTAAAGAAATGTCATGGGTCAGAATGTCATCCAGTTCAAAACTAAATCTGACTTTTTAAAACAGCACAGTACAAAATGAAATTATAACACAGTAAAGTTAAAAATCAATGTTCTTATAAACTATAGTATGGCTAATAAGATATTTTCTCTCTGGTTTTGGTATAATCTAACAAAAGTGCATTAGTTAACGTCAGTTTCCATTTTTGCAGTGTGACTGTATCAGAAAACAGATTTTTTTCACACAGACTCGCTAGAAAACACATCACGGGTTGGGCGCAGTGGCTTACGCCTGTAATCCCAGCACTTTGGGAGGCTGAGGCAGGTGCATCACAAGGTCAAGAGATCGAGGTCATCCTGGCCAACATGGTGAAACCCCGTCTCTACTAAAAATACAAAAATTAGCTGGCATGGTGGTGCGCACCGGTGGTGCGCACCTGTAGTGCCAGCTACTCCGGAGGCTGAGGCAAGAGAATTGCTTGAACCCAGGAGGCGGAGGTTGCAGTGAGCCGAGATCTCGCCACTGCACTCCAGCCTGGGCGACAGAGCAAGACTCCGTCTCAAAAAAAAAACACATCACGGATACCACATCAGCCACTGACTGTCATAACATGAGCTGTGTGTGGGACAATCTGCAGTTAAAGCACACTGATTAGTAGAAGACTGTTAAGGAAGCCCAGTTGGCATATCTTAGAAGATTGATGACTTCTGGGAAAATTTGTAAAATGCCCAGCTCTTTAACCAAATAAATTTTCAAGGAATTATTTTACTGCAAGGATATCCCAAAAAGTCTTGCTGACTAAACAACACAAAGTGTCACCTTCCTCTGGGCTGCTAACTTGCTAGACTCTCAGCGTCTGAATACCTGATCTGGATCTCTTCCATCCCAGACTTTGACCTGAAAATGAAGGCTTGCCTCCTGTTTCCCAAAAGAATACTAAACAGAAATAGCCGGGAGCAATAACTCTCTTAAGTATAAATTAAGGACTTAGGGAAGACTTTAGTTCTTTGAAAAAGGAGAGCAAAATATCGGAGATCAGTGTTCCAGGACACGGAAAGCATCTCCAGTGAGGAAAAGGCAAGGTAAAGAAAAGCCTGCCCACGCACACTCATTTGCCCCTTACTTTGGGGCTTTACAGAGGAGAAAGAGAAATTTTTAAAGGAAATAAATTTCATTCCAGAGACTTGAAAAGGCAAAACCATAAGTCAACCTAAATATCCAACCACAGCGAATGAGTACAGATACTGTGGTTTGTTAACACTGGGAGAGCATACAGCTTTTAAAAACTTGTGAGTCAGAGGTTATATTAACATACTATAAAAACCCCTGTTGAGAGAAAAAAACAAGTTGTAAAAAAAGTATACTAACGTTTAAAAATACATAAAACAATACAAATGTTTTATCATTTTATATATAGTGACTGTATAAACATACAATGGATTAAAACACCAAATCAGGCCAGACGTGTGGCTCGCACCTGTAATCCAGGCACTTTGGGAGGCCAAGGTGCGAGAATCACTTGAGCCCAGGTGTTCCAAGATCAGCCTGGGCAATATATCAAGACCCCATTTCTAGAAAAATTTTAAAATTAGCTGGGCACAGTGATGTGTGCCTATGGTCCTAGCTACTCGGGAGGTTGAGGCAAGAGGATCACTTGAGCCCAGGAGTTCAAATTACAGTGAGCTTTGATCATGCCACTGCACTCCAGCCTGGGTGGCCAAGTGAGACCCTATCTCTCAAAAAAAGTAGAATAATATATGTGTGGAGAGGAATGTAAGGGAATAGGATTAGGGAACAGTATAAAAGGATTGTAACGATTTTTTTAATTGGATAATAGGTATATAGGTGTTCATTACAACAATCTCAAATTTTAAATGTGTTGTTATTTAAAAAATTATACAACTTATGCTGACATATAACTCTACATGAAGGGAAATATATACAAAGATTGACTCAGGCAAAAGTAGAAAAATGACAGGTCATAACCGTAGGATGAATTGAATAGAAAGTTTACTAATTCCCCTTTAAAAAGTCATTAGACTCATTGTTTTTATTTTTTTTTAATTTTTTTATTTATTTATTTTTTTTTATTATTATACTTTAGGTTTTAGGGTACATGTGCACAATGTGCAGGTTTGTTACATATGTATCCATGTGCCATGTTGGTTTGCTGCACCCATTAACTCGTCATTTAGCATTAGGTATATCTCCTAATGCTGTCCCTCCCCCCTCCCCACACCCCACAACAGTCCCCGGAGTGTGATGTTCCCCTTCCTGTGTCCATGAGATCTCATTGTTTACTTCCCACCTATGAGTGAGAACATGCGGTGTTTGGTTTTTTGTCCTTGCAATAGTTTACTGAGAATGATGGTTTCCAGTTTCATCCGTGTCCCTACAAAGGACATGAACTCGTCATTTTTTATGGCTGCATAGTATTCCATGGTGTATATGTGCCACATTTTCTTAATCCAGTCTATGGTTGTTGGACATTTGGGTTGGTTCCAAGTCTTTGCTACTGTGAATAGTGCCGCAATAAACATACATGTGCATGTGTCTTTATAGCAGCATGATTTATAGTCCTTTGGGTATATACCCAGTAATGGGATGGCTGGGTCAAATGGTATTTCTAGTTCTAGATCCCTGAGGAATCGCCACACTGACTTCCACAATGGTTGAACTAGTTTGCAGTCCCACCAACAGTGTAAAAGTGTTCCTATTTCTCCACATCCTCTCCAGCACCTGTTGTTTCCTGACTTTTTAATGATGGCCATTCTAACTGGTGTGAGATGGTATCTCACTGTGGTTTTGATTTGCATTTCTCTGATGGCCAGTGATGATGAGCATTTTTTCATGTGTTTTTTGGCTGCATAAATGTCTTCTTTTGAGAAGTGTCTGTTCATGTCCTTCGCCCACTTTTTGATGGGGTTGTTTGTTTTTTTCTTGTAAATTTGTTTGAGTTCATTGTAGATTCTGGATATTAGCCCTTTGTCAGATGAGTAGGTTGTGAAAATTTTCTCCCATTCTGTAGGTTTCCTGTTCACTCTGATGGTAGTTTCTTTCGCTGTGCAGAAGCTCTTTGGTTTAATTAGATCCCATTTGTCAATTTTGGCTTTTGTTGCCATTGCTTTTGGTGTTTTAGACATGAAGTCCTTGCCCATGCCTATGTCCTGAATGGTATTGCCTAGGTTTTCTTCTAGGGGTTTTTATGGTTTTAGGTCTAACATGTAAGTCTTTAATCCATCTTGAATTAATTTTTGTATAAGGTGTAAGGAAGGGATCCAGTTTCAGCTTTCTACATATGGCTCGCCAGTTTTCCCAGCACCATGTATTAAATAGGGAATCCTTTCCCCATTTCTTGTTTTTGTCAGGTTTGTCAAAGATCAGATAGTTGTAGATATGTGGCATTATTTCTGAGGGCTCTGTTCTGTTCCATTGATCTATGTCTCTGTTATGGTACCAGTACCATGCTGTTTTGGTTACTAGACTCATTGTTTTACAGAGAATTATATCCAACTTACCACATACAGATAATTTTCTATGTTACAGAAATTATTTTAGATGGTTGAAAAAGATAGACATCATTTTATGAGACATATTTATAAGCTTAAATAAGAATAGCACCAAAACCAGAAAAATGATCAAACTTCCCTGTATACTCAAAAGTAAAATTCCTTAATACATTAATAAAGAATACTACATTATGATCAAGTATGGTTTATCACTGGAAAGCAGTGATTGTTCCCTTTTAGGAAATCTAGTACTGTAGCCTCCTACATTAGCATATTGAAGAAAAGCACATATAATTCTCTGAGAAAATATCATTAAACCATTTGATAAAGTTTAGTCCCTAATCCTGACTTTAAGGGCAGCATCTTAAATCAATGGGGCAACAGATGAATGATGCTGAGACAACAGGGTAGCCAGCTGGGGGAGAAAAGTTGGATCTATACCTCATACCTTATACCAAGTTAAAATTGGACCAAAGATTTAATGATATAAAATGATATTGGCCACGTGCGGTGACTCAAGCCTATAATCCTAGCAGTTTGGGAGGCCGAGGCGGGCGGATCACTTGAGGTCAGGAGTTGGAAACCACCCTGTCCAACATGGTGAAACCCCGTCTCTACTAAAAGTGCAAAAATTAGCCGGGTGTGGTGATGGGTTCCTGTAATCCCAGCTACGAAGCTGCAGTGAGCTGAGATTGTGCCACTGCACTCTAGCCTGGGTGACAGAGCGAGACTCCATCTCAAAAAAAAAAAAAAAAAAGGTATTATAAATGTTCTTGAAGAAATGGTATATTTTAAGTAATAGCAATATCAGAATAATTTTAGAAAAAACCCTTAGAATCCATTCAATAAAAATCTATTTGGCTGGGTGCAGTGGCTCATGCCTGTAATCCCAGCACTTTGGGAAGCCAAGGTGGGCAGATCACTTGAGTTCAGGAGTCCGAGACCAGCCTGGCCAACATGGTGAAACCACGTCTCTACTAAAAAATACAAAAATTAGCCGGGCATGGTCGTGGGTGCCTGTAATCCCAGCTACTTGGGAGACTGAGGAAGAAGAATCGTGTGAACTCGGGAGGCAGAGGTTGCAGTGAGCCAAGATCATGCCACTGCATTCCAGCGTGGACAACAGAGTGAGACTCCATCTCAAGAAAAGAAAATATACTTCATAAAAATTAAGATTTTCTACATGGCTTAAAATGCTCTAAACAAAGTCAGAAGACATCATTCACAAGGGAAAACATTTGCAACTTACCTAACAGATGGTTACCTTTTCAAAAATCTAATGAGTACCTACAGCACAATAACATAAGAGTCCTATAGAAAATTGAAAAGCATGGGCCAGGCGTGGTAGCTTACACCTGTAATCCCAGCACTTTGGGAGACTGAGGTGGGAGGATCGCTTGAGCCCAGGAGTTCACAGTCAGCCTAGGCAACCCTGTGAAACTCTCTGTGTCTACAAAAAAAGAAAGAGAAAGAAAGAAAAGAAAGAAAGAAAGAAAAAGAAAGGAAGGAAGGAAGGAAGGAAGGAAGGAAGGAAGGAAGGAAGGAGAAAGAAAGAAAGAAAAAGAAAAAGAAAGAAAGAAAGAAGAAGAAAGAAAGAAAGAAAGAAAGAAAGAAAGAAAGAAAGAAAGAAAGAAGAAAGAAAGAAAGAAAGAAAGAAAGAAAGAAAGAAAGAAAGAAAGAAAGAAAGAAAGAAAGAAAGAAAGAAAGAAAATTGAAAAGCAGTGCCTATGGCACCTGAGCTCCTGACATTATGGAGAGCCTTCCCAAACTTGAACTTCCTCACTGGACCTTTATTGAGAAATAAACATCTTTAAGCCACTGCTCTTTGGAATGTGTTTTATTTCTTATCACCGCTGCCACCCCTGCCTCTCACCCTATATGGCATTTAGTACCAGAAATAGGACCCTACAAGTATCAAAATCTGAAGTGTGGCATTGGTTAAAGGCAATGTAAGTCAACAGGGGTTCTGCTGACATCTGAGTCCACTACAACGTGCAAGACTGTTCTGTATCCCTAGACACTAAATGCAACTGACACCTCCTAATCCTTGTGACAGTCAAAAATAATGCCCTAGAGGAAGGGAATATTACTGCAGTGACTAGGGGGATTTAGTAGGGCCTAGATATTGCAGGCTGGAAAGCTGGTGACCCTTGTTAGGCCATGATAAAACATTGAAATTATTGCCTCGAGTAAGTAGATTGACATGACAATAGGAAAGATGGCAGGGAAGACTCAGAATGGAAGAAAGGAGTTAGCAGCCATACTGAATTCTTCCTCTCTTGTCTGGGTTATTAGAGGAGACATTTGAGCCCAGCAGAACTTCTTACAACTTCAAATTTTGCAAGGATTGCCCTGCTGGGTGCAGTGGCTCACACCTGTAATCCCAGCACTTTGGGAGGCCAAGGCAGGCAGATTACTTGAGGTCAGGAGTTTAAGATCAGCCTGATAAACATGGCAAAATTCCATCTCTACTAAAAATACAAAAAAATTAGCCAGGCCTGGTGGCGCGCACCTGTAATCCCATCTACTCGGGAGGCTGAGGCAGGAGAATCACTTGAACTGGGAGGTGGAGATTAAATGAGCAGAGTTAGCTACAGTCCAGCCTGGGTGACAGAGCGAGACTCCATCTCAAAAAAATAAAAAAATAAAAATGTTTCCAAGTCCACTGAACCGGACCGTCAAGATCCTTCTTTCTCTCGCTTGTAATTTGTGGACTGTAGGTCCAAAGTGATAACATTAACCAGGAGAAGGTTAAAGGCAGAGATGAGAATAAGTGTATTGCCCTTCCCCCAAGCCTGTTGTCATAGAAAATATATTCCTTTTTTATTGCTGTATAACAAGTGGTCACAAAGTTAGGCCTTAAAATAATGCAACCTTATTATCTCACAGTTCTCATGGGTTCAGGCCCATGTCAGCTGGGTCCTCTGTTCATGGTTCCGCGAGGCTGAAATCAAGTTGATGTCTGAGGCTGCAATCTCAACTGAGGCTTGGATTCCTCTTCCAAGCTTATGTGGTTGTTGGCAGTTCCTTGTGAATTGAATTTTGGAATAGAGCAATTATGTAATGTGTTAGCCAAGCTACAATATTTTTGAGAGAAAGGAGAGCTCTTAATTATTACATTGAAATAACAGGTGTAAATAGGAACTATTCTGGACAAACTGCTATGTGTGGCCACCCTAATCAACAACAGTGAACTCTGAAAGCTGTGCAGCCCCAGTTGTAGCCAGGAAAGGTAATGGACAATGAAGAACCTTCCTGGGAATGATGGACAAGGAGTTTTCCCCAGAGAGCAGAACCAGGGGCTACCTCATGAACTAAGCAATAAAACCACTACCAGAGTAGGGAGACCTTGTTTCATTTCTGAATTGCAGTTATTCTGTTCCTACATTGTACATTAAGAGTATTAGGGCACTTCACATCTTCTAATTTATAGTTTGCTAGACGATGAGATACATTTGTTTTTGGTGATGAGAATTGTGTATTCACCCTGCTATCTTGGACTTGGAGCTGACTGTAGCGAGGGATGAGTCCTTAGGGAGGGGGTAAATATACTACTATGTGTGTAATAAGAAGGTTGTGTTCACATAAATCAAAGGGGGTAATCTGTGGTGGAAACTGGTAGTTGCCCCTTCAATATTTATTTTTAGTTATGTAACTAAGTTCTGGCTAATGGGATAAATGAAAGTGTTGTAGGGCAACTCCTGGGATTTGCCCTCAGGGTCAGAACCTGTGTAGTCCCCTTTTATTCTCTCTTCCTCCATCCTGCTCTTTGAAACTCTGATGCCACTGTCTTGAGCCATCAGGTCTAGGCACAAATGGAACTGAACACTCTCCCTCACACTTTGAAACACAATACCAGCTCAAATCATGTACCTGGCTTTTTACCTGAGAAACTTCTATCTTGTTTAAGCCTCTGCTATTTTGTTTGTTGTCATCTGCAGCTTAACCTAATCTTAAAACTTAGATCCTCAGCCAGGAGTGGTGGCTCATGCCTGTAATCCCAGTACTTTGGGAGGCTGAGGTGGGCGGATCATGAGGTCAGGAGTTCGAGATCAACCTGGGCTGGCCAGCATAGTGAAACCACATATCTACTAAAAATACAAAAAACTTAGCCGGGTGTGGCGGCGGGCGCCTGTAATCCCAGCTGCTTGGGAGGCTGAGGCAAGGAGAATCGCTTGAACCTGGGAGTGAGCTTCAACCTGGGAGGTTGCAGTGAGCAGAGATTGCAACACTGCACTCCTGCCCAGGCAACAGTGCGAGACACCATCTCAAAAAAAAAAAAAAAGCTTAGATGCTCACTCTCCACCTCATCCTGTCTGATATTTAAAAAAAAAAAAAAAAAAAAAAAAAAATCATATGGCCTTGAAGATCTGGCCAAACCAAATAGTGAACATTTTGGAACTAATTATCTTGAGTTACAGAAAAACCTTCCTACAAAGTCAACAAAACTCAGAAATCATAAAGGAAAAGAGTGACAGATTTTTCCTCCCAACACATTTAACATATTCTGGCCACAGAATATGTTAAATATTCTACAGAAGAATATTCATGGGAGAGCCCCTTAGAAATGGTTGCAAACTTTTTTTCTCCCTCCATTTACTCGCGCTCTCTCTCTGGAATCTCGCTTTGTTGCCAGGCTGGAGTGCAGTGGCAAGATCATAGCTCACTGCAGCCTCAAATTCCTGGGCTCAAGAGATCCTCCTGCCTCAGCCTCCTGAGTAGCTAGGACTACAGACTTGCGCCACTAGACCTGGCTATTTTTATTTTTCACAGAGACGGGTCTCGCCTTGTTGCCCAGGCTGGTCTCAAACCCCTGGGTTCAAGCAATCCTCCCTCCCTGGCCTCCCAAAGTGCTGGGATTGCAGGTGTGAGTCGTCGCACCAGGCCTGCCTTTTATCTTTTAATTTTGTGTTTGGCATCTTTCGTGTTCAGAGATGTTATCACTATGTGTCTCACTTAGTGTTTAAAAATTCTGCTTAAAAGGGAAAATGGTTTGTGTTTCTGAGCATGTGTTTGAGTGGGATGAGATCCTGTTTCTGAAATTAACGACAGGAATGGACAAGACTGCAGTTTCCAAGAGGCGCCAGCAGGTGGCACTGTTCCCATTTCAAGCTAATCGCAGTATAGGTAGATGCCGCGCGGAGAAACGAGTCCAGGACATCCTGTGTCCCATCCCTTGGAGCATCTCCGCTGCTCAAGGTTCGGCTATTACTCAGCAGAAGGGCACTGCTGGTCTGGAAAAGAAACTTTAGGATGCGGAAATAGTGATAAGTTAGGGTGTTTATTGCCCGCTAACACTTGTAGAAAAGTTTGACTGTATTCAAGCCAAGAACACAGGGATTCTTGACTGTCTTTGAAGTTAGGGACTCATCTGCAAATGTGAAGCGAGCTATGACCTCTTTTCTCAGAAAAGTGCATTCGTGTCTGCACGTTGCCGTTTTTCTGTCTGTCTTCTCTCACAACACGCACTCTTCATACAATTAGAGTTCATGGCCCCTATAATTCAGTATCTCTTGACCTGAATAATGTTCACAGATTTCACAAAAAAAAAAAAAAACTGTTTCAGACCTCTACTGTTAAATTATTTTCAACACAATTCGTCTTTTAACAAACTTTCCTCCAACTCTTCCTGGTTGCAGACACTATTCTAGGTACTAGATAAACACAGCAGTGAATTAGACAGTAAAAAGGGACTTAGTCACTAGACAGAGAGGCACTACATAAGTCAACAACAGCAAAAAATGCCAGATAGGGATAAAGGTATAAAGAAAATAGGGTAAAGGACTCTGTAAAGAGATGGCATGACAACCAAGATGAGAAGGAAGCGGGAGTCAGAAAACGCGGGGGACAGTATTCCCCGTAAGGAACCAGCTTCTGCAAAGGCCGAGGCGGCGGTGAGCTTTGCGGAATCAGCCGGAGCCCTTGGCATCTCTCTCAATTCCTTTCTTTCTTTCACTAACCACATTCAATTGACAGCGAGTTCTGTCCATTTTACTTCCAAAATACATCTCAAGTAAGTCCACTTCTCTCTATTCCTAATGCTATCACCCTAATACAAACTGCCTAGACTGTGGGAATAATCTAACTTTTTTGTTCGTTTGTTTGTTTGGCATCTACTCTCATTTCCCTCCAATCCATTTCCTACCTAGCCACAGAGGAGTGATTGTTATTTTTATTTTATTATTTTATTTCTTTTTCTTTTCCTTTTTTTTTTTTTTTTTTTTTTTTTTTGAGGCCGAGTCTCACTCTGTCACCCAGGCTGGAGTGCAGTGGCGCAATCTCAGCTCACTGCAACCCCCGCCTCACGGGTTCAAGCGATTCTCCTGCTTCAGCCTCCCAAGTAGCTGGGATTACCTCCATGCACCACCTTGCCAGGCTAATTTTTACAAAATAGAGACGAGGTTTCGCCATGTTGGCCAGGCTGGTCTCAAACTCCTGGCCTGAAGCGATCCACCCACCTTGGCCTCCCAAAGTGCTGGGATTACAGTCCTGAGCCACAGCTCTGGCCTAGGAGTATCTTTTTATAATGCAAGTGTTGTCGTTTTCCTTTCCTGCTTAAAACCCCTCACATCCCTTGCTAATGAGGTCTCTAAATGGCCTTCTCAGGGTAAAGGTAGAAAGAATGGCAGATAAAACAAGACAGCTGGCTGATGTGGAGGGTCCTGCCCCTTCCCCCTTTCTCTTGTACACTCAGTCGCACTTTCAGCAAGTCACCTACTAACAGTGGCTTAAACCAGGGTCAACAATCTATGTATGGCCCATGGGCCAAATTCGCAAAGATTCTCACCTTGACCAAACTCTATAGTTAGACTTTTTTGAGCTCTCTTTCTTTTTTCTTTTCTTTCTTTTTTTGTTTTTTGTTTTTTTCTATTTGAGACAGAGTCTTACTCTGTCGCTTAGGCATGAGTGCAGTGGCGCCATCTCGGCTCACTGCAGCCTCCATCTACTGGGTTCAAGCGATTCTCCTGCCTCAGTCTCTCGAGCAGCTGGGATTACAGGCATGCGCCACCACGCCCAGCTAAGTTTTGTATTTTAGTAGAGTTGGGGTTTCACCATGTTGGCCGGACTGGTCTCAAACTTGGTGATCCACCTGCCTTGGCCCCCCAGAGTGCTGGGATTACAGGCGTGAGCCACTCCGCCCAGCCTGAGCTCTTTTTCAACTAGGCCTCAACCTTTGGGCTCCCATGTTTATCTCTGTATTATCCAGTTCTAGCAAGAATCCTGCTAAGTCAGTTTAGCCAGAATCCTTTACCTCTGATGTTGCCTCTTAGTAATTTTTCCATCTGACCCACATCCTGCTCCTTGGCTAAAAATTTCCACTTATCTTTGTTGTGTTCAAAGTTGAGCTCAATCTCTCTTCCCCACCGCAAAACCCCATTGCAGTGGCCCCTACAACTGATCCCAATGGTAAGTCTATCTTACCTTCTTTAACAAGTGTCATGAATAACTTTTCTTTTAACAAAATCCAGCCTATTGCCTGTTTTCATACAGCTAGAAAGCTAAGAAGGATTTTTACATCACTAAATGGTTGAATAAATAAAAAGATGAATAACACCTAATAAAGTGCATTAAAGTATGCCGTTCACTACTCTAAAGTTTTGCACTTGTTAGCTCATTTTATCATTATAATTCTGTGAAGTAGGTATTATTACTCATTTTATAGACGAACTTTGAAACTGATGCTCCAAAAATTGGCTGGGCGCGGTGGCTCATGCCTGTAATCCTAGCACTTTGGGAGGCCGAGGTGGGTGGATTGCCTGAGCTCAGGAGTTCGAGGCCAGTCTGGCCAACATGGGGAAACCCCTGTCTCTACTAAAAATACAAAAAATTAGCTAGGCGTGGTGGGGCGTGCCTGTAATCCCAGCTACTCGGGAGGCTGAGGCATGAGAATTGCTTGAACCCGGCAAGCAGAGATTGCAGTGAGCTGAGATGGCACCATTGCACTGCAGCCTGGGTGACAAGCAAGATTTTGTCTCAAAAAAAAAAAAAAGGTGAATTAAGTAGTAGTTCAGCTGGAAAGCTGGAATTCAAACGCAAGGAGCCTTAATTTCGAGCCTATTCTCCCCACATGAAAAGGTATCCAGCACTATGAAGACAGGTATGTGAGTGGCGAAAGAGAGATGTGGGCAACAGATGGTGGTGAGTTCCCAAGAGGGAAGATCACCGTGTCTCAGAGAAGCAAGGGAAAGCTGTGTAGGCAAATGAGGCCATGTTTCCACCATGATTCGAAGGAGCACTAGCCCCAATTAAGTGAGTGTTCTCTATCTCTCCCCACTATCTCAGTAGTGAGCCTGTATTGTACTCGATGATTATATTTTGGATTTTTCCAGTAAAAAAAATTGTAGAAATTTGTTTTTTTCTTCATATGTAGGTACATACCTAATACCTTCTATTTTGCCTCTTGGTCTGCAAAGCCTAAAACATTTAATATCTGGCCCTTTACAGAAAACATTTGCAGAACCTGGTTTAAACTAGGGTTTAAACCATAAAGACATTTGTTGTTTATTTAAGAAATCTACATTCCACAAAGCATACATATTTCAAAACATCATGTTGTACATAATAAATATATACAATTTTGTCAATTTAAAAATTAATTAATTTTAAGAAAAGAAGTTCAGATGTAGGTGATTCCAAGGTTAGTTCAGGAACTCAATAATGGTGTCAAAGACTCAGTTTCCTTTTTCTGCTCTATCATTTGTAGCATTTCTATTTGTTTGTTTGTTTGTTGTCTTCTCATGGTCACAAAATGGCAGTGATAGCTCCAAGCCGAGATTGCGCCACTGCACTCCAGCCTGGGCGACAGAGCGAGACTCCGTCTCAAAAAAAGAAAAACAGAAGCTTGGACAATGCATGTATAGATCAGAGACCTCTCAGCAAGTGTGGGGTAGAGGCTGACAACAAAACACCAGGATGAGACCATTATACAATGCTGCCAAGGCCAGCACAGATCAGAGACAGACTCGGAGATGGATGCTGTCTCTTCATTTAATGGGGAAACAGCAAAGTTTCAGAGTTTAGAATTAACACCAGTGGAAAAACAAGAGGAAAAATTCTGAATGTGGCTGAGTTAATCTCCATATGAATAGAAATTAATCTGGACATGATAGAAATTAACAATAATGAAGTTTGCAGTCTCCTCTAATAGAGTGTCAGACGCAGGAGGGCAGATATCTTGTCTGCCTTGTTCACTACTGTGGCAGATACTTCATTTTGAGTTGCCTACTCAAAATGCTTTCTTCCTTCCCCCTTCTTCCCTCCTCCATCCCTCTCTATCCTCCCTTTCTCCTTCCCTTCCTTCCTTCCTTCCTTCCTTCCTTCCTTCCTTCCTTCCTTCCTTCCTTCCTTCCTTTTTTTCCTTCCTTCCTCCCATCCTCCCTTCCTCCCTTCCTCCCTCCCCCCTTCTTTTTTTTTTCCTAACACATCTTGAAGTACCTTTGAGATGTCAATATGCCTGATCAAAGTACACATTTGCCGTTTCCTTTGAAAATACTGGTGGCCAAGTGATGAGCTGTGAGCAGAAGTAGTGGGGTGGGGCTTCAGGAAATGCTCTTTAAAGGAAAGAAGCTCTTCTGACTTGCTCTTCCCTCTGCCCTTCTTCCTCCCTGGAATGTGGACCTGTTTCCTGGAGATGCAACAGCCCTCTTGCAGCCCTGGGAATAAAAACTGCACACTGTACCAGAGGTAGAGCAGGCCAGTGGAAGGAGCCTGGGCGCTCTCTGTTTCTCTATCTATCTATCTATTATCTCTATATATCTATATATAATGTATATATCTATAATATACTATAATATATAATCTATATATCTATAATATACTATAACATATATTATCTCTATATATCTACATATATCTATATAATATATAGATATATATTCTCTCTCTCTCTCTCTCTCTATATATATATATATATTTTTTTTTTTTTTTTTTTTTTTTTTTTGAGACAGGGACTTATTCTGTCGCCCAGGCTGGAGTGCAGTGACGTGATCTTGGCTCACTGCAGCCTCGACCTTCCAGGATCAAATGATCCTCCCACCTCAGCCTCCCGAGTAGCTGGGACTACAGGCATGCACCACCACGCCTGGTTAATTTTTGTATTTTTTTGTAGAGACAGGGTTTCACCATGTTGCCCAGCCTGGTCTCAAACTCCTATACTCAAGCAATCCGCCCACCTCAGCCTCCCAGAGTGTTGGGACTACATGCATGAGCCCCTGTGCCTGGCCAGAGCCTGGGCTTTCAGCAACTGCATGAGCCCTGGACTCTGAGCTGTTTGTTCTGTGAGGAAAAAGAAACCTGTTTGATGAAACCACTATTATTTAGGTTTTCTGTTACATCAGCTGAACATAATCTTAAGAAATACAAACTTGAGGCCGGGCGCGGTGGCTCACGCTTGTAATCCCAGCACTTTGGGAGGCCGAGGCGGGCGGATCACGAGGTCAGGAGATCAAGACCACGGTGAAACCCCGTCTCTACTAAAAATACAAAAAATTAGCCGGGCGTGGTGGCAGGCGCCTGTAGTCCCAGCTACGGAGAGGCTGAGGCAGGAGAATGGCGTGAACCCGGGAGGCG
Organism: Symphalangus syndactylus; assembly: GCF_028878055.3. NCBI lineage: Eukaryota > Metazoa > Chordata > Mammalia > Primates > Hylobatidae > Symphalangus > Symphalangus syndactylus. The sequence continues at coordinate 107,111,458 of NC_072428.2, forward strand.
GAGCTTGCAGTGAGCCGAGATTGCGCCACTGCATTCCAGCTTGGGTGACAGAGCGAGACTCCGTCTCAAAAAAAAAAAAAAAAAAAAAAAAAAAAGAAATACAAACTTGAATCTCCCATTCCTAAAATGGTGTCCCCATAGAAGGCTCTCAATAGTCATGTGTAGAATGGATGAATGAAATACAAAGGCAGCACTAAAACTTAGTGACAGTAGACAGTTTAAGATGATAACAAGATGCAGCACCGCAGAACTACACGATCCCGGAGAGCCCTCTGTGCTGCAGTCTGCACTCATGGAGCATGAATGAACAGAGTGTGGACACTGCCCCAGGAATTCTGCCATATAGGGCACCCTCTCCACCATCCCAAATGCATATGCGTCAGTTTTTCATGATTATCACATAAATGAAAAAACACAACTGGAAAGTTCTTGGAAAAGCTCTTAGAAAACTCACAGATACCCAAGAATATCCCACTCTGAGATATAAATGTCCAGAAGGGCAATGTTGCCCTGAGATTTTAAATCACGAAGAAGTGCTCACAGAACTCATGGAAGGTGGGTGTTTCCTTTGAACACAGTTTATTGGTAGCCGTGGGCACTATTTGCTGCCACCTAGTTGTGTAACTTTAAGAGACAGAAAAATAAAATCTCCTACTCAATGTTCAGCATTCCAAGTTTGAAGCCAGCACAGTTTAGTGTCCAGAGTGGAATTTCATATTCTTCTTTCAACCATAACATACCTACCAATTAGCACAACCTACCGATTTGCTCATAAAGCCCCATTCATCCGCAGCATAACAGAAAGCTGCTTTTGATGGGGAAACAGCAACATTTCAGCATTTAGAATTAATGCCAGTTCTAAACATAGATTTCAGAATGTACATTTTTATTAACTACCCATTAAAAACAACTCTTTCCATCCCCACATGGCACCACAGAACTACACGATCCCAGAAACCCCTTCACAAGAGGGTCTCCCCTATGCAAGAAACAGGTTGGAAAAGTCACTCAGCAAATTAAACGATTTACCTTATGCACTTAAGATAAAGACATCTTCTCTTAAGGAAGGATTTTCTTTGAAAATGATGAAGGTGGTCGGGCGCAGTGGCTCATGCCTGCAATCCCAGCACTTTGGGAGGCCGAAGTGGGTGGGTCACCTGAGGTCAGGAGTTCGAGACCAGCCTGACCAATATGGTGAAACTCAGTCCTACTAAAAATACAAAAATTAGCCAGGCATGGTGATGGGCACCTGTAGGCCCAGCTACTCAGGAGGCTGAGACAGGAGAATTGCTTGAACCCAGCAGGCAGAGGTTGCAGTGAGCCAAGATTGTGCCTCTGCACTCCAGCCTGGGTGACAGAGCAAGACTCTGTCTCAAAAAAGGAAAAGAAAATGATGAAGTTGTGTGGGAAGAGCCTGACTATATCATGATTACTGTTTATTGTCTCCCTTCCCTCCCACTCTCCTGCTGCCAATATGTCCTAAGTTGTTAGCTCCACAGCAGCAGGGGTCTTTGTTTTGTTCACCAAAGTAGCTTCTGCACCTAGAACTTTGACCAGTGCTCAACAAATCCTTCTTGATGAATGAACTGGACCAGAAGGCAGCATAATTGCATAGCATAGAGCAAGTAGCCTATCAAAGATTTTTGTTGGAAATGTAAGAATAGATTATTTCACCCACAAAACAATAATACATCTTAATATAGGTTATGAAATATATAGAATTATTCCTGGAAACATTTTCACAAAACCATCATCCTGTAAGGCTCACTTTCCCCCATGCTTACTCCTCTACTGGATTACCTTTTACTTTATGCTTCTCTTTCCTCTACCGTATCCATCTTCTCTGTAAGTCCAAATTCCTCCCATACCACAAAGACTGGCCCAAGGGCTATCCTCTCCATATAAGCCTTCTGCACATTAATTTCTCTCTCTTTTTGAATCCTTATGATAATTTATATTTTTCTTAAGACTCATCCCATTATCAATACTACTATAGTTATTTTGGGGATATCTTAATGGCAAATGCCATTGACCCACACATCTCAAACAGCAAAAAAATAAACAAAACATATGAAACAACAATTTTCAAGACACTTGGACATGAGGCAATAAAGGACAGTGATTCCTGAGGGTTGGGAAACAAATGAGGTGAGCCCTCCTGAGACAGCGTCCAGGTCCCAGTGTGAGAAGGGAAGACTGAGGGATAGTCCAATAGAAACGCTGAACTGAGGAGACATTGTACAGAGTCTGAGGAGACCAAGACAGAGTTCACAGGAAAGAGTTTGGGATCATTTATTATGGCGGCCTTAGAAAACTAATATGGAGAGGGTGCAGTTTGACCAGTAAAACTTGTTTCTGTGAAGAGTTGCTCCTCAGAGGGAATTTTCTTCAACTCTTTCTTAGCCAATGTAAAAATAAAGACCTTGAAAATAAAATGTAATGTCCACAGAGGACAGTGTGTCATTTTGGTGATGCAGAGTTAAGTGTTCCTGCAGTGTAGAAGGATTTAAGTTTGCAAATTTGGGATTTTTTTTTTTTTTTTAAGACAGGATCTCCCTTTGTCACTCAAGCTGTAGTTCAGTGGCATGATCATGGCTAACTGTAGCCTCACCTCCTGGGCTCCAGGGGTCCTCCCACCTCAGTCTCCCAAGTAGCTGGGACGACAGGAATGTGCCACCACACCTGGCTAATTTTTTTAATTTTTTATTTGTAGAGATAGGGGTCTCATTATGTGCCCCAACTGGTCTCGAACTTCTGAGCTCAAGTGATCCTCCCACCTCAGCTTCTCAAAGTGCTGACATGAGCTACTGTACCCACCCTGGAATTTTTTAAGTGAATTGATTGAATATGATGGTTGTTCCCTGAGAATTAAGGTTTTTTGTTTTTTCTTTTTTGTTTTTTTTTTTACCTTTTAGAGATGAGGTCTTGCTCTGTTGCCCAGGCTGGTCTTGAACTCCTAGCCTAAGGCAATCCTTCTATCTCAGCCTCCCAAACTGTTGGGGTTACAGTCGTGAGCCACCATGCCCAGCTAAGTCTTTTTTCTATTATGATTTATGATGAACACACAATAGAAACTTTTTCCTTTTATCAAATCCACAGTCATATTTCCCTAGTTGTTTCCAAAATGTCCAATCTGTAGCTTTGAATAAATGAATACAAATGTCCTGTAGTGAAACCACAGGACACAACTCATAATGCATGTTGCACAGTCATTTTTCAACTGTGCTGTAATTTGAAATTGTGGTTAAGAATTTATACAATCGGGATGAGTGAACCTTTCTTTTTTTTTTTTTTTTTTTTTTTTGAGACGGAGTCTTGCTCTTTCGCCCAGGCTGGAGTGCAGTGGCACAATCTCGGCTCACTGCAAGCTCTGCGTCCCGGGTTCACGCCATTCTCCTGCCTCAGCCTCTCCGAGTAGCTGGGACTACAGGCGCCCGCCACCACGCCCGGCTAATTTTTTGTATTTTTTAGTAGAGACGGGGTTTCACCGTGGTCTCGATCTCCTGACCTTGTGATCCGCCCGCCTCGGCCTCCCAAAGTGCTGGGATTACAAGCGTGAGCCACCGCGCCCGGCCCGAACCTTTCTAAGAATTGCTTTTGAAGAGCATCTGGGTAGCATATATCAAGGAACTTCAACGTGTTCTTAACCTTGAGTCCACTTCTGCATATCTATCACAATAAAATCACTCTAAATTTAAAAAGAAAAAGTTATAAATGCAACAATATTCATCATGGAATTGCTGAAAATAGCAAAATATTAGTAACGACAATTATGGAATGGCTTAAAAATGCTGACATAGGCCGGGCATGGTAGCTCACGCCTGTAATCCCAGCACTTTGGGATGCCGGGGCGGGCAGATCACAAGGTCAGGAGATCGAGACCATTCTGGCTAACACGGTGAAAACCCGTCTCTACTAAAAATACAAAAACAAAATTAGCCGGGCATGGTGAAAGGTGCCTGTATTCCCAGCTACTTGGGAGGCTAAGGCGGGAGAATGGCATGAACCCAGGAGGCAGAGCTTGCAGTGAGCCGAGACTGTGCCAGTGCACTCCAGCCTGGGCGACAGAGCGAGATTCGGTCTCAAAAAAAATAAAAATATAAAATACAAAATAAAGTAAAAAATAGAAATACTATGACATAAGGAATACCATGCAATCATCAAATATGATGTTTAAGAGGACGATATACTACCATGGAAAATAATCTAATGATAATAGGTAAGAGCAGCCTGTGGCTGGGCACCGTGGCTCACACCTATAATCCCAGCACTTTGGGAAACTGAGGTGGGCGGATCACCTGAGGTCTGGAGTTTGAGATCAGCCTGGCCAACATGGAGAAACCCCGTCTCTACTAAATATACAAATAATTAACCAAGTGTGGTGGTGCGTGACTGTAGTCCCAGCTACTCAGGAGGCTGAAGCGGGAGAACAGCATGAACCCAGGTGGCAGAGGTTGCAGTGAGCCAAGATCATGCCACTGTACTCCAGTCTGGGCAACACAGCCAGTCTGTCAAAAAAAAAAAAAGAAAAAGAAGAAAAAAAAGAAAAAAAAGAAAGAAAGAAAGAAAGAGAAAGAAAGAAAGAAAGAGAAAGAAAGAAAGAAAGAAAGAAAGAAAGAAAGAAAGAAAGAAAGAGAAAGAAAGAAAGAAAGAAAGAAAGAAAGAAAGAAAGAAAGAAAGAAAGAAAGAAAGGAAGAAAGAAAGAAGAAAGAGAAAGAAAGAAAAAGCAGCCTGCAAAATCAAACTTACAGAATGAGTAAAACAATGTTAAAACTATGCTGGAAAAATACTAAAACATTTGCTAACAGTAGATACTTAGGGTCACTGTTCTTCATTATTTTTATATAATTTTTTCTATTTTCCAAATGTTATTATGATTATTTTGACTCCAGATATGAACAGGCCAAAGCCAATTTGTTCATGTGTAATCACTGGCTTTTTAAAATTTTTGATTGGTATCAATAGCTATAAATACAACTTACCTTTGAACACCCCAGGCTTAAACTGTGCAGATCCACTTATACGTGGATTTTCTTCTGCCTCTGCCACCCCTGAGACAGGAAGACCAACCCCTCTTTCCCTCCTCCTCAGCCTGCTCAGTGTGAAGACAAGAGGATGAAGACTTATGATGATCCACTTTCACTTAATGAATGGTAAATATATTTTCTCTTCCTTATTATTTTCTTAATAACATTTTTCTTTTCTCTAACTTATTATGAGAATATAGTATATAATACATACACAAAATATATGTTAATCAACTGTGTATGTTATTGGCATAGCTTTCAGTCAAGAGTAGGCTGTTAGTACTTATGTTTTTGGGCAGTAGGTACAAAGGTTATACATACCAGCCTGTGCAAGATGGTGAGATCCTGTCTCTACCAAAAAAAAAAATTTAACAATTAGCTGGGCATGGTGGTACGTGATGGTGGTCCCAGCTACTCAGGAGGCTGAGGTGGGAGGATTGCTTGAGCTCAGGAGTTCAAGGATGTAGTGAGCTAGGATCAGGCCATTGCACTCCAGCCTGGGTGACAGAGAGATTCTGTGTCTATTAAAAAAAAAAAAAAGAGTCATACATGGATTTTTGACTGTGTGGAGGCTGGCGCTCCTAACCCCATATTGTTCAAAGGTCAACTACAGTTACATGGAGCTGAGAGAGCTATAGGCTTTTTCCCCTCTCCTTCCCCTACAGCTTGAACATCGTTGCTACCAAGTAACATGTTAAAATGAAAGGAAGCCTCGGCCGGGCGCGGTGGCTCACGCTTGTAATCCCAGCACTTTGGGAGGCCGAGGCGGGCAGATCACGAGGTCAGGAGATCGAGACCACAGTGAAACCCCGTCTCTACTAAAAATACAAAAAATTAGCCGGGCGTGGTGGCGGGCGCCTGTAGTCCCAGCTACTCGGAGAGGCTGAGGCAGGAGAATGGCGTGAACCCGGGAGGCGGAGCTGCAGTGAGCCGAGATTGCGCCACTGCACTCCAGCCTGGGCGACAGAGCGAGACTCCTCAGACCAAATTCTGACATGTGCTCAGGCACTTATTAGAAAGATCCTAAAAGTGTTTATATAATTTGTTCTGTAAGCTGGATGAAGTACCTGCTTTCAGAAATTTTAGGTGCTTTGCCACCCTTGCATGAAAGAAGCTGCGTGAATGAATCAGGACTCGGTTATCCATACAGTTGGCAGGAGGAAATTGGAAAACTTCCAATTATCAACTAGTCCCAAGAATGTTTAGGAATCATGCTTTTTGTACTATCATCCTTCCCACCTCCTTTTTTCTCTTTTTGGTACACTGGACAGGGTATCTTTAAAGTATTTTAGCCAATCTCATATCTTGACTTCCACTAATATTACAAATGAAACCTCATTTTTAATACTCTTGTTCTGCCTAGCAGAGGAAAAGGCAAACCCTCTCTGGTAGAAGATATCATCATCTGCACACGCTACCATTTTTTAAATAAACAATGTTCAGCATTCATTCAAAAATTCTTAGAAATATCAGGCTGGGCGCGGTGGCTCACATCTGTAATCCCAGCACTTTGGGAGGCTGAGGCAGTTGGATTACCTGAGGTCAGGAGTTCAAGAGCAGCCTGACCAACATGGCAAAACCCCATCTTTACTAAAAATACAAAAATTAGCTGGGCATGGTGGCGGGTGCCTGTAATCCCAGCTACTCAGGAGGCTGAGGCAGAAGAATCTGGGAGGCAGAGTTTGCAGTGAGCCAAGATGGTGCCACTGCACTCCAGCCTGGGTGACAGAGCAAGACTGTCTCAAAAAAAAAAGTTCTTAGAAATATGAAAAATTTGCTGGGCATGGTGGCAAATGCCTGTAATCCCAGCTACTCGGGAGGCTGAGGCAGGAGAATCATTTGAATCTGGGAGGCGGAGGTTGCGGTGAGCCAAGATTATGCCATTGCACTCCAGCCTGGGCAACAAGAAACTCCATCTCAAAAAAGAAAAAAAAAAAATCAAAATAAAGCCAAGAGAGGGGGAAAAAACCAAATAAACAATAGCAATAGATCCACAGGTGATCCAGATGTTGAAGTTAACAGATAATGTGGTTTAAAGTAACTATGATTAATATGTTCAAAAAAAATAAATAGGCAAGGTGCGGTGGCTCACGCCTGTAATCCCAGCACTTTGGGAGGCCCACGCAGGTGGATCATGAGGTCAGGAGATTGAGGCCATCCTGGCCAACATCGTGAAACCCCATCTCTACTAAAAATACAAAAATTAGCTGGGTGTGGTGGCGCTCGCCTGTAATCTCAGCTACTCCGGACGCTGAGGCAGGAGAATCACTTGAACCTGGGAGGTGGAGATTGCAATAAGCCGAGATTGCGCCACTGCACTCCAGCCTGGCAACAGAGTGAGACTCTGTCCCAAAAAAAAATAAATAAAATAAATAAATAAATAAATAAATAAATAGGGATAGCAGATAAAAAGATGGAGAATTTCTTACCCTTTAAAGAACTGAAACCTAAAAAAGAACGAAGTTGAAATTCCAAAGCCAAAGTACATTACCATTATAACAGTATTACATTTTTAGAAAGTTCTTGCTGAGTGTGAGCTGAGACAACATATGTGTTCTTTTGTGGAGTAACAATCTTACTACTCCCTAGCTAGGAGCTAAGGAGGTTCCTAAATGCCTACAGCCACTGTGGAGGTTCAGACACTAGCAGTCACATACTGATGAACTGAAGCCATTGCAAGGAAGCTATGAGGGTTACATGACATCCTCAGAGTGCATAGATGAGCCAGCAAAATGAAGTCTCCTTCCAAACTTGGGATTTAGCTACCACAGGCAGCAATGTTGTTATGTAATTTGAGGGAACTTGGCAATAAGTGAAATAACAGTTAATCTATAATTTCTCCAAATCACTGATCCTTAAAGTCGGGTTCAGGCAGACCAGAGTATGTAGACAATCTCCTAGGTTTTAGGGAGGAAATGCCAAAACTTATGTTTACGTTTAACTCATGTTTGAAATGCCTATATATTTATTTTACACAATGTACTTAGTATGTTGGTATTGTAGAATATATTAACTTACAAATAAATAGATATGCATCTTTTGGAAGTAAGTTAAAATTTTTTTTAAATTGCTGGCCAAAGTTTGGAGACCATTTTTTTCTAAACCTACATATTTATTTACTAAATTCCATGTTGCATCTACTAAATCATGAATAAAATCTTACCACAGTTGGTTAGTTGCATTTGTTTCCTCAGTTTTCTTCATCTATAAATCCTCGGCACTCAGCTGTTTTGTGAACTAGGCTAAAATGGCAATCTCATTTGCAGAAAATAAAATAGTTTTCTCAAAGTGAAGTTATTTCCCATACATTTTTTATTAAACCTTTGCTTATTATTTGTTTTCTAGTGTGTTAGTAACAATAAAACAGATGCATAAGTAGAAAATTAGTAATAAAAGAAACATCAAGATATAGTTTTTTTATAGCTTGTCTGCTTTTTTTTTTTTACAGATACATGCTCTTATTTGTGATTTTTTTTATTGCAGATGTATAATATACTCATATATTTATTCTTACCTTTTTTGATGGAATTAAATTTATCAGGTAAAGGTTTGGTAAGGTTGCTCTGACTCCCAAGATATGCTGATGCCTGGAAAAACTTGTGAAGATTATTTTATTTTATGGCTCTTTATCTGGTGTCTGTTAATAGCACTTGGAAGATAACAAAATTATGCACAAACTGATAGTTGTAAAAGCAGATTTTAAGAGTAGATAAGGGAAGGAAGTAAAGGCCTGAGGCAGCTAAAGAAGTGAGAAAGTCCATTAAAATGTACAGAAAATTAACTTCCTCCTACCTCCCAGTTTTGCCGGAGGCAGACCCTGCAACTGAGAGTCTTAAGAGTTGGAAGAAAACTCAGAAGGCATTTAGACCCACGGTGACTGAAGGGATTCTGAAAACATGGGACTTACAGTATTAAAACTGGGAAAGTCCCAGCAAACCAGGATGAGTTGGTCATGCCTCCTACCTTCTGCAAGAATACGTTTTGACATGATCACATATGCTATTATTGTTCCCAATTTACAGATGAGGTTGGGTGGTCAGCCAAACCTCTGTTAGAATATTCTCAGTGATGGGAAACTAGATAGTGGTTCTACTGGATGCTTCTGCCTCAAAATGAACTATTTTCCCCTTTCATTTACATGCATTGGTCCTTTTTTTATGAAAATCACATAGGACTTTTATTTGGTAAGTCTAGAAAATCAACTTGCTGAGAGGTCCAAAAAAAAATAAAAATCAAACAACAACCATACCCCTTCTTCCCTCCAACTCAAGTATATTCATTTCCCGTCCAAGTATTAACCAGGTCTGACCCTGTTGAGCTTCCAAGATCAGATAAGATCGGGTGTGTTCAGGGTGGTATGGCCATAGACTTCATATTCATTTCAATTTAGCCCAGCACAAAGTACCTGTGCTAGGCCCAGGAGGGGATCTGAAAAAGAGCATGGACAAATGAACAAATCTAGAAAGACTATTTGATAAATGTGTCTAAACATGGTAGCCTAAAATAGTGCCTCTTTCGGAATAAAAGTATAATATGCAATGCATACAAGAAATAGAGGTGTGGATAACTAAATCCAGACTGTAGCAAGCTGTTTGCTGTAGTCTGCTATAAGTTGCTGTAGTTTGTCTAATCAGTCATACTTGACAAGTTAATTCAAATTGCCTTGATTATGTGGACATCTTCAGCTCAAAGAGTAAATGACAAATTTATTCAAAGAGACAAAATTGTACTGTAAAAATAGTATTATGAGGATAATTTTGAAGGCCGGATATGGTGGCTTTCACCTGTAATCCCAGCACTTTGGGAGGCTGAGGTGGGTGGATCCCTTGAGCCCAGGAGTTCAAGACAAGCCTGGGCAACATAGCGAAACCCTCTCTCTACTAAAAATACAAAAAATTAGTCAGGCATGATGGCATGTGCCTGTGGTCCCAGCTACATGGGAGGTTGAGGTGAGAGAATCACTGGCACCTGGGAAGTCAAGGCTGCAGTGAGCCATGATTACGGCACTGTACTCCAGCCTCAGCAACAGGAGTGAGATTCTGTCTTAATTAAAAAAAAAAAAAAAAAAAAAAGATAATATTGAGGGGGAGGAAGGAAAAACTCAAGGGAAGCCACAGTTACCATTACAATTATAATCCATATTCACTAACTATCATTACTAACAAGGATATAAAACCAGTTACGGTTAAACGTGCTTAAGGTGCTAAATTTAGCAGGTGTGCAATGACATTGTGTAGAATAAAACAGAAACCTGGAGTGATTTTTGCAATGCAAAGTAAAGAAGAGAGGCTACAATTAATATTAAAAATACAATTAATTTAGGTTGGAGTGGGCAATCGCTTTACTTAATATTAGCCTGAAATGTACTTTAAGATAAAAATAATCTGGCTCTTCTTTCTTTCCTTTTTTTGGATTAGGTTTCCGCAGAGGCCAAATATACCAGATGACTGTGAAATTTTCACTTTAATTTGCATGCCTAAGTTAGTCTTGGATATTAGAAATGAGAAAAAATGAAATGTAACTGATCAAGTGTAAGGGAATACATCCTGATTAAGAGAATGGAATCAATTTTCGGAAATCTAGGAGTAAAGGTTCTGGTCAATAGAAACAAATTTAAGCTTATATCATGGCCAGCAGATTTTAAAAATTTCTACTGATAATTCTATAACGTAAGTTTAACCTGCTTTCTGACTTTTTTAATGCAAAAGGTTGTTTAATTGACTTGTCTAAATCTGTCAGGTATTTTGGAGGTTCATATGCATGAACTTGAAATTAAAAGCCAAAACCAGAAAACAGCATGCTATGCACATGGGAAGTAAATAGATAGCATATAATTTTTGTATTTGGCTTGGAATCATTTAAAGTGATGGTTATCACTAGTGCCAGGTATTTTTGATATCATGTAATTTTTCAAAGTGATATCTAGATGTGGCTCTGGTTCCTGAAATCTTAGCCAGTTATGGACCAAAAAATGCAGTTTTAAAATAAAGTAATAAAATTGGCATAGTTTTTTTTTTTTTTTTTGGACGGAGTTTCACTCTGTCCCCCAGGCTGGAGTGAGTGCAGTAGCACAATCTCAGCTCACTGCAAGCTCTGCCTCCCGGGTTCACGCCATTCTCCTGCCTCAGCCTCCTGAGTAGCTGGGATTACAGGTGTCCACCATCATGCCTGGCTAATTTTTTGTATTTTTAGTAGAGACGGGGTTTCACCATGTTAGTCAGGTTGGTCTCGATCTCCTGACCTCGTGATCCGCCCACCTCGGCCTCTCAAAGTGTTGGGATTACAGGCGTGAGCCCCCACGCCCGGCCAATATTTTACATATGCAGAATATTTTAGACAATGGATTTTTATTTTGATTAAAAGTGCTACACAAATAAAAAATAAAAATAAAACCTCTTAGGTTTGAGTGTCAAGAAATTAAAAAATGTATACCGTTACATTTCCACACTATTTAAAGTGCAACTGACAAACTACCCCATCTTAGAGTATATTCCCAAGAGTAAAGAGGGTGAGTACCACAGTAAAGAATAAATAGAGTAATTAAAGAAAGTGGGTAATATTGTTACCTTTCATGATTAGTTAGCGTAAGAAGCAAGAGAGCTGGCAGAACTTTAGAGGGTTTCTTAAAATAAATTTCTGGTCTTTTTGTTGAACACATCTGATCTATCTGTTGTCTCTAAGATTTTTTTTTTTTTTTTTTTTAATCTCATCCATGTTCTTCTGGTCTTGTCTCCTGATTATATTTTAGCAGTGTAAGGGAGAGGCTATGTTCATTTCTCTACTTCTTTCCAAAGAAATTTTCTTTTTTCTTTTTCTTTGAAAATAAGAAAACATCTTTCATTGGCTGGGGCAGGGTTTTAGGGTGGAGATAGCATTAGGTTGCTTTCAGATTTTTTATACAAGGCTCCGATTGTTTTATGTTTTATATAATTATTATTATTATTATTACTACTATTTTGGAGACAGAGTCTCGCTCTGTTGCCCAGGCTGGAGTGCAGTGGCATGATCTTGGCTCACTGCAACCTCCGCCTCCTAGATTCAAGTGATTCTCCTGCCTCAGCCTCTGGAGTTTCTGGGCTTACAGGCATGTGCCATCACGCCTGGCTAATTTTTGTATTTTTAGTAGAGACAGGGTTTCACCATGTTGGCCAGGCTGGTCTCCTATTCCTGACCTCAGGTGATGCATCCATCTCAGCCTCCCAAAGTGCTGGGATTACAGGAGTGAGCCACCACGCCCCACCTGATTGTTTTATTTTGTATTCTTGCTTTTAGAATTATTCCGTATATCAACACAGCTGGTCTTATTACAATAATTTTGATATTTTAAACAAATCAGTGATGCTAAGGAACTTCACTGAGTGTTGACATGTCTGTGAGAGCCTTTATATGGAAACTAAGATATCTTTGTTAGGAATGGGGAAACAAAAGGTAAATGTGATGATAATGTATCATAATGTCTCAACTTAGTCATCATTGTGAATCTCTTACTGTCAGATTAAGATGTATGTGCAGTGTATGTTAATTACGGAAATGCATGCTGCCTTATACATGCAGAATTATATCTTAGAGAACTTCTCCCCAAGCTTTTTGCTAACCAAATCATCTTTTCAACTATATACAGGTCGTTGAAATTCCATCTCTTCAATATTTTATGAGAGAGTGTGTTGACTTCAAGAAGTTAGAAATGGCAAATTCACTTCCAAACCTGTTTTTCTGCTCTTACTATATCCCTAAATTAAACATGTTGGATTTGCACTTATTCGGGTCTAGGTAAGTCACTAAATAAGGATAATCAGTTATGTAGGATGTTATTCATGAGTATAGGATATTGACCAACTCAAAAACCCAACCAGTGAACATGGATGAGATTTTTAAAATAAAAACCAACAAGTCAGAACAGTTATTTCTTGTGTTAAAATTTCAGATGAACTCTGAAAATTGTTTACAAAAATAGATTCTTAAATTTATATAAAACTAAAGACTATGACAGCCAATATAAGCATATATCCCTTCCAAATATCACAAACAAGAAACAAAAGAGAAATACTTTTAAAGAACTTTTAAAGTTCTTCGCTGATATACTGGTTTCTTATTAACTCAGATATTTTATCAGACTAAGATATATACTTTAACCAAATATATAAACCAATTTAAGAGGAATTTAGGAGCATATTGCTTTTGACATAGTTATTATAAGTTAATGGTCATTTCACTACTATTATCCATTCCAAAGGTGCTTACACCTTTAGAAACAAGCTTTTTTTTTTTTTTTTTGAGACAGAGTCTCGCTCTGTCACCCAGGCTGGAGTGCAGTGGCGCAATCTCGGCTCGCTGCAACCTCCGCCTCTCGAGTTGAAGCAATTCTCCTGCCTCAGCCTCCTGAGTAGCTGGGACTACAGGCGCCTGCCACCACACCAGGCTAACTTTTTGTATTTTTAGTAGAGATGGGTTTTCACCGTGTTAGCCAGGATGGTCTCGATCTCTTGACTTCGTGATCTGCCTGCCTCGGCCTCCCAAAGTGCTGGGATTACAGGCATGAGCCACCGTGCCCGGCCAGAAACAAACTTTCAAGGAAGCTCACCACGTGGTGGTGGCCAAATCTTAACTTTTGCCCCTGAGTTAAATCTTAGTATTCTTTGTGTCTGTGTTTGTAAAATGTAAGATTTGGAATTTCTTTTCATGTAATTGATTTTTCATTCCTTTACACAACGCCCAGTATTCATGAGCATGTACCATGTGCCAAATACAGCACAATTTGTACTAGATTAAAATTCAGAGGACTAAAATTAACCACAACAATAACAAATTACTTAACATTAAAGGCCTCCATTTAATAACAGAGAGGAAAGATATGGACAAGGTGTTCTGCTCAGCATTTTTGGTATGCATATCACTCAGTCTTCACAACAACCATATGTAAAAGGTATAAGTGTAACCCATTGTACAGATGAAGTAACTTAATAACTTGCCAAAGAGCACCCAGTTAGGGAAAGGCAGGATCAGAAATACAGCCCAGCACTGTCTACTCTAAACCTGGTTTTTAATGACCTTCCTGGTGCTGCATCTCACAGGGAAGAGACAGTGAGCTCAGGGGGTGGAGGGAGCTGGTGTCACCAAGGAGGTGGTATTTCAAGTGGTTCTCTAAATAACCTGTTATCAGGCAGTTGACGGAGGAATAATGTTGGTCAGGGAAGTGGAGCACAGAGAAGTGTATTATAGGCAGGTTGTGTGGAGCAGGTCCAAAAGTGTGAAAGAGAATAGCATGTTTGCCAAAATGCTGGTGCTATTAAGGTAGGCAGAAGTGCCCTTGCAGAAGGCCTGGATACCATCTAGATTCCATCCTTTAGTTAGACACTGGGATAAAAGTAGGAGTGCAGTAGGGGTGGGGCCTTAAATAATTTTATGCAAGGAATGAGTTATCGGATTTGTGCTTTAAAAGGTAACTGATAGAGAAGTGTGGAAAGTGGAAGGAGGCAGTGGTGGTGCTGGCTGTGGTGCAACTAGAGGCAGGGAGCCCACTGCCTTGTTCTCCATGAATGATGATCAGGCTATCACCAAAGGCTGAGAGAAGTGGCGGTCTGACTCTTGATATACAGTTGAATGTAGAGAGGAAAGGAGGTACATGATGCTCAGATTTCTGAATTAGGGAACTGGAAGGATGGTGCCCATTCCTTGATGGAACTCTAAAAGGAACAGATGAGGGTGAAGAGGTAATGCATTCCATTCTGCACGTGATGAGCTTGGTGACTGTGTGCCATTCCACTGGGAGATTGTCAAGAGGTATTTAGGCCTATCTGGGGTGTCATTATTTCATTAACAGTCCCACTCAAGAGACCCCGTTCATCCTTGCTCTTCCCCCTTTTTTTTTTTTTTTTTGTGAGGCAGAATCTCACTGCTACACCCAGGCTGGAGTGCAACGACGCGATATCGACTCACTGCAACCTCCGCCTCCTAGGTTCAAGCGGTTCTCCTACCCCAGCCTCCTGAGTAGCTGGGACTACAGGTGCGTGCCACCACGCCTGGCTGATTTTTTTATTTTTAGTAGAGACAGGGTTTCACCATATTGGCCAGGCTGGTCTCAAACTCCTGACCTCAAGTGATCAGCCTGCCTTGGCCTCCCAAGGAGTGCTGGGATTACAGGCATGAATCACTGCGCCAGGCCTGCCCTGCCTGTCTTATCAGTCACCAAGGCCTGTCACTTCTGCCTCCCCTTCCTTCCTTCCTTCCTCCCTCCCTTCCTTCCTTTCTTCCTTCTCTCCTTCCTTCCCTTTATTTTTTTCTCTCTGCCTCTTTCTTCCCTTCTTCCCCTTCTCCCCCCCTCCCTCCCTCCTTCCTTCCCTTCCCCCTCTCTGTCTTTCTCTCTTTCTTCCTTCCTTTTCTCTCCTTTTCTTTCTTTTTCTTTCTCCTTCCTTTCTTTCTCTCCTCTTCCCATTTTCCTTTCTCTTCCTCCTTCTTTCCTTTCTTTTTCTTCTCTCTCTCTCCTTCCTTCTTTCTTTCTTCTTTCTTCTTTTCTTTCTCTATCCTTCCTTTCTCTCTCTCCCCTTCCCTTCCCCTTTTCCTTCCTTCCTTCCTTCCTTCCTTCCTTCCTTCCTTCCTTCCTTCCTTCCTCCTCCCTCCCCCCTCCCTCCCTTCCTTCCTCTCTCTTTCTCTCTTTCTTTCCACAGGGTCTCACCCTGGAGTGACTGGCACAGTAACAGCTCACCAAAGCCTCAAACTCTCAGGCTCCAGTGGTCCTCCAACCTCAGCCTCCCGAGTAGCTGGTACTACAGGTGCACACCACCACACACAGCTAATTTAAAAAATTTTTCGTACAGACAAGGTCTCCCTATGTTGCCTGTGCTGTTCTCAAACTCCTAGACTCAAGTGTTTCTCCCACCTCGGCCACCCAAAGTTTTGGGATTACAGGCATGAGCCATCTACTTCCTTAATGTGTCTTAAATCTCCACTTAAATAAATCTCTGAGTTGGTCATTTGGATTGGTGTGTGCAATGCCCCATAACTATGAACACCTTAGCGTTTCTAGTAGGCCCTTCAAAATAACTCAGGCCTGTATCTTTAGCTTTGTCTCTATCCACACCACTCTGCAGAGCCTGCACTCCAGCTATACTGAAGCAGCCACAGTTTGCAAGAGATTATGCTTACTCACTTCTGTGTTGAAGCACAAAGGCATGTGTACAGTCCTCACCACATGCCAGGATGCACACCAGGAGAGGCAATGATGAGTAATATAGGGCTGACTTCCCAGGAGCGCCTAGTAGAGAATTAGAAGATTGTGACTCAGCAGAGTCATATTCATGTCCATTCATTGAGGTTCATTGACAGCAAAAAGCCAGGCCTCCGGATGTTCATTTAAATTAAGTAGTCAATATCCTAATTCAGTGGCTCGCAGAGAATCTGGTGGGTTATTTAATCATCACATAAAATAGGTGGTTCATGTACTCATGTTGAGGCAGGAGAATAGGGTCTGGAGGCAGGGAACCTAAGGACTTCCTTGAACTAAATTGAAAGGAAAACCCTAACTTTCCACGCCCAAGTAACAAAAGGACCAGAGGCTACCTTTGACCTTTTCTGCCTAGCAGATGGGAAATTGGCTGTCTGCAACAAATCAGACTGATTGCGGGTCCAGTCTTCATTTGCAACTTTGTAACTTCACTCCAGCCTCTGAATGGTTGTTGTCCACAACTAATCAGACTGTGGGCGAGTCTTCGTTTGCACAGAAGTATAACCTTTGAAGTTCATCCCAGCCTCTGATTGGTTGTTTTCTGCAACCAATCAGATGTTTGCACAGGAGTGTTACCTTTGTATCTTCATTTCAGCCTCTGGTTGGCTGCTTTCTGCAACCAATCAGACTGATTGCGGGCTACCACTTCATTTACGTGAGGTGAGCATGAAGTTGCCAAAGGGAAACTTCTTGGGGGTATTTGGACCCAGGAAGATTCTGTATCCGGGCCCTTGAGCCGCTGCTCCGCCCGCTCCCACAATGTAGAGTGTACTTTCGTTTTCAATAAATCCCTGCTTTCGTTCTTTTGTTGCTTCGCTGGGTGTTTTGTCCAATTCTTTGTTCAAAACGCCAAGAACCTGGACAACTTGCAGTCACGATCCTCTACTGGTGACAATATTGTTTTATTTTACTGAGATTCCACGTATCAGTGTTAGACACAAAAATCATTTGGTCATGTGCTGCCATAAATAACTATAAAGAAAGTCTATGTGTGCCAATTTCACTTATCCTGGCCTGGATCTCACTGTAGCAGATCAAATGTGAGGAAGAAAAAGTAGCCGAGAGAGGCTGGAATTAGTAAAAATTTAAGAGTAGTTCCATCCATTATGTACGCCATAATAGGCCCTATATGCGAGAAGTTAAAGGAGCTTAATTATGAAGGAAACTTATACAAGTAAGCAAAACAATTTATAATAAACTATTCTTTATGCTCAGAATTTTTAAAATAGCTGTAGACTGGAAAACCTGCAATTGCCTCATTACCATCTAATACATAGAAAGTCAGATCACTTATGGACAGAAACAGACTTGAAAATTTCAGCTGAGAAAACATTTTAGAATAAAAGAAACATTTTATTCAGCACAGGCAAAACAAAACAAAAACAACAAAACAAAAAATGTTTAAAATGGACTTTTTGTTAGAGGTAGCCGTTTCACAGTCAAAATTATCCCAGAGAATTGTTTATATTAAAAACAGGCTGAGAATAGTTTGACCTCTGATCACCAAAAAACCTGGAGGATAAACATTCAGCTTGTCAAGATTTCTCTGGAAAATCCCTGCGCTGCTTCAAAGAGACAGAACAAAGGTAAATAGCATCTGCCACCCAAATCTTGCTGAATAGAGTGATTTATCTTCAGGCCTACTAGCCGGCGACAGGAGCGCACCTCCTCCCTTCTCCTAGCTGTCCCAGGTTTATTCATTCCCTGAGCCTGAATCCTGATAAGGGAGCAGAGTAGGGTTTAAGACCTCGGGCCCCAGAATACACCACTGCAATTGAATTTTGGTTCCACCTTAAGGTAAACTACGCAGCTGCTGTGAGCCTCAGTTTCCCTACCTATAGAAAGAGGATCGTAGTGGGGATTGTTGCAGGGATTAAATGAGATTGTACGGAGCGTGGAGCAGTGCCTGGCGTGTGGTAAATGCTCAAGTTAACGCGGGTAAATGCTCAAGTTAACGCCTGAGGGGTTTCCTTCGGCGCGCCACTTGGCCTTCTCTTTCTAAATATTAGCATAATAAATATAAATGGACCCAGAACGCGAGGAGGCAGGGGCCACGTGATCGCTCCACGAAAGCCACTTGTAGGGACCTTTAGAGAGTTAGCAATAAGGTTGGAGAAGGAAAAGCCGGCGCGCCCGCAGCCCGCGCGATTTCCCGCCGCGCCCGCGTCCCCGGCGGCGGGCGGGCTCCGGGGGCGCCCGGGCCGCGGCGGCGGCGGCGGCGCGAGCTGCGCCTCCGGGCCGGTGAATCATCCCGGCAGACACCGAGAGCCGCGGCAGCAGAGAGCAGCGCTGAAACATGGCTGAAGCGGCCACGGGCTTTCTGGAGCAGCTTAAGTCCTGCATAGTTTGGTCTTGGACGTATCTGTGGACCGTGTGGTTCTTCATCGTACTATTCCTGGTCTACATCCTGCGGGTGCCTTTGAAAATCAACGACAATTTGAGCACAGGTAAGGCCAGAGAGCCCGACCCGCGGCGCCCACCCCTCCCCCGCCCCGGAAAGTTAGTGCAACTCGCGCGGGGCCGCGGCCGGGCGCGCGCTCGGGGACGCGCCGGGGCCCGCGCACCGGACGCCCGCGACTACCCGCCAGCGACGCGGCGGCTTAGGCGGCGGGGCCGGGCAGCTGGGCGCGCGGGGGCGGCCGGTGGCCTTCACGGCCCCGCAGAGGAAGAGCTGCGCCGCGCACAGACCGCAAGGCGGGCCGGGCCGGCAGCCGCCCTGCCGCGTCGCTGGTGGTCGGGAGACGGAGAAGGACGGTTGTCGCGGGCGAGGGAGTTCCCAGGATACCCCCTTGGGTGTCTGCGCCAGAACTCCGAGGGTTCCCCGGAGTTAGACCGAGTCCTTCCTCACGCCCTCCCGGCTGTGGGTGCCGAGCGGCCGAAGTGTGGTCGGGGAGGCGCCCTCCCGCCCGGCCGCGGAGGCCCGAGGGTGGCTGCCGGAGGGTGCTCGGCGGCGAAGCCCCCTGACCCGGCCGGGCTGTCCGGGCGGCGCCCTCCGTGGCCCGGAGTTGCGCCTCGCCGGGCGTGGGGCTGTCTCTCTGGTTGGGTAGTGGGGAGAGGGTTCCCGAAGGCACTCTGAGGAGTGTATGGATGACGTGTCAGGTCACCAAATGGATTGTCGAAGGGACCGGAGGGAAGAGGGGAGAGCTGGAATTTCTGAGGGTTTCGGTTGCAGTTTTCAGTGATCTTTGCTGGTCTCCCTTCCCTGTAAAGCTACATATGCTCAGCAAGTGCCGCGTGCCTCCCATCCTTGGTCGGTGGTAAATGCAGGAGGTAATTAACAGGATCTTAACAAACTTGGAGCCAGCCCACTAAGTCGTTAAAAAAACACCCGCAAAGAAAACACACGAGCCGTAACACTCCAGAGAGTTCCGAAACACGAAGTAAATTTTGAGCTAAGGGTTACAGTCCTTGAAATCTGGAAATTTCAAGGTAGAGTTTTTGTTTTAAATTTTAATTTCACAGTACTGGGGAATTCTTACAGTCCTGAAGATAGATACATATGTACATATATGTGTCTTCCATTGTTAATCTCCATACTCTGGGAGTGCAGGTCTGGAAATGCATTTTCCTCAGGTGTTTAGCTGCGTTAAAACGCTTTTTAAAACGCTTGAAATAATGTACTCATTTTGTTAGGAAACTTGTACCTTTCAGATACGAACTTAAGTAGTTTGATTACTAACTTGAACTCATGTTCATATTTACATTTGTTTTGTAATATCCCTCGGGATAGTGTCCCTGGGAGGCGGATAGGATTCAGCACTCTAGAATTGTCTCACCATTTGAATAGGTGCTGCTCAGCCCTTTGGAGTCTGTCATAGGAAAGACCATGGCTTTCTGGCTTTTCATCTTTTGGGATGGCTGCTTGTCGCAATGTTGTCTTCTTCGCTTTAGACAAGTATGTCTCCAGGACACCTTCTGGTCTCAAAGTTCTATACCTTTAAGAAGTTGTTTGAATACATGTTTTAATGGAATTATGTATTTGTTGGTAACAGTCTTAGTCTGTTTTGTGCTGCTGTAACAGAATACCACAGATTGGGTAATTTTTAAAGAACAGATTTTATTTCTTGTAGTTCAGGAGTCAGGGAAGTCTTGAGATCAAGGGACTGGCATGTGGGGAGGTCCTTCTTGCTGTCATCCCTTGGTGGAAGGTGGAAGGGTAAGAGAACATGAGAAAACAAGAGGGGGCCCAATTTCACTTTTATAACAAACCTACTCCCTCAATAACAAAATTAATTCATTCTTGAAGGCAGAGCCCTCATGACCTAATTACCACTCACAGGTCCCACCTTTCAACACTTTTTTTGCACTTAGGATTACGTTTCAAACACACTAGTTTTTAAAATATTAATGTTTCTCCTTATTACACACTTAAAATTTTATTTCATAATATACATTTGTATATCACATTTTCATCAGTTAGGTTAAGTAATTACCCATGTATATATGTGTGTCACATCCAGTGCTCTGTGCAGATCAGGCAAGAAGCAAAATACTGGGAATATGTGTACTTGTTAAGGAAGGGCATTGTTAGGTCTTCTAGCAATTTAAATCTAGCATTTCTCAGAGATGCCTTTGTTAATTTGTGTAGGGGCAGTTCTAAGAGATAGTGAAAATATGAAGATGAACGTGCCATCCGGGCTGTACCTTGCTAGACACATGATAGAAGACCTGGTGATGCTGGACTTTTCAGTTTGGTTTCATGCTCACTTCAGTCATAAAGAAAGATAAAAGGGGAAGCACACAGAGAGCACTCACCTCTCTGCTTTTTTATGAGAGTGTAGCAGGATCTGGGGTGGGAGGAGGACTTTGGCATTAATTTTGAGACATGAAATTATAGCAACAAACCACCCTAGAACAGTTTAGGTTTTTCAAAAGACAGTTGCAGATATTAGAGGCCTATTTTCTTCCCTTTTAAGTAACAGTGAGAAGTTATAGTAGGAAAACTGCCAAAAGGTTGTTGTCAACTTAATTCCCTCCTCTCCTTGCCAATTCCCCTCCCCTTTGGGAAAAAGTTTCTGTATTGAAGTTATTGGCAAGGAAGGCCTAGAGAGAAAGAAGTCATTAGCTAGCACCCCTGAGAAGGGGAGGCAGGAGCTAGCCTGGTCTAACTTGTCCTTGCAGGGAGGTCTAAAAGAGTTCTAATGGTACTAATTTTGCTGTTCTTCAGCCCTGTGGTGCTTACTCTTCCTGTTATGAAGGCAAGTGTGTTCCTGGAGAGGTTACTGAATCTGGAGCTGCTTTTAGGGAGTTGCAGATGGCTCAGGCCTCCCTCCCTCCTCAAGGAAGCCGAAGACACCATCACAATCAGGCAGCCAGGAGCCAGGGCTTCCATAGGCCCAGCTCTGCACCTGTAGGGGGATGGAATCTGGTAAAAGTGTTCTGGAGTCATTCTTGGATATCTGCTCGGTATCTTCTCAATATCTTGACCATCTGTGACAATTTTAATCCTCATTTGATCATATTTTATGGTAAATGAGCTTAACTCGATTTTTTTTTTTAAATTTAGATGCTTCCTAATGTACTATAACAGGTGCTATGATAAGAAAGATGAACGAGTTTGTAAAACCCAGGGTAAATAAGGAGTTTACAACAAGAATACAATTTCCCATATGCAAGATGGGACTGGGCAAGGCTGTGAGAGCTTCTCTTGAATTGAGCCGAAGAGGATGAGGAGAATTCCATGATTGAGGACTCAGAGGTGGACCTCCCAAACAAAGGCACAAAGTTGTGAAAGTGCAGGTCAGATTCAGAGAACAGCGAATCATGTGGAATTTAATTTAAAATAATAAAATAAAAGGACTTTGATGAACAACCATACCGTTTTTAGCTCTTACATCATGTAGTTTTCCAAGTAAAAATGCTTTGAATGCTGTTTTTTTTTTTTTTTTAATTTTTATTTTTATTATTATACTTTAGGTTTTAGGGTACATGTGCACAATGTGCAGGTTTGTTACATATGTATCCATGTGCAATGTTGATTTCCTGCACCCATTAACTCGTCATTTAGCATTAGGTATATCTCCTAATGCTGTCCCTTCCCCCGGGTCCCCTATGTTCTTGAACTCCTGGGCTCAAGCAGTCCTCCTGCCTCCACCTCCCAAAGTGCTGGGATTGCAGGTGTGAGCCACTGTGCCTGGTCAAGTTATTTAGAAGACTTTTTTTGTGTTACTTAAGCTCATGAATACAGATGTAAAACTCTTATATTGTTAACATGATATATAACTTAGGCTGCAGCTCAGTTTTGGCATTTTTTCATGTTGAGAATTTTTGCTCTAAATTTATTTAACATTTAGATTTTAATTTAGTTAAAATTTACGTAAAATTGGATTTCCCTTCTAGAGGGTCTGGTTGCAGTTTACATAGGTCTTTTGCCCCTGTTGTGCCTGTTGTCTAAAATGTTCTTCCCTATCTGTAAATTCCACGCATCCATCAAGGACCAGCTGGCATGCTGCCTTCTGATCCTTTCAGCTGCAGAAAAGACAGGCTTACCTTGGAGATATTGCGAGTTTGGTTCCTGGCCACTGCAATAAAGTGAGTGCCATGAAATTTTTGGTTTCCCAGTGCATATAAAAGTTATAGTTACACTATATTGTATTCTATTAAGAGTGCAGTAGCATTATATTTAAAAGACCAATGTATATACCTTAATTTAAAAATACTTTATTGCTAAAAAAAAATGCTGTCTGAGCCTCAGGAAGTCATAATCTTTTTGCTGGTAGAGGTTCTTGCCTTGATGTGTATGGCTGCTGACTGATCAGGGTGCTGGTTGCTAAAGGTTGGGGTAGCTGTGGCAATTTCCTCAAATAAGACAACCATAAAGTTTGCCGCATGGATTGGTTTTCCTTTCCAGAGAAAGATTTCTCTGTATCATGTGATGCTGTCTGATAGTATTTTACCCACAGTAGAACTTTCAGAATTGGAGTCAATTTTATCACCCTGCCACGGCTTTATCGATGAAGTTTATGTAATATTCTAAATCCTTTTTTGTCATTTCAGCAATGTTCACAGCATCTTCACTGGGAGTAGATTCCATCTCAAAACACTTTCTTTGCTCATCAAAAGAAACAGCTCTTTATCCGTTCACGTTTTACAAGGAATTACAATTCATTCACATCTTAAAGCTTCAGTTCTAATTCTAGTTATTTTGCTATTTATGCCATGCTTGCAGTTACTTTACCTTACATGAATTATGGTATATGTGTGTAATATATGTGGGTCAGTGTTTGTGTATATATGCATCTTTTTTTGTATATGTATGTTTTATCACTTCTTCTAGATTCTAGTTCCTCATCTTCCAGTGTAATTCCTTGTACAAAGTAGGTCCTTATCATTCACTGGATGAATGAATATCCAAGTTATGGTGTATTTAGTGAGCTGGGATTGGAACAATGCAATTGATCAAATGCATTACTGAGTATGTGCTGCATCTAAGTTTGCAGCTTTAGATTGTGGTCAGAGGCTGTTACAAAATCTTATGTATTCTATGATGGGTCATATGCATCTAAAGCATGGTGGTTCAGTTTATGAATATATAAAAGGACAATTTTTTGATTAATGTCAGCTTTGAGTTTAGAATGTATCCCAGACATATTAGTTGCCCTTAATTATTTTTGGAGATGTTTTTCTCAGCCATTAATAAAGCAATCCGAATGATGCATTTTTCTCTGGCCTTGAGTTTTTGTATATGTAAAATAATGGCTTTACATTCATTAAGTTTCCTTCTAGCTCTGGGATTCTGTGTCTTACAATGAATTTCATTGAGTGCAAAGTGTAGCACCAAGATAATGCATGGACTTAATGAGTATACGTGTTTTTTATAGTTTGGACTCTTAATTCTTAGTGAATACAAGTCTATATTTCATATGCCTTCCTGCAGTGGCTTCCATTGCACTGAAAATACAATCTGAGTATATTACCTTCATTTACAAAGTCTGATGCTATGGCTCTTTCTTACCCCTCAAATCTGAACTTCCACCTCTCTTTTTCTAGAGCACCACCCTCCAAATATGCTGGGATTTTTTTTTTTTTTTTTTTTTTTTAAGACAGTCTCGCTCTGTTGCCCAGGCTGGAGTGCAGGGACGAGATCTCAGCTGACTGCAAACTCCGCCTCCTGGGTTCAGGTGATTCTCATGCCTCACCCTCCCAAGTAGCTAGGATTACAGGTGCACGCCATCATGTCTGGCTAATTTTTGTATTTTTAGTAGAGACAGAGTTCGCCATCTTGTCCACACTGGTCTCAAACTTTAGGCCTCTAGTGATCTGTCCCCTTCGGCCTCCCAGAGTGCTGGAATTATAGGCGTGAGCCACTGCAAACACATACAATTGTGCTGAAGTATTTCTAATCACTTCGAGTTACGATTCTGTTAAGTTTCATTTTGCCTGCCAATATTATTCTGAAAAATTTCCCAACCAAATCTTTCTTGTACTACTGTATCATTGCTCACAGACAATTTTTTCCCACATTGGTAGAACCCTGAACTCCATTCATACAGATAATATGAGATACTTGTACATTTGTTTAAGTTCCTTATTGATGCTGGATATTAGACCTTTGTCAGATGCATAGTTTCCAAAAATTGTCTCCATTCTGTAGGTTTTCTGTTGGCTCTGTTGATAGTTTCTGTTGCTGTGCAGAGGCTCTTTAGATTTTATTTGTCAATTTTTGCTTTTATTGCAGTTGCTTTTGGTGTCTTCATCATGAAATCTTTGCCCGTTCCTGTGTCCTGAATGGTATTGCGTAGGTTGTCTTGCAGGGTTTTTATAGTTTTTGGTTTTACATTTAAGTCTCTAATCCATCTTCAGTTAACTTGTATATGGTGTAAAGAAGGGGTCCACTTTCAATCTTTTGCATATGGCTAGCCAGATATCCCAGCACCATTTATTGAATAGGCAATCCTTCTCCCATTGCTTGTTTTGTCAGATTTGTCAAAGATCAGATAGTTGTAGGTGTGCAGCATTATTTCTGGGTTCTCTGTTCTGTTCCATTGGTCTATGTACCAGTATCATGCTGTTTTGGTTACTGTAGCCCTGTAGTGTAGTTTGAAGATGAGTAGCGAGTAGCATGATGCCTCCAGCTTTGTTCTTTTTGCTTAGGATTGCTTTGGCTATTTGGGCTATTTTTTGGTTCCATATGAATTTTGAAACAGTTTTTTCTAGTTCTGTGATGAATGTCAATGGTAGTTTAATAGGAATATCATTGAAACTGTAAATTGCTTTGGGCAGTATGGGCATTTTAATGATATTGATTCTTCCTATCCATGAGCATGGGATGTTTTTCCATTTGCTTGTGTCACTTCTGATCTCTTTGAGCAGTGTTTTATAGTTCTTCGTGTCGTGATCCTTCACCTCCATGGTTAGCTGTATTCCTACATTTGTGTGTGTGTGTGTGTGTGTGTGTGTGTGTGTGTGTGTATGTGGTAGGGGGCAATTGTGAATAGGTCTGCATTCCTGGTTTGGCTCTTGGCCTGACTGTTATTGGTGTATAGGAATGTTAGTGATTTTTGCCCATTGATTTTATATACTGAGACTTTGCTAAAGTTGTTTATTAGCTTAAGGAGCTTTTGGGCTGAGACTGTGGGGTTTTCTTTTTTTTTTTTTTTTTTTTTTAATTTCACTTTAAGTTCTGGGATACAAGTGCAGAATGTGTAGGTTTGTTACATAGGTATACGTCTGCCATGGTGGTTTGCTGCACCTATCAACCCCTCATCTAGGTTTTAACCCCTGCATGCATTAGCTATTTCTCCTAATGCTCTCCCTCCCCTCACCCCCCACCCCCTGACTGGCCCTGGTGTGTGTTGTTCCTCTCCCTGTGTCCATGTATTCTCATTGTTCAACTCCGACTTATGAGTGAGAACATGCAGTGTTTGGTTTTCTGTTCCTGTGTTAGTTTGCTGAGGATGCTAGCTTACAGCTTCATCCATGTCCCTGCAAAGGAGATGATCTCATTCCTTTTTTATGACTGTATAGTATTCCATGGTGTACGTGTACCACATTTTCTTTATCCAGTCTATCATTGATGGGCATTTGGGTTGGTTCCATGTCTTTGCTATTGTAAATAGCGCTGCAGTAAACATATGTGTACGTGTGTCTTTATAGTAGAATGACTTATATTCTTTGGGTATATACCTAGTAATGGGATTGCTGGGTTAAATGGTATTATTTCTGGTTCTAGATCCTTGAGGAATCGCCACACTGTCTTCCACAAAGGTTGAAGTAATTTACATCCCACCAACAGTGTAAAGGCATTCGTGTTTCTTCACAGCCTCACCAGCATGTATGGTTTCCTGACTTTTTAATAATCACCATTCTGACTGGTGTGAGATGGTATCTCATTGTGGTTTTGATTTGCATTTCTATAATGATCAGTGATGGTGAGCTTTTTTCTATGTTTGTTGGCCACGTAAATGTCTTCTTTTGAGAAGTGTCTGTTCATATCCTTTGCCTACTTTTTAATGGGGCTGTTTGATTTTTTCTTGTAAATTTGTTTAAATTCCTTGTAGATTCTGGATATTAGACTGGGGCAGATGGGTAGATTGCAAAAATTTTCTCCCATTCTGTAGGTTGCCTTTCACTCTGATGGTAGTTTCTTTTGCTGTGCAGAAGCTCTTTAATTAGATGACTCTAGGGTTTTCTAGATATAGGATCATGTCATCTGCAAACAGGGATAGTTGACTTTCTCTCTTCCTATTTGGATGTCTGGGCATTCTATGAATATTTGTGTGGTTGAGATAGTTACTGACTTTGGCCTTACAACTTGATGATAGACTTGGTCCCTTGACTAGAGTGCAGTCTTCATATGAGATTGTAAAATGAATAAGTGCTTTGTAGGATGTAAAATACTATTTAAATCCGAGGCATTATAGTAGGTCTTTTCCTCAGAAGGCTATATTCTATATTCTATAGGCTTTGCTCTTACAGTGAAATGACACGTTAAACTATATAATAGAATCTTTTTTATCCTCGATATTCTTTCTAAAACTGCACCAAGCAAGATAATGGGTTATTGGATTGTTTGAAACCACACTACTGGGTGTCTGTTTGTTGTAAATGTGGAATAATATCTCTCAACATCATTATTGTATTTGAGATGTTGTTGTAAAGATACCTGTAAAGGGCTTTGGATTTTCCAGAAGAGAGAACTTGTAATGAAACTCATTTTTCTTGTTACAGTGGGGCAAGACAGTTGCTGATGTGTTACCATTACCCATCATTTAAAAGTAGCAGGCATTCCTATACTACCTACTGTGCTAAAATAAGGAACTGACAGGCCCAGTTAGTTAGCTGTAGCAGTATTTTATGTTGCTGTGGCTGTGGTGTCACTGTTTAATTGCAGTTACCAAATCTCTCAGCAAAGTAAGGCAACATTTATCTGAGAAAGCATTTTTTTCCCTTCTGAATTAACTGAAAGTGCACTGGTTACACTTATACTCTGTGGAGAACCCTAACTTTGGTTCTTTCTTTTCTTTTTTTTTTTTTTTTTGGAGACAGAGTCTCACTCTTTAGGAGTGCGCTGGAGTGCAGTGGTGTGATCTCGGCTCACTGTAAACTCTGCCTCCTGGGTTCAAGCGATTCTTCTGCCTCAGCCTCCCGAGTAGCTGGGACTACAGGTGCGTGCCACCATACCTGGCTAATTTTTGTATTTTTAGTAGAGACAGGGTTTCACCATATTGGCCAGGCTGGTCTCAAACTCCTGACCTCGTGATCCGCCCGCCTCGGCCTCCCAAAGTGCCGGGACTTTGGTTCTTAAGTTGACCTCCACATCTAATAAAAGATTGTGGTTAAGTATCAGTCTTTCAGAAATTTTGAGCAAGGTTGTAGAGCGTTAAAGGACTTTAAAAGAATCTCTTAGGTCAGTGAGGAAGGACTATTTTATTATTAAAAAAATTAACATTTAAAAACGCACAAACAGTAGAAACGCTCTGAAGTATAAAATCGTCTTAAAAAAGGAAGTAGTTTTTACACATAAGCAGCTCATATCTGGAGTTACTGTGTGACCTAGATTTAGAGTTTTGTCTTGTTTTGATCAGTTGTTTTTTTTTTTTTTTTTTTTTTTATTAATTTTTTTTGCATACAAAAACAATAAACATTTTCTAAAAATACATACAAACAAAAAGATGCGTATCAAACATATTAGGAAGGTTGCACATGGGAAGTCGGGGAATAGAAATGGGGGTGGGAGTTAAAATAAATGAGAGAGGGACTTTATATGGATCAGTGATAATAACTCAATCCTCTATTTGACAAAGAAGAGGGAGAAGGAAGAGGAAGAAAAAGAAAGTGGGATAAAGGATCAGAAAGGGAGGAAAATAGAAAAAATTAGAGTATGACTCCAGGGTAGACCTGTTTTGTTGTCATTGAGTTGGTTGGTTGGTTTGTCTGTTGTATTCTTCATGTTTCGCCAAGTTGGCCAGACTGGTCTCGAACTCCTAGTCCGAAGTGATCAACCCGCCTCGCCCCCTAGAGTGCCGGGACCACAGGCGTGAGCCACCACGTCCAGCCCCCACATTGCTTCTGGCCTCCGTGGTAGACCTCCCAGACGGAGCGGCCAGGCAGAGGAGCTCCTCACTTCTACCCAGACACGGGGCGGCCGGGCAGAGGGGCTCCTCACTTCCCAGACGGGGCGGCCAGGCAGAGACGCTCCTCACTTCTTCCCAGACGATAGGTGGCCGGGCAGAGGCGCTCCTCACTTCCCAGACGATGGGTGGCCGGGCAGAGGCGCTCCTCATCTCCCAGACGATGGGTGTCCGGGCAGAGGCACTCCTCACTTCCCAGATGGGGCAGCCGGGCAGAGGCGCTCCTCACTTTCCAGACGATGGGTGGCCGGGCAGAGGCGCTCCTCACCTCCCAGACGATGGGTGGCCTGGCAGAGGCGCTCCTCACCTCCCAGACGATGGGTGGCCGGGCAGAGGCGCTCCTCACCTCCCAGACGGGGCGGCCGGGCAGAGGCGCTCCTCACTTCTTCCCGGACGGGGCGGCCGGGCAGAGGCGCTCCTCACTTCTTCCCGGACGGGGCGGCCGGGCAGAGGCGCTCCTCACTTCTTCCCGGACGGGGCGGCCGGGCAGAGGCGCTCCTCACTTCCCAGACGGTGGGTGGCCGGGCAGAGGCGCTCCTCACTTCCCAGACGATGGGTGGCTGTGCAGAGGCGCTCCTCACTTCTTCCCGGATGGGGCGCCCGGGCAGAGGCGCTCCTCATTTCTTCCCGGACGGGGCGGCCGGGCAGAGGCGCTCCTCACTTCCCAGACGGGGCAGCCGGGCAGAGGCGCTCCTCACTTCTTCCCGGATGGGGCGGCCGGGCAGAGGCGCTCCTCACTTCCCAGACGGGGCGGCCGGGCAGAGGCGCTCCTCACTTCTTCCCGGACGGGGCGGCCGGGCAGAGGCGCTCCTCACTTCTTCCCGGACGGGGCGGCCGGGCAGAGGCGCTCCTCACTTCTTCCCGGACGGGGCGGCCGGGCAGAGGCGCTCCTCACTTCTTCCCGGACGGGGCGGCCGGGCAGAGGCGCTCCTCACTTCTTCCTGGACGGGGCGGCCGGGCAGAGGCGCTCCTCACTTCTTCCCGGACGGGGCGGCCGGGCAGAGGCGCTGCTCACTTCCCAGACGGGGCGGCCGGGCAGAGGCGCTCCTCACTTCTTCCCGGACGGGGCGGCCGGGCAGAGGCGCTCCTCACTTCTTCCCGGACGGGGCGGCCGGGCAGAGGCGCTCCTCACTTCTTCCCGGACGGGGCGGCCGGGCAGAGGCGCTCCTCACTTCTTCCCGGACGGGGCGGCCGGGCAGAGGCGCTGCTCACTTCCCAGACGGGGCGGCCGGGTAGGGGCGCTCCTCACTTCCCAGACGGGGCGGCCGGGCAGAGGCGCTCCTCACTTCCCAGACGGGGCGGCCGGGCAGAGGCGCTCCTCACTTCCCAGACGGTGGGTGGCCGGGCAGAGGCGCTCCTCACTTCCCAGACGATGGGTGACCGGGCAGAGGCGCTCCTCACTTCTTCCCGGACGGGGCGGCCGGGCAGAGGCGCTCCTCACTTCTTCCCGGACGGGGCGGCCGGGCAGAGGCGCTCCTCACTTCTTCCCGGACGGGGCGCCCGGGCAGAGGCGCTCCTCACTTCTTCCCGGACGGAGCGGCCGGGCAGAGGCGCTCCTCACTTCTTCCCGGACGGGGGCGGCCGGGCAGAGGCGCTCCTCACTTCTTCCCGGACGGGGCGGCCGGGCAGAGGCGCTCCTCACTTCTTCCCGGATGGGGCGGCCGGGCAGAGGCGCTCCTCACTTCTTCCCGGGCGGGGCGGCCGGGCAGAGGCGCTCCTCACTTCTTCCCGGGCGGGGCGGCCGGGCAGAGGCGCTCCTCACTTCTTCCCGGACGGGGCGGCCGGGCGGAGGCGCTCCTCACTTCCCAGACGATGGGTGGCCGGGCAGAGGTGCTCCTCACTTCCCAAACGGTGGGTGGCCGGGCAGAGGCGCTCCTCACTTCCCAGACGGTGGGTGGCCGGGCAGAGGCGCTCCTCACTTCCCAGACGGTGGGTGGCCGGGCAGAGGGGCTCCTCACTTCCCAGACGGTGGGTGGCCGGGCAGAGGGGCTCCTCACTTCCCAGACGGTGGGTGGCCGGGCAGAGGCGCTCCTCACTTCCCAGACGGTGGGTGGCCGGGCAGAGGGGCTCCTCACTTCCCAGACGGTGGGTGGCCGGGCAGAGGCGCTCCTCACTTCCCAGACGGTGGGTGGCCGGGCAGAGGCGCTCCTCACTTCCCAGACGGTGGGTGGCCGGGCAGAGGCGCTCCTCACTTCCCAGACGGTGGGTGGCCGGGCAGAGGCGCTCCTCTCTTCCCAGACGGTGGGTGGCCGGGCAGAGGCGCTCCTCACTTCCCAGACGGGGCGGCCGGGCAGAGGCACTGCTCACTTCCCAGACGGGGCGGCCGGGTAGAGGCGCTCCTCACTTCCCAGACGGGGCGGCCGGGCAGAGGCGCTCCTCACTTCTTCCCGGACGGGGCGGCCGGGCAGAGGCGCTCCTCACTTCTTCCCGGACGGGGGCTGCCGGGCAGAGGCGCTCCTCACTTCTTCCCGGATGGGGCGGCCGGGCAGAGGCGCTCCTCACTTCTTCCCGGGCGGGGCGGCCGGGCAGAGGCGCTCCTCACTTCTTCCCGGGCGGGGCAGCCGGGCAGAGGCGCTCCTCACTTCTTCCCGGACGGGGCGGCCGGGCGGAGGCGCTCCTCACTTCCCAGACGATGGGTGGCCGGGCAGAGGCGCTCCTCACTTCCCAGACGGTGGGTGGCCGGGCAGAGGCGCTCCTCACTTCCCAGACGGTGGGTGGCCGGGCAGAGGCGCTCCTCACTTCCCAGACGGTGGGTGGCCGGGCAGAGGGGCTCCTCACTTCCCAGACGGTGGGTGGCCGGGCAGAGGCGCTCCTCACTTCCCAGACGGTGGGTGGCCGGGCAGAGGGGCTCCTCACTTCCCAGACGGTGGGTGGCCGGGCAGAGGCGCTCCTCACTTCCCAGACGGTGGGTGGCCGGGCAGAGGCGCTCCTCACTTCCCAGACGGTGAGTGGCCGGGCAGAGGCGCTCCTCACTTCCCAGACGGGGCGGCCGGGCAGAGGCACTGCTCACTTCCCAGACGGGGCGGCCGGGTAGAGGCGCTCCTCACTTCCCAGACGGGGCGGCCGGTCAGAGGCGCTCCTCACTTCCCAGACGGTGGGTGGCCGGGCAGAGGCGCTCCTCACTTCCCAGACGATGGGTGGCCGGGCAGAGGCGCTCCTCACTTCTTCCCGGACGGGGCGGCCGGGCAGAGGCGCTCCTCACTTCTTCCCGGGCGGGGCGGCCGGGCAGAGGCGCTCCTCACTTCTTCCCGGGCGGGGCGGCCGGGCAGAGGCGCTCCTCACTTCTTCCCGGGCGGGGCGGCCGGGCAGAGGCGCTCCTCACTTCCCAGACGATGGGTGGCCGGGCAGAGGCGCTCCTCACTTTCCAGACGGTGGGTGGCCGGGCAGAGGCGCTCCTCACTTCCCAGACGGTGGGTGGCCGGGCAGAGGCGCTCCTCACTTCCCAGACGGTGGGTGGCCGGGCAGAGGGGCTCCTCACTTCCCAGACGGTGGGTGGCCGGGCAGAGGCGCTCCTCACTTCCCAGACGGTGGGTGGCCGGGCAGAGGGGCTCCTCACTTCCCAGACGGTGGGTGGCCGGGCAGAGGCGCTCCTCACTTCCCAGACGGTGGGTGGCCGGGCAGAGGGGCTCCTCACTTCCCAGACGGTGGGTGGCCGGGCAGAGGCGCTCCTCACTTCCCAGACGGTGGGTGGCCGGGCAGAGGCGCTCCTCACTTCCCAGACGGTGGGTGGCCGGGCAGAGGCGCTCCTCACTTCCCAGACGGTGAGTGGCCGGGCAGAGGCGCTCCTCACTTCCCAGACGGGGCGGCCGGGCAGAGGCACTGCTCACTTCCCAGACGGGGCGGCCGGGTAGAGGCGCTCCTCACTTCCCAGACGGGGCGGCCGGTCAGAGGCGCTCCTCACTTCCCAGACGGTGGGTGGCCGGGCAGAGGCGCTCCTCACTTCCCAGACGATGGGTGGCCGGGCAGAGGCGCTCCTCACTTCTTCCCGGACGGGGACGGCCGGGCAGAGGCGCTCCTCACTTCTTCCCGGACGGGGCGGCCGGGCAGAGGCGCTCCTCACTTCTTCCCGGACGGGGCGGCCGGGCAGAGGCGCTCCTCACTTCTTCCCGGGCGGGGCGGCCGGGCAGAGGCGCTCCTCACTTCTTCCCGGGCGGGGCGGCCGGGCAGAGGCGCTCCTCACTTCTTCCCGGGCGGGGCGGCCGGGCAGAGGCGCTCCTCACTTCCCAGACGATGGGTGGCCGGGCAGAGGCGCTCCTCACTTTCCAGACGGTGGGTGGCCGGGCAGAGGCGCTCCTCACTTCCCAGACGGTGGGTGGCCGGGCAGAGGTGCTCCTCACTTCCCAGACGGTGGGTGGCCGGGCAGAGGCGCTCCTCACTTCCCAGACGGTGGGTGGCCGGGCAGAGGCGCTCCTCACCTCCCAGATGGGGCGGCCGGGCAGAGGCGCTCCTCACCTCCCAGACGGGGCGGCCGGGCAGAGGTGCTCCTCACCTCCCAGACGGGGCGGCCGGGCAGAGGCGCTCCCCACCTTCCAGATGGGGCGGCGGCCGGGCAGGGGCTGCAATCCCAGCACCCTGGCAGGCCAAGGCAGGCGGCCGGGGGGTAGAGGCTGCCGCGAGGCCAGACCACGCCACCGCCCTCCAGCCCGGGCAACACCCAGCACTGGGTGAGCGAGACTCCGTCTGTAGTCCCAGTACCTCGGGAGGCTGAGGCGGGCAGAGCACTCGGCGTCAGGAGCTGGCGACCAGCGTGGCCAAGATGGTGAACGCGTGCCTGCATCCAAAGGAGAAAAGGCAGGCAGCGGTGGCGGGCGCCGGTAGTCCCAGGCAGTCCGTGGCGCGGGCAGCAGCAAGCCGAGTAGATTGTAGCCTGGGCCAGAGAGGGAAAGAAAGAAAGAAAGAAAGAAAGAAAGAAAGAAAGAAAGAAAGAAAGAAAGAAAGAAGGGAGGGAGGGAGGGAGGGAGGGAGGGAGGGAGGGAGGGAGGGAAGGAAGGAAGGAAGGAAGGAAGGAAGGAAGGAAGGAAGGAGGGAAGGAAGCTTGATCAGTTGTTAATACCATTCTGAAGTATTATTTTATTAGTGACAGGTAATAGTAGAATGCTTACAGTTCTTCTCTCTGTTAAGCTTTTCCAGTTTCTGGACTCTGTCTTGGGAATGAGAATGAAATTTACTTCCCTACAAATTGGGTCTTTTCATTTGATAGACCCTGTTTATCGAACATTCCTAATAGAGCTAATAAAATAATGCTCTTGGGGTGTTTTGCAATTTATTACACCCACTCCACTCTATTGATTCTCTTTCTGTGACATGTGTTTAGATTTGTATAGTGTTACATAATAAGAACTAGTGGGATCTAGTTTGCACTTTTCCCTGGGGCTTGGGTTGGGGAGCGTGTGTATGTTATTTGTGTAGAATTTCTATCTTCTATCATTGGTATCTTGTATTTAAAGCAAAATAAAACAAATTATACTTTTCTCAGTTCAGGCACAGAGTTGGCATGGTTTAGAGAGGAATTTTTGTCTTAGCTTATTTATGTTGCAGAAATATAATATTTGGCTGTTTTCATAAGGCTTTTTAAGGAAAGTGTTTTAAATTGTACCCTTACATTTGAGAGATGAAGCATGAGAAGCTAAATTACAATTTTGAAATATTAGAAATTTGCTGCCCAGTCGTTCTTTCCCCAAACTGGAAGTTGTATATGCTTTAGCATTCAATAAAAATCTGAAATGGAATCTTAAAAATCTTATAGCAAATCTAATCAAAGTTATTATCCTAAGAGAAAACTTTTTCTTTCTCTTACATTATTTGAACAAGCAAATTCTGTTTTTGGAGGGAAAGCACAGAAGTGATGGCAACATAACATCAATTAAGTTAGAGCAAAGATATGCAGACTTAGTTTAGGCTATAGAAATATTCCATGGACGGCCGGGCGCGGTGGCTCACGCCTGTAATCCCAGCACTTTGGGAGGCCGAGGCGGGCAGATCACGAGGTCAGGAGATCGAGACCATCCTGGCTAACACGGTGAAACCCTGTCTCTACTAAAAATACAAAAAAATTAGCTGGGCATAATGGCGGGCGCCTGTAGTCCCAGCTACTCGGGAGGCTGAGGCAGGAGAATGGTGTGAACCCGGGAGGCGGAGCTTGCGGTGAGCTGAGATTGCACCACTGCACTCCAGCCTGGGCGACTGAGTGAGACTCTGTCTCAAAAAAAAAAAAAAAAAAAATTCCATGGACACAGGGAGGGGAACATCACACACCGGAGCCTGTCGAGGGGTGGGGGGCAAGGGGAGGGAGAGCATTAGGACAAATACCTAATGCACGTGAGGCTTAAAACCTAGATGACACGTTGATGGGTGCAGCAAACCATCACGACGCATGTATACCTGTGTAAAAAACCTGCACGTTCTGCACATGTATCCCAGAACTTAAAGTATAATAAAAATTTTTTTAAAAAGTATTCCTATACATGTTTTGTACACTGTTTTTTTAGTTGCTTATCTATAGAAAATAATGTAACAATTTCTAGTAGCGTTTAAAGGACAGTTGAAGGAACTATGATTCTTGAATGAATGTTTTCAGTTTTAACCATGAGAATAAATGTGATGAAAAGTAATAAGATATTTGACAAAGATAAGACAAACAACACATTACTGTTGGGGCTAAAGAGGACCTAAATTCAAAGTTTGCATGAAATATGGTCAGCTGCTAAGATAAAACAAAGATTTATTATTGCTCAGTCCAAAGAGAAAACTTAAATGATATTTATAAGTGTAGTGATGAGCAGGTTGGATCTAGCAGGGGAAATGTAGTTGTGTAGTAGTGGTCACAGGCAAGAGATTTTCCCCTATCATGTCTTGAATGTGGTTCATTGGTTCATGCCCACCTGGCTATTGGTTCATACCCAGCTCACTTTCTAGAAATCAACATGACCTAGAAATAAAATATAAGGTCCATTTTTTTTTTTTGAGACGGAGTCTCGCTCTGTCACCCAGGCTGGAGTGCAGTGGCGCGATCTCGGCTCCCTGCAAGCTCTGCCTCCCGGGTTCACGCCATTCTCCTGCCTCAGCCTCTCCAAGTAGCTGGGACTACAGGCGCCCGCCACCATGCCCGGCTAATTTTTTGTATTTTTAGTAGAGACGGGGTTTCACTGTGGTCTCGATCTCCTGACCTCGTGATCCGCCCTCCTCGGCCTCCCAAAGTGCTGGGATTACAAGCGTGAGCCACCGTGCCCGGCAAGGTCAATTTTAACATGTTTTCTTCTGTCTGTAACCCCTGCAAAAACAAAAGATATAAAAATATGTAGACATTAAGACAGTATCTTTTTTAGTGGATTACACTTATTTGTTGCAGACATTTATTATTTCCATAATATATGTTGCTTTTTTCTTTTTCTTTTTCTTTTTTTTTTTTAAGATAGGAGTCTTCCTCTGTCGCCAGGGCTGGAATGCAGTGGCATGATCTTGGCTCACTGCAACCTCCACCTCCCAAGTGATTCTCAGGCTTCAGCCTCCTGAGTAGTTGGGATTACAGGCACCTGCCACCACACCTGGCTAATTTTTGTACTTTTAGTAGAGACGACGTTGCAGTATGTTGGCCAGGCTGGTCTTGAACTCCTGGCCTCAGGTGATCTGCCTGCCTTGGCCTCCCAAAGTGCTGGGATTACAGGCATGAGCTACTGTGCCCAGCCGATAATGTATGTTGCATTTCATTAAAAACATGGTGTTCATAAGTGAATGCTATTCATACTTGGCTTTATGGAAATCTCTTTTTAGTATTGACTGGTCACCCAGAAGATGAAAATATGGCAGCTAGACAGATAATGTCAATCCTTTCAAATCAATTTACTTACTGCAGATTTTAAGTAGTTTAAGCAAAGCATACCCTCCTAGGCAGGAAGCCCAGCTGTGTTTGTGAAGTGACATTATTTTCACCTTGCATTTAATTGAAAGCAGCTCCCTTCTAGTCCTGGCACATTGCTTTCACCCTTTTCTTAGAGGCACTGGAGAACAAATAACTATTGCTTCTTGCAGCACAATGTTGTATGCCTGTGATTCTCTGTCCTAGTTTACTTACCACAGGATGTAGCAAATTATCCAAAATAGGATGTAAAATTTTCAAATCAATAAAAAGTTAATGTATCACTTGTTACTTTCAGAAATAAAATGGAGGTTAGGAAATCAAACCCCTTGATATATGTGATAAAGTGTTACAAAATATCAAATGATTCACTTTGCTATTTGTGAGTTTCTATCTTTTATTTTTTTTGCCACTAATTACAAAATAACTCATATAAACCTGGGTTTCTCAAGCAATGTTCTCCTAGATGTGTAGGATGAAGGATATATTGGTGTGAATAGGTAGTAATTCTGAGCCTGTTCTGGAAGACCCCATTCCCCTGCAGAGTTCGGTAGGGGTCACATACCCGCAGTGGTGGCCATTAATGACCAGTTCTGCCTTTGAGTGCTCCAGTTGCACTACTCTCACTTCTGGCTCCTGGTGCTTAGGACCACTGTCGCCTCTCCCTGTCTTACCAGTTCCTATTGTTGTGAACATTAAGGAGTGAATTTAGTCAGGCAGCCTGTGCAGGTCAGCATCCCAGAGGCAGGTCTACAGCTCTAGCGGGTCCATTCCCAGTGGACCTTTCTGCTACTTGTGTCCAGCCTTTCCATTCTTGAATTACTGACCTGTGATAAAAAATGATGGCACCCTTACCACATTCTAGCAAAAAGGTCAACAGTCATTTACCAGTTCTGTGATCTTAACGCTAGTTACCTTGTTTATAACTGAGCATAATAACGGTGAGTACCTGATAGGACTGTTAGGAGGATTAAATGAGATACTGTGAAAATAGCCTTAACCAGTGCCAGCACTTTCTAGTGCTCAATATGTTTTAGATATTTACTTGTAGTTACTGTTGTAGCTCCTACTATAATATCGACTTTGTTTTGTACTTCTTGGTGTCTAACTCAATCAGCTTTTTCTCTTAAGTCAGTTTCT
Organism: Symphalangus syndactylus; assembly: GCF_028878055.3. Classification (NCBI taxonomy): domain Eukaryota; kingdom Metazoa; phylum Chordata; class Mammalia; order Primates; family Hylobatidae; genus Symphalangus; species Symphalangus syndactylus. Next base: position 107,149,273 of record NC_072428.2, read on the forward strand.
AGACTGATAGTTCTTTTTAAATGCATCTGTTCTTCATTTTCATAGTTACATGTATGTCCTCTGTATGTTTTCTGTTTCCATTCAATTTTGGGGTGAAATATGATAGCAGCATGAGGAGCTCCACTCCTGGTCTCAATGAATAAGCTTATGTTATCTATTTCTTAACTTTACTCCTTAACTCTTTGTATTCTGTTACCTGCTTTCATAATTTTCCTGGAACTTCTTAAACCTCATTGGTAATTTCAAAGCCAAATTTCATTAATCATTTCTCAGATTTTGTTCATACTGATTCGTTGCACTATAAAAAAGGACTTAAATTTTTTTTCTAATATTCACTTTGTTTTGTTTTACAAATTCTCCTCCCCCTCCCCTCCCCTCCCCTCCCCTCCCCCCTCCCCTCCCCCCTCCCTCTTTCCCTCCCTCCCTCCCTCCCTCCCTCCCTCCCTCCCTCCCTCCCTCCCTTCCTTCCTTCCTTCCTTCCTTCCTTCCTTCCTTTCCTCCCTCCCTCCCTCCCTCCCTCCTTCTTCCTTCTTCCTTCTTCTTTTTGCTTCTACTTGATACAGGGTCTTAATATGTTGACCGTGCTGGACTCGAATTCCTGGGCTCAAGCAATCCTTCTGCCTCAACCTTCTGATTAGTTAGACTACGGGTGTGCGCCACCATGCCTGGCTTAGAAAAGGACTTTATGTTGAACCTCTTTTCTCTTACAATCGAATAATAAATTCATTGAGTCATACTATTAGCAAGTCACAGTGCTTGGTGCGGGTGTAGAGGAATGGAATGATGACCAAGACATGGTCCCTGTCTTCAGTATCTTGAGATACTGAGCACTCAGGGAAAGAAAAATGGGCACAAAACTAACTCTAATCCAAAGTAAAATGTGTAGAGCACAAAGGAGAAATAAATACCAAAACAAAGGGATGAGAGAAAGCTTTCAAATCGTAGTGGTAGTTACTGGAATAACTTTAGGAATTCCCAGGCTGCTTGGAGAATGTGAGAATGTGCATCTGCTTGGTCCCTTCAGAAAACTGTCAGTGTGACAGATGGGAGGGTGAAAAAGAGGGAAAAGCTAGAATCTGTTGGGGTTAAATTGGAGTTCATTTTGAAGGATTAAAAATAATTGAAATTCTGATATATTTTACCTGTATAGAAAGGGACAGGAAATAATGTATAGTAACAGTGGGGTGACCCATCATCCGTATTTAACGTTTGTTAACATTTTGCCACAAGTGCTCATATTGCTTTCTCTTTTTCAAAAAAACTATTTTTTAGAACCCTTTTAGATGTGGCAGTTTTTCAGACTTTCTTTGTTTTTGATAACTTTACAATTTTGAGGAGTATCATATCTCCCTACAATCCTCTTGGATGTGGCAGTTTTTCAGACTTTCCTCGTTTTGATAACCTTAACAATTTTGAGAAGTACCGGTCAAGAATTTTTTAGACTATCGCTTAATTGAGATTTGTTTGATATTCTTATGATTTTCTGGGATTTTGAGTTTTTGGGAGGAAGACCACAGAGGTCAAGTGCCATTTTTGTCACGACATAATGTCAACTTGACTTATCACTGTTGATATTGACCTTGATCCCCTGGCAGAGATAGTGTTGATCAGGTTTCTTCACTGTAAAGTTACCCTTTACTTCCTCATACTGTGCTCTTGGGAAGGAGTTCGCTTTGCACAGGCCACACTTAAGGAATGAAGCTTTGTTTCCTCTTGTGGAAATAAATGAGGACCATCTAAATGAGAACAAGTAAAGGCTATTTATTCAAAGCCTCCCATAACAAAGGAGTCAGCCATCATCACTCGTGTTTGGTGGAAACTCGGAGGCAGTCAGAGGAGTAGGAATGCTTTATTGTAGAAAAAAGGGAAAGCGGCTGGGCATGGTGGCTCATGCCTATAATCCTAGCACTTTGGGAGGCCGAGGTGGGCGGATGACCTGAAGTCGGGAGTTTGAGACCAGCCTGACCAATATGGAGAAACCCTGTGTCTAGTAAAAATACAAAATTAGCCAGGCGTAGTGGCGCATGCCTGTAATCTCAGCTACTCGGGAGGCTGAGGCATGAGAATCGTTTGAACCCAGGAGGCGGAGGTTGCGGTGAGCCGAAATCGCGCCATTGCACTCCAGCCTGGGCAACAAGAGCGAAACTTCGTCGCAAAACACAAAACAAAACAAAAACAACAAAAAAAGAAAAGCTATATTATAGAAAAAAGGGAAAGCTCCAGGTAGGCCCTGTTTGGAGGCTGCTGACATGGAGAGGGTGGAACATCCTGTGTTATTGATTAGTGGTACATATTTTGCTTTCTCCAGCAAGTCTTAAAAGTGGGTACAGAAATTAGGGAAGCTGTAAGTTACTGTTCAAGTCCTGACTGTTGGGCTAATTGTCACATAAGTTTTGTGCTTAGTCAGTTTAGGCTACTCTAACAAATATACCATAGGGCTCAGTGGCTTCAACAACAAACATTTATTACTTACAGTTCTGGAGGCTGGGAAGTGCAAGATTAAGGGACTGGAAGATCCTGTGTCTGGAGGGCTTGCTTCCTGGTTTGCAGATGGCCTTCTCCTTGTGTCCTCACATGGAAGAGAGCAGAGAGAGGAAGCAAGCTTTCTCGTGTCTCTTCTTATAAGGGAACTAATCTCATTTACAAAGCACTCCATCTTCATGACCTAATTACCTCCCAAAAGCCCCAGCTCCAGGTACCATCACAGTAGGAATTAGGCTTCAATGTATGAATTTTGGAGTGACATAAATATTCAGTCCGTAGCATTGTGGTTTGGCTTTCTGGACTGGTTGTTGCAGGTTGTGAGTCAGAGTTCTATTTTTATATATGGTCTGGTCATTACCTGTTTGTATATTCACCCTTTCACCCACCTCAAAGGTAGTGTTCTATATCAATTATTTTGAATTCTTCTGCATGGGAGATTTGTCTCTTCTCTCCCATTTATGTATTTTTTTATTTTTTGTAGGGACTGGTTCTTTATTTCAAAAAGACATTTGTCAATATTCAGTATCAAAACAGTTGCACTATTGATTTCTCTTTCTCCCAATTGGACCCAAAGAGACCACATCAAAGGAGAGTACATTTTAAGCCAGTAAGCTGCAGGATGTACACCTAACAGACCTCCTAGAAACCTTACCAGGAAATGGGGACTCAGTAGGGAAAGAAACTTTAAAAGATCAGTAAACTGCCAGCCCACAAACTGCAGAGGCTGTCACAGCCAGGTGGGATGGCCAGGGTGCCACAAACCCAAAGAAGCAAAGTTTAAAAATAATATAAAATTTAAAAAGTTTTGTACATAAGCTATTCAAGTTTCTGCAGCACTGATTGATACAAAGCACAATGAGATGGCACTTTTAGAGACAGCAGCTTCAAACCCGGAAAGGATAATGAGATGAGTTTCACATGGCTGAATCAGTGGCAAAAACATAATCATCTTTCTTTCAAGGAGGCAGGAAAGCAATTAAGTGGTCACCTCAACATAAGGGTCACATGATCCATTGTGTAAGCAGTTGGGAGGGGCTAGAGATGGGACAAAAATTTGGTCTCAGAGGTCTTACCATCTTAATTTGGTCAATTCTAATGAAAAAAAAAGAAGAAAAAAGAAATAATGTTGTCCAAAGGTATCTTAAAGCTGAAAACTTGAACAGCACATTTTTGTTTGTTTGTTTTTGTTGTTATTTGGCTAACTCCTCCTGGAATCACCTTTCTGGTTTAGCTGGTACTTTGTACAGAGCAATGAGGTTTCCCATAGTGGAGTCTTTCCCTGGGCTCTGTTTAGCTCTCAGTAAGGCAGGCCTATACCTTTTCTTCACTATGGAGCGGGCAATATGCATTAAGCTGAAAAGTCACCTTCCAAAAGTGAGAAAAGGATTAGATTGCTGCTTCAGGGCTGTGGAATTACTTGGAATGTTTTACAAATGGTTGCTACAAAACAACAAAAAAGGTAATTACAATTGCATACATCACAATATGCCTTTTAAAGACATTATGCATTGTGCTCACATTCCCTTAAATGTTGTTTCCAAAGGTGCTCAGCCTCTAGCCCAGCTGGAATCTCCGGGAAGAGGCAGAGACAGTTTGGGGAAAAAGACACAGAGGAGGAGCGAGAGGCAAAAGGGGAAAGCAGCCTTCCAGTTAAAGATCAGCCCTCAGTTAAAGGTCAGCTTCAGGCTGGCTGGCCTCAGGCAGAGTCAGGGTCAGAGGGAGGAGCAGCAGCAGGGTGGGACTGGGCGTTCTACATCTCATTCAGGCCAAGCAGAGTCTGGACCAGCATCTTTTGTGTACAGAGGAGCTGTCCTTTGGTGCATTTGAGTTTATATTCCAGGTCTTCAACTGTCTTTTCCGGCTTGGCTACCAATCTCTCAGCAAACCCATCATGGGTCTCTGCCTCCTTGAATTTATCAGTAAGAATCTTGATCTCTTTCTCATATTTGTCTTCTTTTTGAGAGTACTTTTCTTCAGCAGCACTCAGACACTTCAGATTCTGGTCCATGAGTCTGATCTGCTCATCCATCTCTCGGCAACGGGACTCTGCCAGCTCAGCTTGTTCCTCTGTGCGTTCCAAGTTTCTTTCAATGATCACCAACTTATGAGCTACCTCTTCATACTTCCTATCTGCCTCTTCTGCAATGTGCTTAGCTTCTTTGAGTTGGATTTCCTGGAGTTCCATCTTTTCTTCATCTTTTAAGGGCTGGTTTTCAATAAACTTCATACCTCTGTCACTCTCATCAACAGTTTTTTCCGCTTCTTCCAGCCTTTATTGGGCAGTGGCTGGGCGCTCCTGAGCATGGTCCAGCTTCTCATGAACCAGCTGGATCCTACTGTTCAAGGAGGCCACTTCAGCCTCAGCCTGTTCCCGGGACCACCTTTCTCCCTCAACTTCTCACTGGAGACGATCAGCTCGCTCCTCTGTATCATCTGCCTGCTGCTGCAGAACCTGGATATTGCCCTTAACTGCCTCGATGGTGGTGATCCCAGCCATGGTGCCCACTCAGCTACTGCTCGCACTCCGGTTCCTGCCTCCTCCGATCGGCATTGCAGCCTCCTCTCCCTCCCCCATTTATTTATTCACTTATTCATTCCTTTATATCAGTATGGATTCATGGATATTTATTTTATACAGGTTACAATCCAATATTACTTAATTTCATTGTTCACATTTTTCCAGTTTTGGCCCATTGAGAGCTCTGCTGCTTGGCTTCTGTGTTCCTTTGACATACTCCCATGATAATGGGTTTTTCTTTTGAGAATTTCCTTAGTTTTTAGCACCACAAGATGTTCTAGGCTCATCTTGTATATTTTTTGTCCTCTGTCTCTCTCTCTCTCTTTATTGATTGGTTGAGACAAGCTCTTGCACTATCACCCAGGCTGGAGTGCAGTGGCACAATCATGGCTTATTGCAGCCTTGACCTCCCAGGCTGAAGCAATCCTTCCATTTCAGTCTCCTGAGTAGCTGCGACTACAGGTGTGTGTCACCATGTCAGACTACTTTTTAATTTTTTGTAGAGATGGGGTCTCCCCATGTTGCCCAGGCTGACCTCAAACTCCTGGGCTCAAGCGATGCTACGGCCTTGGCCTCCCAAAGTGTTGGGATTACAGGTGTGAGCACTGCTCCTGGCCTCTCTGTTTTTAAAAATAAGCTGTTACCTAGACAGGTAAAGCTACTCCTACATCCCTTTCCCTACATTTTTTCTTTATTGGTAACCATTGTCCTGAAGTTGGTATTGTTCCCACGTATTTAATGTATTCATGAACAATGTATAGTTATTTCGTGAGTTTTAAAAATGTACATGATAGACTACTGCCCATACTCTTCTTCAACTTGTTTCTATTATCAAACATTATGTTTATGACATCTTCCCATGTTGTAGATATAGTTAATTTAATTGTTATATGGTATTTCATTGCATGAGTATACCATGGCATATCCATTTTACCATAAATAGATAAATTAATGCTGCATGGACCTCTTTACACATGTATTTGATTTATCAAGGGAAAGTGTTATCAATAGTAATGGGATCAACTAGGGAAAGTTTGGAAATTTGTGGGGGACATTTTATTTTTTAAATTTTTACGTATTTCTTTTTTCTTCAGAAAATGCCAGCAGGAGGGATATTTTCAATTATTGATTGGGAGAGCCTTACTGACATTGAGAGAGGGTGAGGACAAAGGATGTATGATGACCTGTGATGTGTGTGTCTGCTTTTCTCCCATATAATTTTTAAATATCCCCCTCAGGTATTCTTGTACTTAAAAATTCTTTGTATAATGATCCGACTCTAGAACCTCCATTTTGCGTATAAAACCAAAGTATTTTTGGCATGGTTTTAGTATATGCTTTTTTTTTTTTTTTTTTTTTTTTTTGAGACAGAGCCTCACGGTGTCACCCAGGCTGGAGTGCAGTGGCGCGATCTCGGCTCACTGCAAGCTCTGCCCTCTGGGTTCATGCCATTCTCCTGCCTCAGCCTCCCGAGTAGCTGGGACTACAGGCGTCCGCCACCACGCCCAGCTAATTTTTTTGTATTTTTAGTAGAGACGGGGTTTCACCGTGTTAACCGGGATGGTCTCAATCTCCTGACCTCGTGATCCGCCCACCTCGGCCTCCAAAAGTGCTAGGATTACAGGCGTGAGCCACTGCCCCCGGCCTTTTTTTTTTGAATTTAAACTACCATGCACATTGAGGGAAGAGTTTACTTTGTTCAGAACTTGGTAAAAGTTCTGAACAAAGTAATACACTTGTATCATCCTGCATTTGTAGGTTTTGCATTCATGATGACAGTATATAGGGGTGCAAATGTCTGTTTACTTCATTAAATCCTCTACCAAAGTCATGAAAAAATTTGCATTTTTAATATAATTATATTATTCTAAATAGGGCCAGGACTAAGGTGAGGCAAATGAGGTTGCTTAGGTGCAAAATTTGAGGAGATACAAATGCAAGTGTCCTGCAAGTGCAGGTTCAGCACTTTCACTACTTTGCCTGCTTAAATTTTGCACCCTAAGCACCTTGCTTGCCTAATCTCAATTCTGCCCTGATTATAAATAATATTTTATGTATTTTTTTCATATTTTAGTTAGGCTATTGCATTAGTCCATTTTCATACTACTGTGAAGAAATACCGGAGACTGGGTAATTTATAAAGAAAAAGGTTTAATGGACTCACAGTTCCACATGGCTGAGGAGGCTTCATAGTCATCGCAGAAGGCGAAGGAGGAGCAAAGGCATGTCTTACATGGTGGCAGGCAAGACAGTGTGTGCAGGGGAACTGCCCTTTATAAAACCAACAGATCTCGTGAAACTCATTCACTATCACAACAGCATGGGAAAAACCCACCCCCATGATTCAATTACCTCCCACTAAGTCCCTCCCATGACATGTGAGGATTATGGGAGCTACAATTAAAGATGAGATTTGGATGGGGACACAGCCAAACCATATCAGATATTATGGGGGTTTTTTGAAAACAATTTTTTTTTTTTTTTTTTTTTTGTGAGATGGAGTCTCACTTTGTCTCCCAGGCTGGAGTGCAGTGGCATGATCTTGGCTCACTGCAGCCTCCACCTCCCGGGTTCAAGTGATGCTCCTTCCTCAGTCTCCCGAGTAGCTGGGATTACAGGTGCCTGGCTCCACACCTGGCTCATTTTTGTATTTTTACTAGAGACAGGGTTTCATCATGTTGGCCAGACTGGTCTCGAACTCCTGCCCGCCTTGGCCTCCTAAAGTGCTGGGATTACAGGCATGAGCCACCATGCCCAGCCTTTTTTTTTTTTCTTTGAAATTTATATGTGTTAGGTAGATTATCTATTATGTTTGTTATAGAATAGAAAAAGGGTGTTTCAAATAATTTCCTTTAAAAGGAAATATTAGATCTGATTGGTCTGAGAACCACTGCTTTAGGACACATACTTGGAAGTGCCCTTTGCTGGGCCATATGAACATCTTCAACTTTATTGGGTATTGCCAAATTCCTTTACAGAATGGTTGTCTCAGTCAGAGATTGCTGTAGTGATGCTACATTAAAAGAAACAAGGCTGGGCACAGTGGCTCACACCTGTAATCCCAGCACTTTGGGAGGCCGAGGTGGGCAGATCACCTGAGGTCAGGAGTTCGAGACCAGCCTGGCCAACATGGTGAAACCCCTTCTCTACTAAAACATACAAAAAAAATAGCCGGGCATGGTGGCAGGAGCCTGAAATCTCAGCTACGTGGGAGGCTGAGGGAGAGAATCGCCTGAACCCAGGAGGCAGGGTTTGCAGTGAGCCGAGATCACGCCACTACACTCCAGCCTGGGTGACAGAGCAAGACTCTCTCAAACAACAACAATAACAACAACAAACCCCAAAAGACCCCAAGTTCAAAACTCAGTGGTTTAATATAGTAAGTATTTATTTTTCCCTGTCAACCTGTGGGTAGATTGCAACAAAAATTAGCTGGGCAGGATTCTGGACTTCAGGCTCTGAGCTCCAGTCTGCAGGTTGGATTGAGGTTGGGTTCAGGTCTGCTCCATGTCTCTCATTCTCTTGGACTAACAGCTACCTAGGACATGTTTTCCTCATGGAAAGTGGCAGAAGCAAAAGAAGCCAAGTGGAAATATGTAAAACCTCATGTGGGCCATACATAGAACTGACTCGCTGTCATTTTTGCTCACATTTCGTGGACCCCAGCTTGTCACAAGGCCAAGCCCAACATCTGTGAGGTAGGGCAATATATTCTGTATATTCTCGTGAATGGTACTGCAAAGTTATCTGGCAACGATGTGGATTAGAATTCTAGTACAGGGAGGGTGTGAAGAATTAGGAATAATGATTCAGTTTACCACATGGTTGTACCATTATATACCTCACCAGTAATAGATGCAAACTCTTCTTTCTCAACATCTTCACTAGTTTTGATGTTACCCCACTTCAACATTCTTGCTAGTTTGATGAGTGTTAAATGACATTGTTATTTTAATTTTCATTTCCAATTATATAGGTCTTTCAAAATACTATCTATTCATTTTAAGAGATTAGTTTTAGCCTCCACTCTAAAGTCAGTTAGAATAAGGAGGCTTTTTGTGATGAAAATAAAAATCTGGAATCTGAGATTATGATAGTTATAATCAGTTGCTCACTTTGGCTACCAATTAATTTGTTTTTCTTTTGCTTAAGTAATGTCAGATATTCTGAGGACCATTAAAATGTCTAGACTCTGTTCTCCAAGGGCCCTGTTCTAACATTCTGATTCTGTGTACATGATGCATTCGTAATTTTCTTTCCATGTAATAATCTAATTTTATTGACCCCACTAAGTAAGTAAGGTGTAGCCATTATATTCCAAACTACTCTTGTAAAAGTGTGACTGTACCGCAAAAAATGCAGATGTTGTGGGTTTCAATAAATGGATTTCTGGTATGTTTCTCTGGGAAGAATGCTTCCTGTTTATTGGCACTCCTTTGATGCGGAGGCAGGTCTTGCTGGAGAGCTGCATTCAGTTGAGAGAGGGGTGGGAAGGAAGAAAGGCACCCACAGAGCTTCTGCCTTGTAAATATAATCTCATTTGTGCTGGGTCAGACAGATCAGTCAAAGAGTGGTAGTATTTTTTTATGTTTTTATATATTTTTTTATTTTGAGACAAAGTCTCGCTCTTTTGCCAGGCTGGAGTGCAGTGGCACGATCTCGGCTCATTGCAACCTCCGCCTCCCAGGTTCAAGCAATTCTCCTGCCTTAGCCTCCCAAGTAGCTGGGACTACAGGCATGTGCCACCACACCCAGCTAATTTTTTTGTATTTTTAGTAGAGACAGGGTTTCACCATGTTGGCCAGGATGGTCTCGATCTCTTGACCTCATGATTCATCCAGCCTTGGCCTCCCAAATTTCTGGGATTACAGGCGTGAGCCACCGCGCCTGGCCGAGTGGTGGTATTTTTAAAGAAGCACAGGCCATACCTGCAAAAACAGTAAAACTTGAAAGGAATTTCTTTCTATACTGTTATTTCTTAAAGGAGATACAATTCATAACCCCAGTAACATTTCCAGAGCCCTCCTTTGGCTTCTACTTCTCATTTCTCACTTCTCTCCTGTGCCTGGTCAGTGGAGCTTTTACCATTCTCAGTGTCATCTGCTCAGCTGAGCTTGGCTGAATCATTCCATGGGCCAGCCTCATATCCTTCTGGCTAGCCTCATATCCTTTGGTAAAACATGGAGACTTATGTGACATTTTCAGAGAAGAACCATAGTTGAGGAAGGCCAGGCCAGTGTCTGTGGAACAATGTCTCTTTTACCAGATAAGAAAGAAGTTGCTTCCTGACTTGCAGGTGTGAAGTTTTCTGATGTCCCCTGATTTCCTTTTCCCAGGAGGCACCAGCTTCCACAGGATTTGGAGAGGATGTATTCCACTTCTGATATCTTAGAATCCAGAATATTGAAAGACAACAGAGGAGATCAAAGATAGAATGGACCAATTACATTCTAGAAAAGGCTGTTGACTACAACTTTGTTTAGGGATAGTGGGATAAATTAAATGCTTCAATATACATTCGGGAGATTATTATGACTGACAAAGATAGGGCACTGTATTCAAATGCAGGTCCTAGCAGGAAACATCATACATTCTATCTATCTATCTAGCTATCTAATCTATCTAATCTATCTATCTATCTATCTATCTATCTATCTATCTATCTATCTATCTAATCTATCTATCTAATCTATCTACAGTCTCGCTCTGTTGCCCAGGCTGGAGTGCAGTGGCATAATCTTGGCTCACTGCAACCTACAGCTCCCAGGTTCAAGCAATTCTCGTGCCTCCGCCTCCGAGTAGCTGAGACTACAGGCGTGCACCACCAGGTCCAGCTAATTTTTTGTATTTTTAGTAGAGACAGAGTTTTGCTATGTTGCCCAGGCTGGTCTCAAACTCCTGAGCTCAGGTGATCTGCCTGCCTTGGCCTCCCAAAGTGCTAAGATTACAGGCGTGAGCCACTGCACCTGGCCCAAATCATGCATTCAAATTGGCAACTGAAGAGAATTTAATAAAAGGCTATTTACAGAGGTATTGGCAGGATAATAATAAAGAATGTTTTATTGGTAACAAACGATATCACAGTACCCTGGAGCAAGCAGCAGAAGGGAGCCATTACCATCCTTGGGCACAGCTCTAAAACCTGGGGAGGCAGCCATGTGGAAAGGCTGTGGCCTTCAGTGGAGAGACATAGCCAGTCTGTGCTTCGGGAGCCTGGAGAAAATGCTCTGTGCCTATTCTTCTCCCACCCTATTCATCCCCTGTTGGGGTCTTTCGTTGGCTGAACGCAACCAGAAGCCTAGGGCAAGCAGTAGGGAAAGTGGAAGGGGAGGGACAAATGGAAAATAACTAGCAGAAGACATTTTCTCTGACTCATTGAAATATTTTTTTGTTCACTGTCTCTTTCCCTAACAAGAGGCATTTCTCAAGATTCCATTTATAAGCAGTCTTCTTGTCTTATGCTGTATCTTTCAATAAGCTTGTGTAAATGAAAGTGAGATCTTTCTGTCCTCTCCCAACTTCCAGGTTTGCATTTTCAATTGCCTGTTGTATATTTTCACTGAGACATTGATTAGTAGCTCCATCTCTTCCTTTTAACAGAATGCAGTTTCTCTTCAAGGCTCTTAATAGTCTTCATCTGTTCTTTCCTTTATATACGTTAAGTTACTAAATCCCATTAACTTTGTATTGCCTTAATCTCTCTTTGCTTCCTACTTCTGCCTTTATTTCAACACTTATAATCTTATTACAGTAATCTCCCAACTGGTCTTCCTGCCTCTAATCTCTCCTAATCTATCCTATATGCTGGGATATTGCTTGCAAATTCTTTAATGTCTTTCTATTGCCTAGCAAATAAAATAGAGACACCTAAACCTAATATCCTAGGCCTTCTACCGTGAGCGCCACTGCATGTTTCTGGCTTGATACGCACTGCTTTCCTTCATACACCATGCTCCATTCAAAGTATGCTTTACTAAATGTAACTTTATCATATTTATCATGCTCATATTCCTTTTTTCTTTTTCTTTTGTTTTTCGTTTTGTTTGTTTTTTTTTTTTTTTTTGGAGACAGAGTCTCGCTCTGTCACATGGGCTGGAGTGCAGTGCTGTGATCTCGGCTCACTGCAACCTCCGGCTCCTAGATTCAAGCAATTCCCCTGCCTCAGCCTCCCGAGTAACTGGGATTACAGGCGCCCATCACAACTCCCAGCTACTTTTTGCATTTTTATTAGAGACGGAGTTTCGCCATGTTGGCCAGGCTCGTCTCCAATTCCTAGCCTCAAATGATATGCCCACCTCGCCTCCCAAAGTGCTGGGATTCTAGCCGTGAGCCACGGCGCCCAGCATTCATATTCGTGATCACCTTAAAAATTCTTCACTTTTGTTGTCATGGAGGCCAGGTGAGTCATCTGCAAGTTAGACACCTGTAGTTTATCTGAGTCCGAACACTTCCAAATATCCCACATTCGAAACATCCCACATAACCAATCTACCCCATTGGCTCCTCAGTCTCCTTGTCCTATGGCTCCTTCACAGGAGCTTCACTTTTCCCTCCAGAATTTTACTCGATGCTTGACGGTGCATCCTGGCTTGGAAGCCCCTGGACTTTGACGTGCTCTGGGTCTTTTCCCCTCAGTGCAGGTTTGTCTACAAGCTGAGCTCTTCCAGCTGCTGTTGTCACAAGAAACAGCTGGCAGTCTATATGGAGGCCTCTCTAGCATTCCTCACTTACCTTTTAGTTAAAATCGTTATTTTAAAATAATTTCAAATTTGTAGAAAAGTCGAAAGTACAGTACAGTTTTTTCTTCCAGAACCATTAGATGCTGATGTGGTACTTTATCACTCTGAAATACTTTAGTGTGTATTTCATACAAACAAAGATGTTCTTCAAAATAACCACAATATACTCATCAAAATGAGAAATTAATTAGATTTGTTAATCAGAAATTAGTACAGTGACACCATCTAATTCTCTGGATTCTATGCAAGTTTTGCCAATGGTTACAATATGCTTTACAGCAAAATAATTCAGTTCACAATCATGTCTTCCATTTAGTTGCCATGTCTCTCCAGACTCCTTTTTTTCTGCAAAAGTTCCTCAATTTTTCCTTAACTTTAGTGACCTTGACCTTGATAGTTTTGATGAATACATGCCAGTTATTTTGTAGAATACCATTCAATTTGAATTTGTTTAGTAGTTTTGTTTTTTTTTTTTAATAGGCAATCTTGCTCTGTCACCCAGGCTGGAGTGCAGTAGTGCGATCATGGCTCACTGCAGCCTCGACCTCCCAGGCTGAAGTGATCCTCCCCCTCAGCCTCCCAAGTAGCTGGGTCCACAGGCACATGCCACCACAGCCAGCTAATTTTTTTGTAATTTTTGTAGAGCTGGGTTCTCACTACTTTGCCTAGGCTGGTCTCAAACTCCTGGGCTTTAGTGATGCTCCCACCTCAGCCTCCCAAAATGCCAGGATTATAGGTATGAACCACTGCACCTGGCCTCAGTGGTTCCTCATGATTGAATTCAGGTTATGTAGGTACCCTTGGCTGTGATGATGCTATGTTTTTCTCATAGAATCCTATCAGGTAGCAAATGATTTTTCTTGGTCCCATTATTGATTATTCTCATTGTGATTACTTGATTAAGATGGTGTCTGTGAGGATTCTCTATTATAAAGTTATTCTGTTCTCTTTTGTAGATAACAAGTATTTTTGTAGAGACACTTTGAAGCTGTAAATTCTTTATCAGACGCTTAATGTACAGTCATGTGTTGCTTAATGACAATCCCTCCTTTCTGGAATACCTCCTGAAGGACCTACTTGAAGCTGTTTTACAGTGAGCTAAGTAGGAGTACACTCTAAAATAATGATAAAAGTGTAGTAAATACATAAACCAGGAATATAGTCATTTATTATCCTTTTCAAGTATAATGTACTGTACATAATTATATGTGCTAAACTTTAATTGGCAGCGCAGTAGGTTACAAAAGTGAGTAATTATTTGTGCTACAGTTACAATGGCTGCAAAATCATTAGGTGATAGGAATCTTTCAGTTCCATTTTAATCTTTTGGTATATAATCTTGGCAGTAGGTTACAAAGTGAGTAATTAGTTGTGCTACAATGTTACAATAGCTGCGACATCATTAGGTGATAGGAACCTTTCAGTTTCACTTTAATCTTTTGGTATATAATTTTGCACTGTTGTTTCATGTGGTCTGTCATTGACGGATATGTTGTTATGTGGTGCATGACTATATTCAATTACTTCTGCTACTGCTGCTTCTGCTGCTACTGCTGCTTCTCATTCTCCTTCTCCTTCTCCTTCCTTCCGTCCTTCTTTCCTTCCTTCCTTCCTTCCTTCTTTTTTTTTTTTTTTCGAGATACAGTTTCGCTCTTGTTGCCCAGGCTGGAGTGCAATGGTGCAATCTTGGCTCACTGCAACCTCCGCCTCCCAGGTTCAAGTGATTCTCCTGCCTCAGCTTCCCGAGTAGCTGGGATTACAGGCATGCTCCATCATGCCCGGATAATTTTGTATTTTTAGTAGAGATGGGGTTTCTCCATATTGGTCAGGCTGGTCTCGAACTCCCGACCTCCGGTGATCCGCCTTCCTCAGCATCCCCATTTAGATCTTTAAACCAGTGTAGATTCCTGCTTTTCTGTTGTATTCAGTGGGATATAGCCTATTTTTACTATCATTATATTAATACTCAAATTGTCCTAGATTTGGCCCACGGAAGCCCCTTCAAGCTAACTTCTCTATCCTTTTGACATGTCCCTGTTATTCTTTGAGGACTTGATTACTTTCTAACACGTCCCAGTCTCATCTTGTACTTTTCCTGTTCCATTCCTGGAATCAGCAGTTTCTCTGAGGATCCCTTTTTCATTTTAGTGGAGAAAAATATTTAGAAGCCAAGATCTGGGCACAAGATATGCTTGTTGCCATTGAGGAGTTGCTGTTCCCAGTCCTCTCAGGGGAGAGTAAGGGAATATATGTATATATACATATAGAGATCTATGCACTTTTACATGTATATTGTTTTTTTTTTTTGTTTTTGAGACAGAATTTCGCTCTTGTTGCCGAGGCTGGAGTGCGATGGCACAGTCTCAGCTCACTACAACCTCTGCCTCCCAGGTTCAAGCGATTCTCCTGCCTGAGCCTCCCAAGTAGCTGGGATTACAGGCATGTGCCACCACGCCCAGCTAATTTTGTATTTTGAGTAGAGATGGGGTTTCACCATATTGGCCAAGCTGGTCTTGAACTCCTGACCTCAGGTGATCTGCCTGCCTTGGCCTCCCGAAGTGCTGGGATTACAGGCATGGGCCACTGTGCCCAGCCACATATATTGTTTTTATATCTAGTTCTTATCTATCTCTCTTGAAATTATAAGTTCATATTGATATCTCAGATCCTCACCTAATCTCTCCGTTTCCTTCTTTTCATATTTGTTCGTTTCCTGAAAATCGGAAATGTAGGTCACATTATTCTTAATGTATTTACGTATTTGCTTAACCCATCTGTATGTAACCAGTATCTCTTAACATGCCTCCTCACATCACTCTGGCTCTGATATCACATGCTTGGGTTTTGAAACCACATGCTGAGCATCCTCCTCAGAGGCCTTGCTCAATTGTCTGGGCTCCAGCACCTGTTATCCTCTACATCCATCCCCCTTCCCCTAGGGGATGCCTCCTTATACACACTGGGCTCTGATACCACGTGCAGCCTGCCCCCTGTTCTTATGCCCTCATTTTTCTGCTTGGGCCATGACACCCTAAGCAGGGCTGCCCCATGCATTGATGCTCTCCTCACCTTGCTGAGTCTCAGTGCCGCTGCCAACCCCCACTGTCGGTCTTCACCCAAGCATACATACCTACCTCGCTTGGCCCAACCTATGACTTTAGAACCATGTAGGAAGGGGAAGAGAAAGAAGAGGTGGGCCCGCCTTTATAATTGATTCTCCTCTCACCCCTTTCTCTTTCTTGCTACCTTTAAGAAAATCCAAATAATATATTAAGCAGTTACTACATACTTAAAGTTTTTGGTCTCATTCTTGGTTCCAAAGTCATGTCCTCTTTCATTAAGCTAAGCTCTCATCTATTTGTCACATCCTTCGGTTCTTAAGGTGGAATCGATCAAATTATGTGAAGATGTAAGGCCTTGAAGAAACCTTACAAACCTTGCCACAAAGAGCATGTCTATTGGAAAGCAGCAGTTTGAATGCTAGCTCCAGTTTGCACGTATTTACGTCAGCTATGTGTGTGTGTGTGTGTGTGTGTCTGTCTGTCTGTCTGAGAAAGAAGAGAAACTTTTGAAATTGGGCTGAATAATTTATAAAGGACTCCCTTGTTGTGATAGTCTTTAAACATCCCCAGATTTGGCCTGTCAATCTGAGATTTCTCAGCCTCCATAACTGTAAGAAACAAATTCCTTTTCTTTATAAATTACCTAGTTTCAGGTATTCTATTATGAGCAACAGAAAATAGACTAATACAGGCTCTGCTTTCTTTTAAGATGGCAGCAGTCTGGTTAATCCCAAAGTCTGTGGGATTATCTGTTATACAATAGAGCATCTCTCTTTTCCGTGTTGGGGTCAGTTACGTGTGCCCTAAACTAAGTGCTCAGTGAGTTTGTGTGCACTTCTCCTATTGTATTACTTAATTTTTTCCCAAGGACCCAGTAATAGTTAGATGGCGGGGGGTGGGGTAGATGAGGAGATGACTCTATCGCTTAATGTCTGTATGACTTAGGATACATTATTTAATATGTGAAGGTCAGTTTTCTCATTTGTACAGTGGGGATTTTAATAACTTTCTTACCCTGTTGCTGTGAGGGTTAAATGAGATACAACATATGTAAATATGCCCAACACATGTGCAGAGTCAGTGCTCAATATAGGCATTCGCTTCCCTCTACTGCAGGTTTCAGATTCATGCAAGGATGTTAAAATAGCTCAATCTGGACTGTTCTCATGACCATTCAGACTTAATATTTACCCTAGAACTGGCATTACCCTTGATTTAGTCGTGACGTGATTATTAAATTTGTTTAAAAAATTGGATCCTGAATAAGAACTGCCCATGATTTGGATCTTGGCAGGTAATTTAGCTGTACCATCAATGGTAACTGTTTATCCAGAGTAATTCTTTTTACCACTAAATGGTGCTTGTCCATATATTTGTGAGGCTCTCCCATACAAAGTTACATAATTTGGGGTAAAACACATCTTGTTGACCTTTGAGAATTGTATAGTGGTATTGATACTCATGTTCACCTTGTTGATGAGATGTTTTTAAGGGTAAAATTTAGGGTAGGATTTGATGAGAATTTAAAAGTTTGGATCATTTTGTTTACCCATATAATTCCCAACTTCTAAGTTTAAGATATTTACTAAAAAAAATGATGAGATGGGAAGAATTAATGTGGGTAATATGGTATTTGCAGACATTTTGAAATGTGTGTGAAATTGGACCTAGGCTAGTTCATGAATTTGTTAGAAGTATCAAGATAATTAAGCAATTTGTAGGCCCACATAATTTCCTCTTGATATTTCAATAAGAACAGAAAAGCTTAGCAGACATTTCACACTCAAATGTACTAGTAGTGGATAGTTAACATCACATACAACTCAGAGTACGCATCATTTGAAGTATGGTGACATCAAAAAATATAAAGCAATTTTTGTTTGACTTTCTGAACAAATTCAACAAGCAAATTCAGCATGCCTCACATGGGGATACAGAGATGAGACATGGTCCCTTCTTTCATGAAGTTAGGAATAATTAATTGTGTTTGACTGAGGTTAGCTGGTATAATAGAGATTGTGTGGGATCAGAGGAAAAGGTGATCAGAATTTGTGTTATGCAACTATTTTAGATGAGCTGCAAGGAAATCCCTGCTAGAGATTTCCTACTCTGTGCTTTTCACAAATAGCTGACATAACCAGTTTGGAAATAAATACTTTGGTGATTTATTTTATTTTACTTTATTTCATTTTGAGACAGAGTCTCGCTCTGTTGCTGAGGCTGGAGTGCAGTAGCATGATCTTGGCTCATTGCAACCTCCGCCTCCCAGGTTCAAGCGATTCTTCTGTCTCAGCCTCCCAAGTAGCTGAGATTACAGACATGCACCACCATGCCTGGCTAATTTTTGTATTTTTAGTACAGATGAGGTTTTGCCATGTTGGCCAGGCTGGTCTCAAACTCCTGACCTCTAGTGATCTACCCATCTTGGCCTCCCAAAGTGCTGGGACTACAGATGTGAGCCACGACGCCCAGCGGGATAATTTTAATTTTCAGAATTTCTCAACACTAAGAGCGTTCTGAGTTGTGTGAGTAGAGTCTATTTTAGTTGAAAGTGGGATGATTCTGCCATTTCATTCTAACTGTAAGTGGAAAGGAGGGGAGGAGACAGGGCTGGTGGTGAATTGAGAGTTGAGGGGTACTGAAGCAGAGTCAATGAGTTGAGAGGTGGTGATCATGTAAGATAAGGGGTTTTATTTGTAAGCAACAGAAACTGACTCTATTTTAAGGAAAAGTGAAAAATTTCCAGAATCTAATAAAAAGCTGAAGAATTCAGTTTCAGAAAGGACTAAGTCAAGAGCATTTTCAGGGATTTAGGTAGCAAGAAATAATAAATCATTTTCTGAGGATGCCACTGTAAGAATAAATGGATTCCAGCTGCTTCAGTTTTTTTCTTTTATTATTTAAAAAAATCACTGATAAATACCATATTCTGTGGAGACAGCATAAGTACCAATCCCAGTTGACATCAGATGAAATGGGGAAGGCTAGTGTGAGGGAAAAGGGGAGCAGGTTTTGGCGGAAAGACTAGTTTTGGATGTCAGTGGAAGAGATTCAAATATTCAAATTGAGATATTGGGTAGGTAGTTGGATATATGAGTCTGGAGGTAGAGAGAGAGAGATTTTGGATAGGTGGTATTTAAAGTCATGGGATTAGATATGGTTA
The DNA here is from genome assembly GCF_028878055.3 of Symphalangus syndactylus. NCBI lineage: Eukaryota > Metazoa > Chordata > Mammalia > Primates > Hylobatidae > Symphalangus > Symphalangus syndactylus. The sequence goes on from NC_072428.2 coordinate 107,168,239, forward strand.
CTAAAGAAGTGAGTATACATGAGAGTCCTTAAATTGTATGGTGGGGCTTTCCAACCCAAGGAGGATGGGAAGAAGAAGAACTGGCAAAGGAGACTGAGAAGGATGATTAAGAACTTCTGCTGCTGGGCCTTTGAGTGAGAATTCATGTGTGTGTTCAAATTCTCTGAGCCCTTTCACATAGTCTGCCTATCCACATTCTTAATCTCCAACCTTTGTGCTACCAATCCTTCAGTCCAGCTTTTTCAGCAGGACATTAGCCATTGCTCAGAAATTTATATAGATTCTGATCCTATGGCTTTTCTTCTGGCAGACAAAATAAGAAGATGTGTTATTTGAAGACTCTCCCTTCTTCATTATTCTCAGTCACCCCAAAGAAGAGCTATAAGCAATAAATGAGTACTGGCATGTCATATAGAGCCATCAAAATGGGCTGGGTATTTTTCATCTTTAAGTATCTAACTGGGTTCTGGGTGAGTCCCCATGAACTGGTATATGTTTGAGGCACAGGAGTAGACTTACTGGGTGTGCACATCCTATTATGCAACGTCCTGGGCCTTTGGGCCTGCTGTTGGCATCACTGGCTTGGCTGTTCAAGGCTGCAGCAAGAAAACTGCTCCTCTTTTGACGTTCTTTGCCTAGTCCCAGATTCTTGTCACTAAAAATTGGCCTCTGATTTGGTTCCTGACTCTGCATCACACCCTGAACTTCAGATATACTGATTTTCTGTGAGATTGCTCTTGGCACCAATCCCTTCACTTATATTGGCCACATTTCTTCAGAGTAATTTCTGACCTTTTTATTGGCTTAGATACCTCAAAGGAAACCTATTACTAGGGGCTTCTCTTGTTCACGTCTGGCATCAGTCTCTCTTTGGTACCAGAAATCACCCACTGTGAATAAACATTTTTTCTTCTTTTGACACGGAGTCTCACTCTGTTACCCAGGCTGGAGTGCAGTGGGGCAATCTCGGCTCACTGCAACCTCCGCCTTCCAGGTTCAAGCAATTCTCCTGCCTCAGCCTCCCGAGTAGCTGGGATTACAGATGTCTACCACCACGCCCGACTACTAATTTTTGTGTTTTTGGTAGAGACAGGGTTTTGCCATGTTGGCCAGGCTGATCTCAAACTCCTGACCTCAAGTAATCCACCTGCATTGGCCTTCCAAAGTGCTGGGATTACAGGCGTTGAGCCACCGCACCCAGCCCACCTTTTCTTACCTTCCAAAAATTTTCTAGCCAGTCCTAATATAATGAACCATTTTTCTCCTTTGCTAGTTCAGGAGTACTGGCTGAACTAGTTAAATTAATCCCTATTATGACTTGTAAAAATCCAAACTGCTTGAAACATTTATATAATTCTATAGGAGGCCTCCTATTTTCCTGAATCAGCCCATATCTCAGCTGCATTAGTTGCTTTGATGAACTTGGTGGTCAGAGTGTTTATGTGAATCTCTTTGGAGTAATATTGGTAGAAAATTAGGTTTTGAGTTTACCCACTTTTATAAAATGGAATATTTATTGATATTTTTTTTTTTTTTTGAGACGGAGTCTCGCTCTGTCGCCCAGGCTGGAGTGCAGTGGCGCGATCTCGGCTCACTGCAAGCTCCGCCTCCCGGGTTCATGCCATTCTCCTGCCTCAGCCTCTCTGAGTAGCTGGGACTACAGGCGCCCGCTACCACGCCCGGCTAATTTTTTGTATTTTTAGTAGAGACGGGGTTTCACCGTGGTCTCGATCTCCTGACCTCATGATCCGCCCACCTCGGCCTCCCAAAGTGCTGGGATTACAAGCGTGAGCCACCGCGCCCGGCCTTATTTATTGATATTTTAAAAAATGACACTGAGGGATATTTTCTCCTCTGCTTTCTTTCATTAAACTGGTTCACTTGAAGCCAATATTTTAGCTGTCTGCTGCATTTAGTTTTTACTATATTTTTCAGAGAGTCCTTTAACATTGTTATACACAGATTTCATAGTCAAATTTATTTTTAAATTTTATTATAAAGCTAAGTCATCTTTGCAGACCAGTGTATTTTAATAATATGATCACTAGAGGGCACTCTTTAAAAGATAAAGCAGATTTTTTTCATTTCTTGATTTTTGAAATCTGTGTGATCATAGCTATTGAAATAATTGAAGGTCGTGATTAAAATGATTGTTGTGTTCTGATTAAATATGGGAAGAGTAAATCATAATCTATAAAGGATAGCGAAAATACTTTAAATAATCAACCAAATACAGGAATGGAGATGTTGTTACTTGAATTGACTATCCAACTTGCCTCAGGCTGAACTTCCAAAAGGCACACTTTTAACACGACAGACTTGGAGACTAATGCTGTGAAACATTTATATATATTTAAAATTCAGCAAATAGCAAATACCTACTGAGGGTTTATGATGCTCTAGGCTCCCTAGAGGACACAGAAATGATTTCGATACAACCCTTGTCCACAGCGAATGTATGATCTAGCTTAGTGGTATCCAACAGAAATATGATATACAAGCCACACGTGAGCCACATATGAAATTTCACATTTTCTAGAAGACACTTTAACAAAGAGAAACAGATGAAATCAATTTTTATATCTTTTATATAACCCCATATATTCAAGATATTATCATTTCGAAGTGTATTGAATATAAAAATTATTAATGAGATATTTACAGGTTGTTTTTGGTATTAAGAGTCTGAAATCCAGTGTGTACTTTACATTTCTAGTACATCTTCCCTTGCATTGGCCACATTTCAAGTGCTCAGTAGTCATATGTAGCTCGTGGCTACCGTTTTGGACAGTGCATCTCTGGGTCCCTTCACAGCTGTGGAGCTCAGCATTTCCACTAGGATGCATCCTGGAGATTTAGGTAATAGCCTCTCAATCTTTATTGAGGTATCACTTATATACCAAGAAATTCACCCATTGTAGTGTGCAATTCTGTTATCCCCTCTCTTTTAAACAATATCTGTTCTTATTCCAAGGATGTAACATCTTATCTCTCTGAGTTTTTTTTTTTTTAAGTGTTTTCTTGGTTGTTTTTGTCAGTATTTTGTTAGAAATTTCCTCAATTGAGGCTGTAATCTCAGCACTTTGGGAGGCTGAGGTGGGAGGATCACTTGAGGCCAGGAGTTTGAGACCAGCATTGGCAACATAGTGAGACCCCCATCTCTAAAAAAATTTTTTAATTAGCTGGGCATGGTGACATGTACCTGTAGTCCTAGCTGCTCAGGAGGCTGAGGTGGGAGGATCATTTGAGCCCAGGAGTTCAAGGTTATAGTGAAGTTTGATTGTGCCAGTGCACTCTAGCCTAGGTGACAGAGTGATACCCCCTCTCCAAAAAAAAATTTCTTTTTTCCTTGTGTCTGGTGGTCCTTGATTGATAGAAAACCGTATGTATGTGTGTGTGTGTGTTATGTGGCATAGATTGGTGATTAACCGTGTTTTTGTTTGTTTTTGAGACAGAGTCTCGCTCTGTTGCCCAGGCTGGGGTGCAGTGGCACGATCTCGGCTCACTGCATCCTCCGCCTCCCGGGTCCAAGCGATTCTCCTGCCTCAGCCTCCTGAGTAGCTGGGACTACACGTGCCACCACACCTGGCTAATTTTTTGTATTTTTTTTTTTTTTTTTTTTTTTTGGAGACGGAGTCTCGCTCTGTCGCCCAGGCTGGAGTGCAGTGGCGCGATCTCGGCTCACTGCAAGCTCCACCTCCAGGGTTCACGCCATTCTCCTGCCTCAGCCTCTCTGAGTAGCTGGGACTACAGGCGCCCGCCACTATGCCCGGCTAATTTTTTTGTATTTTTAGTAGAGACGGGGTTTCACCGTGGTCTCGATCTCCTGACCTCGTGATCCGCCCACCTCGGCCTCCCAAAGTGCTGGGATTACAAGCGTGAGCCACCATGCCCGGCCTTTGTATTTTTAACAGAGACGATGTTTCACCGTGTTAACCAGGATGAACTTGATCTCCTGACCTCATGATCCACCTGCCTTGGCCTCCCAAAGTGCTGGGATTACAGGTGTGAGCCACCATGCCTGGCCGGTGATTAACCTTTGATTTCTCTGTAGAGTGAGTGAGTAAGTGAATGAGTAAAAATGAGTAATTTCTCTTTCAGCTTTCCTTTTTATCCTGCTTGGACCATTTTCTTTCTATTCTGGGTAAACTCATTCTTTTTACTTTTGTTCAGCAGACTAGCTCTGCTTGTGCCTAGGAATCAGTCCCCTTCCTCTAAGGGCTTAGTGTTGTTTTGTTTTGTTCTGTTGTATACACACAGGGGAAACAACATTTTAAAAAATGTTATAATGGTCTAGGTTGTTATAATTCCACTGAAAAAAATAAAAGACGGTAGAAGATAGGTGGATTACTTTCTCTTTGTGATATAAATTGCAGTATAGAAGCATAGGTTGAACTATCTATTCTGTGTACTTTCCTTTAGAAAGCTGCATACCCACACTCTTTTCAGGTTTCTAATTAAATGTCACCTTCTAAGTTCAGCCTTCCATGAGCCTTTAAAATTGTAAATCCCCTTCCATACCCATCTATATACCGGGCACTGACTGTTCGTTTTTCTTGCTTTGTTATTATTTTTTTAGTTGTACTTACTATTATCTGACACACTATATACTTTACTAATGTCTTTCCCCAAAATGAGAATGGAAAATTTAAAAAGTAGACTTTAAAATTAATGTAACATTCATACAGAAAAGAGCAGATATTCTAAGTTTAAAGCTTGATGAATTTTCATTAAGTGACACATACATTTGATTACTGTGTCCCAGATCAAGAAACAGAACATTACCAGTACTGAGAGGCCTTCCATATGCCCCTTCCTATCACTAACCCTGACCCAAACCCCTCCTCAAAGGTTTTTTCATTCTCATTGCATTGGTTTGCATAGTACTCCATTGTATGATCACATTTTATTTATCTATTATACTTCTGATGTATATTTGGGTGGTTTCCAGTTGGACCTATTATGAATAGTTAGTATTTTGTTTTGAAAAAGCCTGAAAGGTTCCTAGGCTACTACTTTTTCCACCCTGACACATGCCTCCTTTGAGGCATTAAGCATGGCTCTCTGCTTGAATTTGGGGAGGCGGAAATGTTATTCAGCCATATATTAGTCCGTTTTCATGCTGCTGATAAAGATATACCCAAGACTTGGAAGAAAAATACGTTTAACAGTTCCTCATGGCAGGGGAGGTTTCAGAATCATGGGGGGAGGCAGCAGGCACTTCTTACATGGTGGCAGCAAGAGAAAATGAGGAAGATGCAAAAGCAGAAACCCCTCATTAAACCATCAGATCTTGTGAGACTTGTTCACTACCAAGAGAACAATATGGGTGAAACTGCCCCTATGATTCAAATTATCTCCTACTGAGTCCCTCCCACAACATGTGGGAATTATAAGAGTACAATTCAAGATGAGATTTGGGTGGGGACACAGAGCCAAACCATATCATTTCACCTCTGGCCTCTCCAAATTTCATGTCCTCACATTTCAAAACCAATCATGCCTTCCCAACAGTCCCCCAAAGTCTTAACTCATTTCAGCATTAACCCAAAAGTCCACAGTCCAAAGTTACATCTGAGACAAGGCAAGTCCCTTCTGCCTATGAGCCTGTAAAGTCAAAAGCAAGCAAATTATGTCCTAGTACAGATATTGGGTAAATACAGCCATTCCAATGGGAGAAATTGGCCAAAACAAAGAGGTTACAGGGCCCAGTCAAGTCTGAAATCTAGTGGGGCAGTCAAATTTTAAAGCTCCAAAATGATCTCCTTTGACTCCAGGTCTCACATCCCGGTCACACTGATGCAAGAGGTGGGTTCCCATGGCCTTGGGCAGCTCTGCCTCCATGGCTTTGCAGGGTACTACCTCTCTCCTGCTGCTTTCATGGGCTGGTGTTGAGTGTCTGTGGCTCTTCCAGGCGCATGATGCAAGCTGTAGATGGAGCTACTATTCTGGGGTCTGGAGAGCAGTGGCCCTCTTTTCACAGCGCCGCTAGGCAGTGCACCAGTAGGGACTCTATGTGAGGGCTCTGACCCTACATTTCCCTTCTGCACTGCCCTAGCAGAGGTTCTCCATGAGAGCCCCATACCTGCAGTGAACTTCTGCCTGGGCATCCAGGCATCTCCATATATCTTCTGAAATCTAGGTGGAGTTTCCCAAACCCCAATTCTTGACTTCTGTGCACCTGCAGGTTCAACACCATGTGGAAGCTTCCAAGGCTTGGGCCTGCATCCTCTGAAGCCATGGTCTGAGCTTTATATTGGCCCCTTTCAGCCATGGCTGGAGCAGCTGGGATGCAGGGCACCAAGTCCCTAGACTGCACACAGCATGGGACCCTGGCCCCTGCCCATGAAACCATTTTATCCTCCTAGACCTCCAGGTCTGTGGTGAGAGAGGCTGCTGCAAAGGTCTCTGACATACCCTGGAGACATTTTCCCCATTGTCTTGGAGATTAACATTCGGCTCCTCATTACTTGTGCAAATATCTGAAGTTGGCTTGAATTTCTCCTCAGAAAATGGGATTTTTCTATTGCATTGTCAGGTTGCAAATTTTCTGAAGTTTTATGCTCTGCTTCCCTTTTAAAATGGAATGCTTTTAACAGCACCCAAGTCACCCTTGAATGCTTTGCTGCTTAGAAATTTCTTCTGCTGCATACCCTAAATTATCTCCCTCGAGTTCAAAGTTCCACAAATCTCTCAGACAGGGGCAAAGTGCCACCAGTCTCTTTGGTAAAGCATAATAAGAGTGACCTTTGCTCCAGTTCCCAAGTTCCTCATTTCCATCTGAGATGACCTCAGTCTGGACTTTATTGTCCATATCGCTATCAGCATTTTGGGCAAAGACACTCACCAAATCTCTAGGAAGTTCCAAACTTTACCACATTTTCCTGTCTTCTTCTGAGCCTTCCAAACTGTTTCAGCCTCTGCCTGTTACCCAGTTCCAAAGTCATTTCCACATTTTCAGGTATCTTTTTAGCAATGCCCCACTCTACTGGTAACGATTTACTGTATTAGTTTGTTTTCACACTGCTGATAAAGACATACCTGAGGCTGGGAAGAGAAGTTTAATTGGACTTACAATTCCACATGGCTGGGGAGGCCTCAGAATCATGGCGGGAGGCAAAAGGCATTTCTTACATGGCAGCAGAAAGAGAAAATGAGGAAGATGCAAAAACAGAAACCCCTGATAGAACCATCGTATCTCGTAAGACTTGTTCACTACCATGAGAACAGTACGGGGGAAATGGCCCCTATGATTCAAATTACCTCCCACCGGCTCCCTCCCACAACACGTGGGAATTATGGGAGTACAATTCAAGATGAGATTTGGGTGGGGACACAGAGCCAAACCATATCAAGCCATATTTGCATTCTCCACTAATAGAGCTCCTTGAGAACAGAAATCTTAATCATCTTGAACACTTTAGTGTTTGGTATGGGCCAGGAGCATAATAATCTAAAGACTATTTCTGTGGGATCACATCAGCTTTTATTCTCAGAATAGATACCAGAGCTAGGGGAAATAGAGTTTATTTAGAAGGATCAGGGATGAAATTGAGACTCACCATGTAGAAACTTCAAAACCAGCAATAAGAGAGGTTCTAAATACATTGAAGGCAGAAATGTGGCTAAGGAATCAATAGTGTACTTTGATTGTATTGTATAAGGTATTTTCAGATAAAAAAGCAGGTAGCAGAAATACTAAAAGAATTTTTTGCCTTAGTGTAAAGTAGATAATGAGAGGTAGATACCTAATTTCTTAATTTTCTTTTTAAAATTATGCTAAAATATATATAATAACATTTACCATTTTGACTATTTTAAAAGTATACAGTTCCGTGGCATTAAGTACATTCACAATGTTTTGCAGTCGTCACCACTGTTTATCTCTAGAACTTTTTCATCTTCACCAACTGAAACTTTGTACCCATTAAACACCAACTCCTCATTCCACCTTCCTGCTAACCCTTGGCAATCACCGTTCTACTTTCTGTCTCTATGAATTTGACTACACTATGAGCCTACTTTAAGAAGAATCATGTAATATTTATCCTTTTATGACTCACTTATTTCACTTAATATAATATCTTCAAGATTCTAAAATTTTCTGTTGAAGCAAATAGACTGGAGGATGGTTTGGGGTTGATTAATAAATAAAAAATATTTCATTCTCTGAGATTCAAACATATCTTTCCAAAAGTATCAAGAAAACTTAAAGGCATAATTAATTATTTGCCAAAATATATAATGTTAACTGACTAGTGATTTTTATGCACAATAAATAATAGAATCATTGACTAAGGAAACAACTATAAATCTTTGGGGAAAGAAAGCCTGATTTTTATGATAGAATCTAATAGATGTGTCTGGGAGGGTATAATTACCTCCAAACAAGGATAAACCAATGGACACAATGTTTTTAGATTAAAAGAAAATCTTTAGTGATATTTTTATACTCAAGACTATTAAAAGTGAATTCATTAACCATTAGAGGGAATACTTTGACATTGGAGGAGTTCTCTCTTAGAGACCATAATAAAAGAGAGAAGTAAGTATTTAGTTGTGGAACATGAAGTGACAACAGTGGTTTTTCTGTTGGGAAATTGATGCTGGGAATATGTGTAATTTAAAATAAATGACTAGAGATTGCATTATGTACCAATCCTTTTCTGTTCGCTCTTTCGTACTTACTTTTCACTCTTTTTAACCGTTTCCTTCTTTCCTGGGAGGTAATCAGGATGGACTTTTTCAGTCAGATGTCTTGCATGCCTCTGTCTTCTGGTTGGGTTTAGCCCATAGAAGGAAGCCTGGTAGGAGATTGGGGGACTTAAGGAGAGTGACTTCTTTGGCTGTACTCCTCCACCAAAGTCTGTGCCCTTTCTACACCTTTATTAAATTCTCCTCAAATTCTTCTGAGTGAGGTATCTGCTTTCTATGACCTAAGTAATGCACATAACAAAATCTAGTACATAGTTGGAAGAGAGGAAAGAATCACCAACCCAAGAGATCTGGATGTTAGTCTTGTCTTTGCTCTTACTCATAAGAGACAAAATAATCTCTGTGCCGTTGCCCTTTGACAAATGAAGAATAGTAACCATCCCCGTCCTAGGGTGGTTTTGTGGTAATGTACATATATACATATTTAAGTTAATCTGAAAGCTTTCTGAAACAGACTATCACCAATGAAAGGCATTGTTATTAACCCTCATCACCAGTGTGAAATACCAAGTGAGGAGGTAAACCCTTCCTGGTAAGGTGATATGATAGGCTAGAGGTGACATACAAACCATAAATGGCCAGGGCTGGCACTTATTGGGAGCCTACGGGAAGCAATCCTGAGTGAGAAGGAAGCTGTTTTACAGAATGTCTTGGATGATGCTGCAGACTGTAATGTCTAGTTTTTCTTAGTTTGACTGTGCTTGCCCCTTCCTCATTCCCCTGCTGTTCAGTTCCTGATATGGATCATAACTTTGAGTATGTCCAGGAGTTGCAAACTCAGATGCCTACAGTAGGTGTGAACCATTTGTTCCAGTCAGTTGTTGCTGTGAGGGACTGTGGGTCATCTGTGGGCCATATCTTCTAGCTTTTCAAGGAAAGTTGAAAACGTCAATTTTTATGTGAAGTTTCCCAATTTACAAATGTTAGCAACTAATTAAAATTTTAAAAATTGTGTTTGGGCTGAAAAGACACATGTTTATGACCTGTGGGCTGCCAACTTTTAATCTCTGCTATATGGCCATCTTGGATTTCCTAGTGACTTTATAGGATTAGACTAGAGTTCCTACCCCTTTTTACCTCCATAACAAACTGATGTGTCTTCCACTTTTTGGTTTCTGGTGTTAACTCTGCAGATTCCCAGTTTTTTGTTTTGTTTTGTTTTGTTTTTTTGAGATGGAGTCTCGCTCTGTCGTCCAGGCTGGAGTGCAGTGGCAGAGTCTTGGCCCACTGCAACCTCCACCTCCTGGGTTCAAGCGATTCTCCTGCCTCAGCCTTCCGAGTAGCTGGGACTACAGGCACGTGCCACCACGTCTGGCTAATTTTTTGTATTTTTAGTAGAGACGGGGTTTCACTGGGTTAGCCAGGATGGTCTTGATCTCCTGACCTCGTGATCATCCCACCTCGGCCTCCCAAAGTGCTGGGATTACAGGCATGAGCCACCATGCCCGGCCAATTCCCAGTTCTTTATGTTCAATACTTGTCATATCCAAATGTGTGGGAATGCACTCTGGGAAACAGTGTCTAGGAAATTGAGCTAATACCTCTGCCAATTCTTATAGATGCTGATCTACTGATAGATGATATGAACTTGTTAGTGCTGCTTCATCTTATCAGGGTTGCTTAGGTGGCTACAGTCTCTTCTTAACCCGGCAGTATAAGAGGAGTTATGTTCCCTCCTCCAGTCCATTAGTTGTCATTTTCTGAATAGGTGCATTCTTCTTTATTAATCTGCAGAGACCAGAAAGTTACCTGGTCTGGTTTAAATATTTTAGTGTTTTCTCATGGTGCAAATGAATAACCCCCTTTTGCCAAAGTAGGTGATAAAAATGCCTAGATGACATTTAGATACTATTTACACTTTCTAGTATACAACTGAATGGACATTATAGCTGATGTTTTTCGAATTTGTGTCCATAAAACATTAGTTCTGGAGACATGAATGTCTTCTATAAGAAAAGGATTCGATAGCCAGTAGGAGAAATATCCCATACCCTGTGACCTTCTAGAAGAGTCACAAAGCAGATTTGCTTGGAAAAGAATTGTGTCTGGAATTGGTCGGTTCTTGGTCTCACTGACTTCAAGAATGAAGCCACGGACCCTCGCGGTGAGTGTTACAGCTCAAAAAGGCAGCGTGTCCAGAGTTTGTTTCTTCTGATGTTCAGATGTGTTCTGAGTTTCTTCCTTCTGGTGGGTTCGTGGTCTTGCTGGCTCAGGAGTGAAGCTTGCAGACCTTCGCAGTGAGTGTTACAGCTTGTAAAGGCAGTACGGACCCAAAGAGTGAGCAGCAGCAAGATTTATTGCAAAGAGGGAAAGAACAAAGCTTCCACAGCGTGGAAGCGGACCCGAGCAGGTTGCCACTGCTGGCTCGGGCAGCCTTCTTTTATTCCCTTATCTGACCACACCCACACCCTGCTGATTGGCCCATTTTACAGAGAGCTGATTGGTCTGTTTTACAGAGAGCTGATTGGTCCGTTTTGACAGGGCGCTGATTGGTGCGTTTGCAATCCCTGAGCTAGACACAAAAGTTCTCCAAGTCCCCACTAGATTAGCTAGACACAGAGCACTGATTGGTGTATTTACAAACCTTGAGCTAGACACATGGTGCTGATTGGTGTGTTTACAAACCTTGAGCTAGACACAGAGTGTTGATTGGTGTATTTACAATCCCTTAGCTAGACATAAAGATTCTCCAAGTCCCCACTAGATTAGCTAGACACAGAGCACTGATTAGTGCATTTACAAACCTTGAGCTAGACACAGGGTGATGAATGGTGTGTTACAAACCTTGAGCTAGACACAGAGTGCTGATTGGTGTATTTACAGTCCTGTAGCTAGACATAAAGGTTCTCCAAGTCCCCACCAGATTAGCTAGATACAGAGTGCTGATTGGTGCATTTACAAACCTTGAGCTAGACACAGAGAGCTGATTGGTGTATCTACAATCCCTTAGCTAGACATAAAGGTTCTCCAAGTCCCCTCTAGACTCAGGAGCCCAGCTGGCTTCACCTAGTGGATCCTGCACTGGGGCCGCAGGTGGAGCTGTCTGCCAGTCCTGTGCTGTGCACCTGCACTCCTCAGCCCTTGGGCCGTCGATGGGACCAGGTGCTGCGGAGCAGGGGGCGGTGCTCGTCAGGGAGGCTTAGGCCGCGCAGGAGCCCACAGCGGTGGAGGGGGAGGCTCGGGCATGGCAGGCTGCAGGTCCCGAGCCCTGCCCCCCGGGGGAGGCAGCTGAGGCCCAGCAAGAATTCAAGCCCACCGCCTGCAGGCCGGCACTGTTGGGGGACCCGGCGCACCCTCTGCAGCTGCTGGCCTGGGTGCTAAGCTCCTCACTGCCCGGGGCCGGCGGCACTGGCCGGCCACTCTGAGTGCGGGGCCCACCGAGCCCACGCCCACCTGGAACTCACACTGGCCCACAAGCGCCATGTGCAGCCCTGTTTCCTGCCCGCACCTCTCCCTCCACACCTCTCCGCAAGCCTAGGGAGCTGGCTCTGGCCTGGGCCAGCCCAGAGAGGGTCTCCAACAGTGCAGCGGCGGGCTGAAGGGCCCCTCAAACGTGGCCAGAGTGGGCGCCAAGGCCGAGGAGGCGCCGAGAGCGAGCGAGGGCTGCCAGCACACTGTCATCTCTCAGAATGAGGAGTCCTGTAGTAAACAGTTAACTTTGTTTAATCCAGAAACTGAGTCATTCATTTATATGCCAACTATTTACTGAGCACTTACTATGTGCCAGACACTTTGCTTTTCTTCCAGGACATATTGTCCTCATGGAACTTATGTTCTGGTAAGAAAAACTGATAACGGAGAACTAAGCGAATATGTAAATTCCTTATACATCATGAGTAAATAGTGGGAAGAAACTAAACAGAGCTGTCATAGAGAATAACGGGCATATATTGAACATAAGTGGTCAGGAAAGGCCTCTGTAAGGGAGGTGACTGAGACCTGATGAATGAGAACAAGTTATCTCTCTACACTATCAGGGGAAGAATGTTTCAGGCAGAAGGAACAGTAAGGGCAAGAGTAAGATTAGCAAGATACTTTGTGTCCCCACTATGTGCTAGGCATTTTGCATGATAATCTTTTATCAATTAATTTTTCAGTTGAGAACCTTGGCTTACCATGCAACCAGCCTAAGGTCCTAGAGCATGTCAACTTGTGGTGGAGCGTGGTTGGAACTCAGACATGCTTGTGCTATACTGCCTTCCAAATTGCTTGAGATTGAAATATCCTCCCCTCTTTCTTTTTTTCAATAGTAGGCCTCCTAATAAGCTTAGGTACACGACATTGGAGAACTCTGGTATACAAGGAATTATAACAATTAGAATTACTGCCGTCATCTTAGAGTTTCAAATAGTAGAGAGGTAGAAAAATACTTTTACAGCTTTATTAAATACTTTTTCAGGAACTTCTATACTAAGCATGTTAGATACTTGGAGTTCAGCCTTCAGGGCCCCTTCTTGGGCACAATTCCAAGGTTTAGTAAGTGTACAAACAACAAACCCTATGAGGAAAAGTATCCAGTGACAGAAAAGAAAATGGAACAGCTCTGAATTTGGGAGGAGCATATAGACATCATACATCTGTGGCCCCCGAAGGCCACGCAGAGCGTTGTGAGTGATGGCATACCAGCCACTGGACATTCTTCTTTTGTTAATAAAAGAAAGTTTTGCCCTTAGAAGATGATATCTAGAAGAGAAAGAAAGGTTAGGCATGTTCCTAGTATCATTTCACTTATCAACATTATCTTTTAGGACACTTTGTTTAGAAGATACTGTAAGAGAACTGATCCATTCTGTAGATACTAAATAACTTGGTCTACTATTGACATTTCTGTTTTTAATTTTGCTTGTGCCTAGAATTTTCTTTCTTTCTTTCTTTTTTTTTTTTTTTTGAGACAGAGTCTCGCTCTGTCACCCAGACTGGAGTGCAGTGGTGTGATCTCAGCTCACTGCAAGCTCCATCTCCCGGGTTCACGTCATTCTCCTGCCTCAGCCTCCCAAGTAGCTGGGAGTACAGGGGCCCGCCACCACGCCCAGCTAATTTTTTGTATTTTTTAATAGAGATGGGGTTTCACCATGTTAGCCAGGATGGTCTCGATCTCCTGACCTCATGATCCACCCGCATCGGCCTCCCAAAGTGCTGGGATTACAGGCATGAGCCACAGCGCCTAGCCTAGAATTTTCTTTCAAAGCCAAATGTCAAAAAGAGTTTGGAGATGAACTGTGGACTGTGTAAGTACTTTCTGTTACTGCCACTGAAGAATTCTGTCTTTGCTGCAAACTACCCCCAAAATGGCAATGAGTTGGTGGCAGGTCATATGCTTAGGAAGCTTTTAGAGGAGCATTGTCCAATAGAACTTTCTACAATAATGGAAATGTCCTGTAATACAGTGTCTGTTGAGCTCTTGTGGCTAGTGTGACTGAGGAAGTGAATTTTTAATTTTAATTAATTTAAATTTAGCCATTTATAGCTAGTGGCTACCATATTGAATAGCACAGGCTTTGAGATAACTTTAATACCTTTATGAGGGGAGAAACAAGTGACCAAAAAGCAAAGTGATCTTTGAGACTTTGAAGCAGCTTGTTCGAGAGCCTGTTTAGAGGTTAGGCCTATATCCCACATCATCTTTATTTGCATCTCCAGTTACTTCTGTAGTCTATCAAAGTAATTGCATTATTAGGAGAAGCTTTTTCACAGCTTTATGTGACTTAAGATCGCAGGGAAATATATATGAAGGTTGGGCGCCAGTACTGCCATGTGGAAATGTGGGTATGGGCTTTGCCTTATCACAATGACTTGTTAGTGCTACTGGCCATAATACCTGGGAGGCCAAGGGATATTGACTATAATATTATCCTGCCTAAAATACCAATAACACCCTCATTGAGAAGTATTGTTGGATCTTTTTGATGGTAAGAGTTATATTAAAATTCAGTACAAAGTAAAATTTAGTACAAAGAATTATTTCTTCTCTGAAAAACCCAGACATCTGGTAGACATTCTCTGAAGCTTCTGGATGTTTTTCTGTATTGTAGCCTATGGCATTGTGAATATAAGATGCCTTTTGAGCACCAGACAATTAGTAGAACATTTTAATGTTGCGGTTGGATAACACTGAAGAAGCCATTGACATTTGTTTTGAGCAGCAGCAATGAAACCGGCACCTTATCTCGTGCACAAAAATCCATGTGGATGATTTAAAGACTGCTATGCTGCAGATGAAGGGAAGAAAGCAGGAGGTCTAATCATCGTCAACTGAAACCTCACCTAAGTAGTATTCGCCTGTCTCCACTTTAAAAGACAAACTACTTGTAGTATTATGTAGAAGAATGTATGTATTTGTATAATATATTTCCAAATTTAAAGTCTACCTTTTGCCTGAAAAAACATAGAAAAGAAAACTACCAATACTAAGTATAGTTGAGTGGTTTTCCTGCTGTTTTCTATTACGGTCCCTGGAGCTCAGGTGTCCATTTTCATGGGAAGGAACCTTTCACTTGATAAACGAGCTGGAAAAAGGGGGTTTATGTCTGTGTGAGTTGCAGAAAGGACTAGTAGTTAGTACGGTGATAAAGTTGCAGGATCAGGCAATGATACTTCAGAAGCAATCACTGCAGGCTGTCAACAGAGCTTACAAACCTTTGAGGTTGTTCCTGGGCCAACCTTGGAAGAAGGTATATCTTATGTAATTGTCATTGTAACCAGAGAACATTTTTGATACAGTTTAGTGTTATTATCCTTTTTTTGTAATTATGGGTGATAGATTGATAATTGCATTAATATCATTACAGGGGGTATGTTTTAAAAAAGTGGCTGATTTTTCTTATTCTTCCCTCCAATACCATAGTAATGGCAGGATCCTTTCGTTGTTCCACAAAGATAATCTGATGTCTATTTTGTCTAAAGACAAAATATAATAAAAGTACATGGGAAAGTACATGGACAAGACATTATGTTTTATGAACATACTTTCTTTTTAAAATGTTTTATTGGCTGGGCGTGGTGGCTCACGCATGTAATCCCAACACTTTGGGAGGCTGAGGTGGACGGATCACGAGGTCAAGAGATCAAGACCATCCTGGCCAACATGGTGAAACCCCATCTCTACTAAAAATACAAAAAAATGTAGCTGGGGATGGTGGTGCATGCCTATAGTCCCAGCTACTCGGGAGGCTGAGGCAGGAGAATTGCTTGGACCTGGGATGTGGAGGTTGCAGTGAGCCAAGGTCGCGCCACTGTACTCCAGCCTGGGCAACAGAGCAAGACTCCATCTCAAATAAAGTACAATAAAATAAAATAAAATACTTTATTTATTTTATATATTTTTTAGAGACAGGTCTCTCTGTGCTGTCCAGGTTGGTCTTGATCTCCTAGGCTTAAGTGATCCTTCTACCTCAGCCTCTCGAGTAGCTGGGACTATAAGAATGCAACACCATGCCCAGCCTTATGAATATACATTCTTAAACACTAAAATTTGTCTAAGTAATTTTAACTGGAGATGAACTAAGACCTATTATTTTAGGATTTCAAGGTTCTAATACAATATTATTGTTTTTACACAGCATTTGTTGTGTTTACAAGTTTCATTAATTACCTCCAGTTAATAGCATGATATATTTTCAATGCAGTCTGTTTCAAATTGATCAGGTATATAGAATCTCTGGTAACCTCCTAAGGATTGTAGTTGAGGCTCTGTGTGTGTGTGTGTGTGTGTGTGTGTGTGTGTGTGTTTGTATGTATGTGTGTTAAAGGCAGAATCTCTTCACTATGAACCACTGAATGAAGAAATTATGCAAATTAATAATAACAAAATCTGTTTATGATTTTATATGATTAAGGCAACATAAAATTAGGTGCATCTACTGAATTTTTTTTTCCTTTTTTTTTTGAGATGGAGTTTCGCTCTAGTTGCCCAGGCTGGAGTGCAAGGGCCAATCTCGGCTCACTGCTAACTCTGCCTCCCAGGTTCAAGCAGTTCTTCTGCTTCAGCCTCCTGAGTAGCTGGGATTACAGGCACCCACCACCATGCCCGGCTGATTTTTTGTATTTTTAGTAGAGACAGGGTTTCACCATGTTGGCCAGGCTGGTCTCGAACTCCTCCCCTCAGGTGATCCACCTGCCTCGGCCTCCCAAAGTGTTGGGATTACAGGTGTGAGCCACCACGCCAGGCCTGAATTAGTTTTTAGAATGTGTGTAGTATTATTATTATTATTATTTTTGAGACAAGGTCTTACTCTGTCGCCCATGCTAGAGTGCAGTGTCATGAGCCCCACCTGGGCCCAAGTGATCTTTCCATCTTAGCCTCCCAAGTAGCTAAGACTATAGGTGTGCGCCACCACACCTGGCTAATTTTTTTTTTTTTTTTTTCTGAGACACCGTCTCACTCTGTCGCCCAGGCTGGAGTGCAGTGGCCCAGTCTTGGCACATTGCAACCTTTTCCTCCCGGGTTCAAGCAATTCTCCTGCCTCATCCTCCTGAGTAGCTGGGACTACAGGTGTGCACCACCACACCCGGCTAATTTTTGTATCTTTAGTAAAGATGGGGTTTCACCATGTTGAACAGGCTGGTCTTGAACTCTTGACCTCAGGTGATCCACCTCCCTTGGCCTCCCAAAGTGCTGGGATTACAAGCATGAGCCACCGTGCCTGGCCATGCCTGGCTAATTTTTGTATAACTTTGGGAGAGATGGGGGTTTTGCCATGTTGCCGAGGCTGGTCTTGACCTCCTGGGCTCAAGTGATCCTCCTGCCTCAGCCTCCCAAAGTGCTAGCATTAGAGCATGAGCCACCATACCTGATGAATGTGTGTATCTTTTCCTTGTGGTGTACTGAAGGACTTTTTTAAGAAAATGTTTCTTAGGAAGGGGTTTTGAGTTGTTCAAAGGACAACTTTTGAATGAGTTGTCTGTAGGTTGCAATTATTGCTGATTTGATTCACGTGACATGGAGGGTGTCTTTGCAGGGTGACTACAATCTGTTCAGAGTTCTCTCCTTCGTTTTTCATTGTCTCTACAACTCTGAGGTCAGAATTTCTCAAAATGAGAATGAGACTGCCATTGTCTGTTGTCTACCTTTTAAATTGAAAAGACTAAATTTTATGGTATCCCATTAAAAATCCTATTTAGATTTTTTCTTTTTTGAAAAGTTTTTTTTTACATTGATATGGATGAATGCCAATTAGTATGGATCACACATTTTTGACAGAAAAATATGTTGACTTGATCCAGATGGAAAATGATTGTCTTTTGGATATATAACAGTAAAATTGTAAAATTAGGGAGAAGAAACCCCATTTTCTGAAAATGATTTCTTAGACATTGATAATCAGAGATGTAAGTTGATAGCTACAGAGCTCTTTGACCTTGCTTTCATGTTATCCACTTGGCTCCGAATTGTACCATTTCATCATGGGCAAGTCTCTGGAGAGAAAGCATGAAATGTTCAACTTGTTTAATCTCTTAACAATTCAGAAATATGCTGTATATGTTGAAAATAAATGAGGTAGGCGGATCATCTGAGGTCAGGAGTTTGAGACCAGCCTGGCTAACATGGCGAAACCCCGTCTCTACTAAAAATACAAAAATTGGTTGGGTGTGGTGGCGGATGCTTGTAGTCCCAGCTACTTGGGAGGCTGAGGCCAGAGAATTGCTTGATCCTGGGAGGCGGAGGTTGCAGTGAGCCTAGATCACACCACTACACTCCAGCCTGGATGACAGAGCAACACCCTGTCTCAAAATAAATACATACATAGATAAATAAATAAATAAATAAAATAAAAATAAAATGACTATGAACTCTCATTTGTCTCCTGTAATACTTTAGAGGTAAATGCTTTAGAATAATTTTAAAATAATACCTAATTTCTAAAAATATAGGTTACAGAAATGATGACAAAGGTAACTTATCTTCTATGGAATATTTTGGATAGAACAAAACATTTATGATGCTTTAATCTGTATTTGTGTGAAGAAGATTTGATTCAAGTGGAATTAGGAGTACTTTAGGTAAATAGTGTGGGAACTTAGCATGTTTTATGTTTTTGTTTCCTTGGCTATTTTTAAAATATGGGTATGTTTAAATATATTGCTACTGCATAATACCTAGAAGTCCACTGGGCTCTGTATTTTGTTCCTTATGATATCATCTGTTCTCAATGCACTACTTTGTTTTTAAAGAAACATATACACATTCCTAGAATCTTTTACATTCCCAATGAAATGCCAAGACAGGTCTGTCAAATCTAATTTTACAGAAGTGGAATGTATTTGTCAATATTTTATAATACTGACAAAAATAACTTAAATTTTTTTCTTCATTTGATTTATCACTTCTTATGACTTATGAGAACAAATTTTTGATGTTAACAAGTCACATTATGTAAGTTTAAAATCTAACATTATTTTAACATTGTACAGAGCAGGAATATCTAAAGGCTGTTGTTCCTAAGGCTAGCCCCAGTTTCAGTCCACTTCACTTACAGCCATCTCCTGTGATGGTAAGCCACAAATGCCCCCTGTTTTCCTCTCTGTCTTCATATTGGTAATTACTAATGTAAAAATATTTCCAATTTTTACAAATAGTTATGTGTGTCAGATTTTAATGAAATGCTAAAGGACATTACTAATAGACCCCAAGAGATTCAGTTTCTTCTTCGCCTGTCACTCTTCCTGCCCGAGCGCTGATGGACTGTGGAAACAATGACTACCATGGAGCGCTGTTTGAAGATGTAGAGTATGCGCTGAATTCCCAGACATCAACTTAAAAATGCATTCTGCTCATGAAAAGTATGCAGGGCGTGTTTCTGCTTAAGAAAATGTCCTGGGAAAAAATCTCAATTGAATTCAGAAGATAGAGTACCATATAAAACAGTGGCCAAGTTATAGGAAGTATTTATTTTTTATCTTTAATTAGGCATTTTAACATTCAAAAAGCTAATGCATTTTGTTTGTTAGACATAAATAAATACATAGATCATAAATAGAAATGTTTCAGAGATGTTTTATTTAAGGGTCAACAATAGTAATAATTAATAGTAATAAATAATGCTAGCTCCTGACACTTTGCCATTGACAGGGTGCTTTCACCAGTATCTCACATGAACCTCATAGCTCATTTCTGTGAAAACTGAGGCACAGAGTTGCCTAAAGAAAGCTCCAAAGTGGATTTTGCTTTAATTCCAGTACTTTTTCCACCTGATACCTTTTTCATGGTTGATTTATAGTAGAGTCAATGTGCCCTTTGAAAGAACAGTGTCCATATCTTATCGGAAATAGTAAAGCTTTCAAAAGAGAGCAGTTGTTATGAATCTGTCATCCTCTTACTTCCATCTTTAAAGTTTCAACAGTTCACTCTTTCCTTCTTACCATCCTTGTGTTTTCAGAATGCTGTCACCAGTCAGTAGCAGTGTAACATGACTACCTATTCTGAATGGTTTGTACCCTTCCTTAGACTTCAGGAGTTGCTTTCTACTCAAGCTAGTTCAATTGTTGACTCAACAAGCGTTGCTAGGCATTAGATGTAACAGCACAATGCTTATTCTTTCTTTATATTTTTATGTCTTTTTATTCACAATTAAAATTTGTATAAGCTTTGTATAATTGCCATTTAAAGTTAATATTTTTCAAGAAATGTAAGAACAGAAATATACCTTATTCTTACCAAACTTTTATAATTGTTTTAGCCAGTTATTCTGACCCTAACCGTATAGAGGCACACCTTATTTTGATGCACTTTGCTTTATTCTGCCTTGCAGATACTGCACTTCTTATAAATTGAAGGTTTGTGGCAACCCTGCATTGAGCGTCTGTCGTGCCATTTTCCCAGCGGCACATGCTCACTTCATGTCTCTGACTCACATTTTGGTAATTCTTACAATATTTCAAACCTTTTCATTATTATATCTGTTATGGTGAGCTGTGATCAGTGATCTTTGATGTTACTATTGTAGTTGTTTTGGGGTGCCACAAACCACATCCATATAAGACGGAGAGCTTAATTGATAAGTGTGTGTGTTCTGGCTGCTCCATTGACCTACCCTTCTCTGGTTTCTCTCCCTCTCTTTCGACCTTCCTATTCTCTGAGACACAATATTGAAATTAGGCCAATTAATAACCCTACAGTGACTTATAAGTGTTCAAGTGAAAGGAAGAGTCATATGCCTCTCACTTTAAATCAAAAGCTAGAAATGATTAAGCTTAATGACGAAGGCATGTCAAAAGCTGACACAGGCCAGAAGCTAGGCCTCTTGTGCCAGTTAGCCAAGATATGAATGCGAGGGAAAAATTCTTGAAGGAAATGTAAAGTGCTACTCCAATGAACACACAAATGATAACAGAATGAAACAGCTTCATTGCTTGTATGGAGAAAGTTAGAGTGCTCTGATAGAAAATCAAACCAGCCATAACATTCCCTTAAGCCGAAGTCTAATTTAGAGCAAGGAACTCTCTTTAATTTCTTCAGTTCTATGAAGGCTGAGAGAGGTGAGGAAGCTGCAGAGGAACACTTTGAAGCTAGCAGAGGTTGGTTTATTTGGCTTAATGAAAGAAGCCATCTGCATAACATAAAAGTGCAAGGTAAAGTACAAGTGTTAATGTAGAAGCTGCAGCAAATTATCAAGAAGGTCTAGCTGAGATACTTGATGAAGGTGGCTACACTCAACAACAGATTTTCAGTGCAGGTGAAACAGTGTTATATTGGAGGAAGATGCCGTCTAGGCCTTTCATAGCTGGAGAGAAGTCAACGCCCGGCTTCAAAGCTTCACGGGACAGGCTGTCTTCTTAGGAGCTCATGCTCACATTGCCATGCAACCAGTCTTCAGAATTCTTTTCATTTTACAAAACTGAAGTTCTGTACCCATTAAACAACTCCCCGTTTTCTTCTTCCTCCTGCCTCTGGCAATCACCATTCTACTTTCTGTCTCTATGAATTTGAAGTCTATAGTTGCACAGGCACAAATGTCTGTCTCTAGAAACATTTTCCAAGTAATACACTTCACTACATTTTCTCTTAGAATCAGCTATATCTGTGTTAAAACTGTCAGAATCTATGTTAAAATTGTAAGAATGTAGCAGTTGTCTTGATTAGAAATATATTTTCAATAGCCTTTCAAAAAACCAGAGACAAAAAAGCAGAGAGGAAATTATCTGCTTCTTATCTGAAGGCTAATGACAAAAAAATGTCATCCATGTGAACTTTAATAGAAATATGCCAAAACCCTTAATGAGGTAGGTATCATGATCAGTGTAACTCATTACAGAATTGTTGTATTTTAGAGCTAGAAAAAACCACAGAAATAATTTTAACTTCTTCATTTCATAAATGAAGTGATACTGTTGTGAAATGTCTAACCAAATTAATTAAGTGTGCAGTTAGGATTGTAGTCTGTTTCTCGTTTCTCAAGAATTCCCTTTCAGCAATTGTTAGTAAACAGGGTCAGATTTTCTCACACAAACTAGCTATTACTTGTGTTCTACACTATGAGTATGTTTTATAGAAAGTTTTCCTGGCTTATAATATAATTGAAGAGACTTGGAAATCTAGCCCATGATTTCCATTTTTATATAATCTTCAAGGGCTAGAGATGTATGTGGATTGGAGGTATGTGGTTTTCCTTATCTGGGAAAGTAGTTGACGATTTCTCAGAAATTGAGCATTTATCACCAGTTCTAATGTGATAGGGAATGAGGTATTGTTCATAGTATCATCGGAAATGAAGAAAATTGGGATGAAACTTTTCTTGAATTTCTGACCCTGATGCAATCAGGCAGTTGTTGATGGATTTCATTATCTTCGTGAGTCTTGTCAATGGCGGAGACCTAATTGAAGATTAGAGCTCTTGCAGAGAAAGGTCAAATCAACCACAGTAAATATTGTTGAACAGGGGTTGGCAAACTGTAGCCCATGGGCTGCCTGTTTCTGTGAGACTTATAAGCTAACATTTTTTTTTTTAACATTTTTAAATCGCTGAAAAAATTTCAAAAGAATATGTCATGATATGTGAACATTACAAGAAATTTAATTTCAAAGTTTATAAATAAAGTTTTATTGGAACATGGCTGCACTAATTTGTTTATGTATTGTTTATGACTATTTTTGCACTAAAACAATAGAGTAGTTGTGACAGAGAGCAGATGGTCCCACAAAATCTAAACTGTTTACTATTTGGCCCTTTATAAAAAGGATTTGCCAGCTCCTGCTAGAAAACATTGAGAAGGATTTGTTTTGGAGTACCATGGAAATTTGTGATCTTTGCTTACCTAGAACTGCAGCTGTATACTACAGCTAAGAAATTCCTTAAAGAACTTCTCCCCTTTTTTTTTTTTTTTGGCCTCTGGGACAACCCACACTAGTCCATTCATGACTATTTTTTATGACTTTCTTTGCTTATTTTCCAGTGGTTCCTTTTGCCAATCATGTGAACAGACCAAAACCACACAGGAAGGTCTGTGGTTTGCCTAAAGAAGCTTTTCTACAGAGGGATATGTCTGGCTTGGGTACCTCCCTGTTTGTTGTACAAACCTATAGTTTGATTCTGATCATTACACTAGAGCTTTGATTCAAATGTATATAAAATGACCATCACTGTCAGGATGTAAAATGAATAAACATATTTATTGTTGGATTTGTATTTGTAGGAAGAAAATCTTAATCTTTCTTATTTTTATCAGGCATTTTAGTAACTTTAGTAATGTTTCTCATGACTGCTAATTATACATCAAGATTAATTGCTATATATTTTTTTATTGGCTAACCTTAAACACATAAACCCAGTGTCCTTTTTTATAGTCATCTTCTGATAGAGTTAAAACATCAGTGATTGGGAGACCACACAGCACCTCTTATAAAAGTGATTTACCTCCTTTTTCCAGCTGTGGTTACTTGATTTTAGTTCTCTTGAGGCCACTGTAAGAAGGGAGTGGCCCTACAACCATATAAGAGATCTGTGCTTTGCAGCCACTGAGAACCGGGGATCCTGCCACCATTGCCACCATCCTTTTAAAGCATAACAACAAACAGGTGTTGTGTATCCAGAAAGAGCCCTTATCTGAAGGTTTGGAGTTTGGTTAAGCAGATCTTTTATTATGTTTTACTCTTGGCTTTGGTCATAATTATGCTTTTGTGCTCAATAAGGTTGATTGTTATCTGTGAAAGTAGTTGACAATTTCTCAGAACCATTGCCTTGGTACTAGGTTCTAGGTAGCTAATAACTAGTTTGGTTAGTGCCATGGAGAATGTGGAGCACTGGTCTGGGTCATGATATTGATTTGAGTAGCTGGATTCCCTCCTCACTTCACAGGGTAGTTCTTTTATCTGGTTAGTGCTAGGTGCTCATCTGTCTTAGCTTACTTAAATTTTGAGGTCTTGGGAGTAGAGCCCAGTAATGGGAGGAGCTGGACATACTCTCTAGGAATCTTCTGCATCCAGATAATCCTTTTTTTAGGGGAGTCTTCTCACATTTTGGGATAGGCCATTAGGTAGACTTGGGGCTCAGTAAGCAAAGCCAATGAGGATGACAAAACACGAAAAGGAAATGCTGATGCAGATGCAGGCTGGAGTGGGTGGTAAGAAGCCTGGGAGAGCGGCAAGATGAGATATCTTAGAAAATGTTTATTCTGACTTAGTAATAAGGTGAAATTGGGATGTGACATAACCTTAAGGCATTTTGACTTAGCTTTCACATGTTGGTGAGAATTGAGACTAGAGGGAAAACCCCATATTTTCATTTCTGAAATGCAGAAAAATAGCGAACATTTATAATGCAACCCTGGTGTTTTAAAACATGTGTAATAACAAAGTCAGTTATTGTATAAGTTGGAAATGCGATGTAAGATATTATGATAAAGTTGTGATTTTCTGATTTAAGAGGGAAGAGTGAAGTGGAAGCCATGCTCCTTCTCCTCCTCTGAGGAGGGTAGAGGACCATGGACTCGCGTGGCAGGCACTAGTCCAGGGAGGGAAGCCATGAAAGAGAAAGGAGAGCTGTGTCTCAGCCCCTGAGCTGCCATCTATGAAAAGCTTCACACTCTGTGTCCAGCTGTCTCAATCAAGTCCTGGAAGAATGGTCTCCTTCAGAAGCTTTATTGCTGGCACCCAGGCCACATTGTCCTAAGAGGTGTGACCCACCAGGCCGTGAACCATGAACCTGCTAGTAGGCAGGTCCTCCAACAGTTTAAGTATTTTGTGTGTGTGTGTGTGTGTGTGTTAATGTGTGTGTGTGTATCTGTCTACTTACCACCAGGCTGAGTTACTGGGGGTCTGCCTAGAAAGGAACAGTGTCCCTGTAAACAGGAGGAGGCTCCCCAGATCATCAGCATCTGACATAAACACACTGGATTAGGACAATATATCCTGGCTCCTTTGAGGAGGGGCTGTTCCCAAAGCCCTGGCAGGATAGAAGAGGGGATGGTGGGGGCTAGAAAAGGAGTAGGTATCAGCAGGAGTTAACTTGAGTTTTCTCCTCTGACTGTATTTGGTTTAGAGTCCAAGATTATTAAAGTTGGACTAGATCTTAGGGTTTTTTCAGTTCCACCTCCTCATTTTACCAGTGAAGGAACAGATACGTACAGGGGTTCTAGAATTTATCTTAGATCAGAGAAGTAATGAGTGGCAGTGTTGGCTAGACTCCAGGTCTCTTGATTCAGTAATGATTCTTTCTCCAACCTGGATCATGAAGGGTTAAGCTGTAGCAGGACTCTGGGATGGGGATTCAGGGGTGCCGAATGCTGTAAGTACAACCCACTGCTGTCTCAGGAAGTTGTGGTTAGGATAGTGGCCCCTAGAACAGGTGACCCGAGAAGAACTTCTGACTTAGGTGAATGTTATACGTTTTGGAGAGGACTATGATGTGATTGTTTGGGAAGGGGGCATCTAGGCATATCAGCAAGTCTCACTTGCTGAGAGTGAGATGCAGATAGAGAAAATTCTTCGAGAGGTGGGTGGAGGGATCAGTTGAAGGCTCTCCTGTTGAGCTTTGAATTTACAGTCAGTGTTTATAGAGTCCAGGTAAGTAGTATCTACTGTGACATTTGGAGAACTGAAAAGTAGAGTGGGATTTAGTGGTTATTTAGTGTGCCTTGGGTAGGACAGGTCCTTTTATGGTTGTAGCTTTCTGCACTTGAGTACTTATTTCTGCTTTACTGGCTAATGCCACTCTCATTTTAAGCTATCACAATGACTAAACATCATCCCTTTCATTCTGATTCTCTGTTTAATTTTTTCATATGTTGGAATTGAACATAGAATATAAAAAGAATTTTTATGAATTCGGAGCTGAACTGTTTGGCCCACTGTAGATTTGGTTTTATTGGAAAGAATCAACCTAGTTTTTTGAAATGATTTTTTTTTTTGGCTTCTGTATGATCACCTACTCTACACAGGCAGTATTGTGTACTGGTTAAACACAAGGATTCTGAGTTGGAGGCTACTCCAGTTGAATCCTGGCTCTGATCTTAGATGTTATTTATCCTCCATGCCTCAGTTCTTCATCTAGAAAATGGGGATAATACCTCCTAGGGTCGTTTTTAGGGTTAAATAGGTTAATACATGAATTAGAACAATGCCTGGTACACACAAAGTGATATTTACGTATTAGCTGTTAATACATTCCAAGCATTGATCTAGGCCTTTTGTCAATTTATAAGTAAACCAAGGCTCAGAGAGGTTTAAAAACTTGCTTAAGATAATCTATCTAATAAGTGGCTAAGATGGGAGCTGAATCTTCTCTGACTAAACTTGGCTTTTCTGTCTGTTAAGCCTGGCTTTTAACCCTTCTGCTGGATTTCTGAGGTATGGCAAATCACTTAACTATAAGTAGGTTGTAGGTTTTATATCTATCTACTCATCTGTCCATCGGTCTTATACTTTCTAATTTAGGTATTTCATTATGTTTTCATTCTGTTAATAAAATGCATTTCCTTAAAATATCTCTCAAGAATTATAAAATATACAGCATAAAAATAAAAAGTCTTAAAATAATGCTACTCAGATAATTAGGTAAGTGCTTTAAAAATCCATGCTAACTACTAAATTGTGAAAAGCATAAAATGTTATTCCAGGTGATATTCGATAATGGCAATCAGTGTTTCCACACACTTGTAAGTTTTGTGTAAATGTAGGTAGTTATTATCAGGCATTTTGAGCTTACTATTTTAAAACAATCATAACATTAATGTTCTAACCATTTGCACATCTTAATTATCAGGAAGAAATTATATCAAATTGTTACAACTTGTGGAAGATTTCCCAATCTGTACCCTAGGTTAAAATAAAGAGAATTAAGGCCCAATAAATGAGATAGGCTCACTTAGCAACAGTGACAGGTGAGGTTGATGAGAATTAACAGCTTTTGACTGTAGCAGATTGGTGGTATAATGGGCTCTGCTTATGGTAAGGAAGCACTGATCAGACGACTGAGTGAAATGGTACTTTCTTATTTATTTTATAAAATTATTGGAGATGGTTGGGTGAGGTGGCTCACGCCTGTAATCCCAAGACTTTGAGAGGCTGAGGCAGGCGGATAACCTAAGGTTAGGAGTTCGAGATCAGCCTAGCCAATGTGGCAAAACCCTGTCTCTACTAAAAATACAAAAATTAGCTGGGCGTGGTGTTGCACGCCTGTAGTCCCAGCTACTGTATTCAGGAGGCTGAGGCAGGAGAATTGCTTGAACCCGGGAGGCAGAGGCTGCAGTGAGCTGAGATCGCGCCACTGCACTCCAGCCTGGGCAACAGAGTGAGACTCTGTCAAAAATAAATAAAAATAAGTAAATAAGTAAATAAAATTATTGGAGAGATCTGTTAAGTGATAATAGTAATCCTAGAATTTGTAGAATTTGTATTACACACTTTTGATATTGTATTGAAAATTCAAAATCACATTTTATAGCATTGTCAACTTTATAATTTCTTTTGGAGAAACCTGTTCAGTGGAAAGGAAAGTAACAAAAGCAAAACCAAACACCCCACTACTCCAGCAAAACCATTCTAAACAATTAGTACCACTTCTTCTTCAAAGTGGTTGCAATTTGGTGGTGGTGGAGGGTAGGGGTTGGTATTTGATATAACTCTAAATTGGAAATTGTCCAACCATTCAGGTTGCTTAAAAAAAAAGGATAAAAAAAAAGTACAAATTTATTTATGTTTTGTGTTTTGGCAAGGTAAAGAATTGTATCAAGATGAAGTAGCCATTGTTAAAGTTTATTTAAAGTGTAAGCTAGGATATACTCAAGATTGAAACAATTGGCAGTGGAGGAAAAGATGGCTTAGGGTATGTGGCAATGTGACATTAAAGATTACATCAGATAGAGTGTGTCTCAGTGATGACCATATGTCCTTTCCAGCTGATGTCTATTTTAGGACTTGGATAAATGAGTTGGAGGTCTTAGATATGCTATAAAGGATTGTTCTTGCATCACCTTTATTAGGTTTGTTTTCAAATTAGTCAAATGTATTTCAAATGGACAAATGGATAAAATATGCATATGTACTATCAAATGAATGAATGTAATGACAAAATTGTGACAAAAATTTGGACACTGATTCTTTTCAGGTTATGTGGCTTCATATCATTGAGTACTAGGAAGAAATATGGATATCTTGTGTCCTTTTCACTTACAGGAATAAAATAATTTATTTTTTCTCTTATTTAGAGTTTTAACCTAAAACCAAAATTTAGTTTTAACCTAATAATTAATACAGGAGGGAAATGGGAGTAAATAACAGTTATTTTCTGAGAGACATTTCTAAAGACGATTTTAAAAGACCAGGCAAAGGAGAGCAGAGCCCAGCCGTTGCCGCTTGAGAGAGATAAGCAGAAGTGTGGGTGTGCTTAATGTCACATGGCAGGAGGCTTCCCCAGAACGGTTCGTCAGTCCAGGGAGCCGTTTCATTTTCTGGCTGATAGAGTTGTACTTGGAAAATACTCAGTTTCCTGCTTACTGCTTCATTATGGATTATACAGGTAAAATTAAATGTTAAATATTTTCCAGTTATGTAGAATTACTTTAAAAATAATATTTTGAATTTATATTTTAAAAATTATATTGATTGTGTATTTTAAAAAATGTTGTGCATCAGTTTATTCCTGAGTATTGTATGAATTTGTTTTATCCAAATTGTGATTAATTTAGGATAAGTGCTTAAGGGAATTTCTGAGACATACCTTTGTTGTTTCTTCCATTTCATTTGGATCATACTTAAATGGACTTAAAATAAACTCCAACCCATAATTAATCCACATTTCTCCCCTCTTAGGCCATAGGATTTAAAGTACAAATATCTGAGTTCAGATTATTCCACACCGGGAATAAAATATGCACACAGTCTACAGAGAGTTTCTGTTATTGTGGTGGTGGTGTTGTGCTTGTGTATGGCTCTTTTAGATGGTGTTAATGTAATGAAGTGAATTGGAGAATTTCAGTTTTTATCCTAAATTTTCTGAGTATAAATGTGCCCAGATTTTTCTGACCTTTTCTGACCTTTCTAACCTTTTCCTTTTTTAAATTGCATAGCCTTGTTTCTCAATTTCTAGTTTCACTGAATGGTAAATTGGTACATGTTTAGAAATAAGGTTAGATTAACCATGGGTGGTGGTTACTTGATGAGTAAGTGGGCGATTCCTTTACATCTGGTAGGGTAAAGGTGTGGGTGAGAGGTGAAGCAGTGATCAGGTAAGGACATGAGTCTTTGCCCAAAATTTGTGCAACCAGTTCAGAATTATATTGCCCTAAATTTGAACTTTTGGGTAATGGCGACATTGTTTGCTGACAGATTGCTTTTAAACTAAAGAATGAAGAATTGGAAGGTTTTTTTTCTAGGGCGGAGAGAGGCCACTTTTCGTGCCCAGTGTAATATAAATTCCAGTGTGCATCCAGATTGAACTCTACTTACACAGTATCTATAAATTATAACTGTAGGTGGATCTTTGGCAAGACAGTTAATTACAGTGTGCAAATAAAAGTTTTGTGAATATAGCTTTTAGGAGCTTGCTATTTAAAGGACTTCTGTGGTAGATACTTTTTGAAGATAAAACATTTTAAAGCAATTAATTGCCCCAAAAGATTTGTTTTATAAATCTTTAGTATTCTATTTTAGGGTTTCTTTAAAGCAAGTATACCTGTATCTGTGTCTTGTGTGTGCATTTTGGTTTTCTTTTCCTCGTAAGATTAGCATGCCAGAATTTTTGTTCCAGGGCTCTGAAATAAAATGCACCCACCTTTTTAGAAGGTTCGCTTTATGTGTGGTACTACATTGAAGCAGGAAGGAACACATTATAGCCATATGCAAATAAATCAAATTTGTAAAATCCTACCACAGAGCTTTACTATGAGTATGCTTTTAGTTGTAAATTTGTACCTCCTCCCACAAAGAACACCATCATTGATGAATTCTTTCATTTTCTATAGTTTGTATATTGCCATTAAAACATTTCTTTGTTGTTCTTAAGTAATACTTTATATATGTATAATTGATAGTTTAAGATGTACAGCCTTAACATTCTAAATAGACATCAAGAGAATACTAAGAAACTAAGAACTTTAGTGTGAACAAAGGAGGTGACTTTAAGGAAATTCACAGATATGGCACTTTCAAATTTAGTTGTGTGTGCTGTAGAGAAAAAAATATGATTTAAGTTCTTACCACATTAATAAATACATTAATTAAATTACCTGTCTGATGTGGTGGGAAGCCCTTTTGAACGTTTTCATAGTGATTTTTATAAACATTTACACATTTATTGCAAAGATAGCTATATTTAATCTATTAAACTTTGAAGAGAACAACTCATGTTTTCAGTTCATGGCAGAGTGATTTTTTTGTATTAGAAAAGAGCACTTATTTTGCTTGCAGCACAATCACTTTTGTACTAATGGCATCATTATAGCACTGAAGGGGGTATCTTTCAAAACTGATATTTGATGATTCAAGAATAGATTTATTATTAAAATAATTTAAGGGGCCCAAAACTCTTCTATTCAGGGCCTTTGCATGAAACACTCTTCCTACCACGTGGTTTTCAGGCTAACCATGTGGTTTTTTCAGGTCTTGTTGAAATGTCACCTTTTTGGAGTGGCCTTTCCTGATAATTTTACCTAAAATAACCTTCTCATTCAATTACTCCATATCCTCTAATTCCTCTTTATCTTTGTTCATCACATATACTGTCACTTGACATGTCACGTGTTTGTTTCTCTGTCTCACTCACTAAGATACAAGCTTCATAGGGGAGGGACTCTGTTCATGGCTGATGCCTAGAGTGTAGAACAGTAAGCTCCCAGAAAATAGTTGTTGAGTGAATGCTTGATAGGCTTTCCTTTAAAAGTGACTATTGACTGACTTTAAGATCTTCGCTATAATTGTTCTTTGTCAATAGCATTCTCATTTAATGATTATTATTTTGATCACTAAACTATTTTGAATGTTTTCCTTCCTTTTGTTGCTAACTTTATCTAGAAATTAACAGCAGTGCCTTTGCTGTGAAGGAAGGGCAAGGTTGCAGTCAGGGATATTCAGAGTGGATAAGCCAAAGATCACTTTGGGTTTGGATTGTATTATATGACTGTTTTTTTTTTTGGAGGGGGGTTAGTAAGGGATATCAGATCAGTTTTATTCATCCTTCATTTCTCTTCATTACATTTTCTTTAGACAACACATTAAACATTGTGTTCCTTCTCTGAGCTGACTAGAGGAGAGAACTGGAATGAACTAAACCTTTGGAATCATTTTGGTCAAAGATGGGTCTTCAGCAATGTGGATCCAAACCTTCTAAAGTGTTTAGAAATGCCTCAGGCCTCCACATAACAGAAATCTTCATAGGAGTCGGAGGGTATGATTTGTGTCTGGTTTTCCTGGCAAGTGAGATGCCTAATGTTTTTAGCATACTGATCCTGTTACAGTTGTCTAAAAAGTAGACTTAAAAAAATCACAGCCTTTAACTCTTAGAAGCCTGTGCCAAGAAGTAAATATAGGCCCTCAGAAAAATGCATTTTCATACACATATATACACCCTCATATGTATGAGCCAACAAAAGGAGCAACATAAATGAGTCGGCAAAGCAGTTATTACATGTAGACCATGGCCTCTGTTTGAAAATCTCTCTAACCCAGGGGCCATTTTCTCATTCTCTTTTCCCTCTTGCCTTTCTGATGGCCACATCCATCCACTATTTGAGTGACTATTTATGTGACAACATCTCATATGCAATTTAAAATAGATCTTATGTAAGACAATATTCTGGGGCTTTAAGGTTCCACCCTTTTGAACTGTATTATCCTTTCCCACTTCCTACAGTTACATTTCAACATCATTATTGATATTCCCCCTTGGTTGTTGACATGACTGTTTTTGAAGGTATACATTTTTATTAATTCCTGCAATTTTCTGTGATTTTTTTTTTTTTTTTTTTTTTTTTTTTTGCTTTCTCTGATGACCTTTCTCTTTTAAGGATTTTTTTTCCTTCACATTTTGAGTTGGTTTCTATTTTCCCTTCATTTCAGTTAAATCCTTAAATATAATTTTGCTGATTATTTATTCATTGTTCAAGAAAGAGGCATTATCGTAGTGTGCTTAAGGGCATTGCTTTGGATCCAGACTCCTGAGTTTGAAGCCCAGTATATCATTCACCACCTGTGTGACCTCGACAAAGTATTTAACCATCTGTCAAATGTGGATAAAAGTGGTATCTACCTTGTAGGGTTATTATGAAGATTAAATGGGTTTATACATGTAAAGGACCCAGGATAGTGCCTGGCACATAGTAAACACTCAGTAAATATTAGTTACTGTTATTCTTTCCTGCAACAGATGATTTGTTCTTTATCTTATGTAGCATCATCAAATGTTCTTCTTAATGGCTCAGCATTTTTAGTAAGCTAAAGATCAAGTTACCCTGAATAAACTGTGGTACATTCATACAGTGGAATCTTATGCAGTCATTAAAAGGATGAGGTAGATCCTACATATACTGACCAGAAAAAGTACTAATGATATTTTTAGATGTTAAAGTAGTATGTGGTTCCACTTTCATAGCAGAATTTAATATTTAAAAACTGTATTGAGATCAAGACATGTCTTTGTGAACACAAGAAATTAATTAGAAAAGGTATATACCTTGGATGAATGGGTGGAGAAGAGACTTGAACTATTGAACTTTCTACCATATATGATTTTAAAAGTGTGGGATTGTGGGGTTACATATATATGTATATATATTTACTTCTTGTGCATTTCAGTATTTTAAAAACATAACAAAACTTTTTTGGCTTGTGTTGGATAGCTAATGAAAGTTCATATGCTTCTAGTACTTTTTCTTTAAAAACAGATTTATAAGAATATGGTAATACAGGAAGATATTTTTTGTTCCAGTGAGTCAAGAGATAAAATATTTTCAATTATTTCTT
Source organism: Symphalangus syndactylus (assembly GCF_028878055.3). Lineage (NCBI taxonomy): Eukaryota > Metazoa > Chordata > Mammalia > Primates > Hylobatidae > Symphalangus > Symphalangus syndactylus. The sequence goes on from NC_072428.2 coordinate 107,201,342, forward strand.
TGTGTGGGTAGATCAGAAAGAAATGTGTTGGTCACAAATGCTTACTCATACAGAGGTATACACAGGTGTGTGCACACAGCCTTAAAATGACTGAGTTGCTCTGGAAAATGACAGAAATTCATGTAAGGCACGATGAAGAAATAGGAGAAATACATGTATGTAAATATATTCCTAGAGCAGCGTTTTTCACATTTGAATAATAGTTGCAAAATAGCTAGTAATGGAATTACCTACATTTGAGTACTCACTGTGTGCCAAGCAGTGTTCTAAGTACTTAAGATTACTATTTTACTGTTACATTTGTATGTATTTATGTGTCTAGAATATATGTGTAATAGTATACATGTTTTCACATAGTTGTAATTGAGTGTACAATCCTTGATCTGTCAATCTACCATAAGCTTCTAGAAAATAACAATGAACTCTTCTGTAATTACTTCTAAAGACAGATAATTTTTCTCATTTCTGATATTCTTAATTCCCTTGAAAAGTTCTTTCTATATGCTGTGCAAAACCAAGAAGCCTGATATGCATGATGTCTTTGTGGTTAATTGCTATAAAGCCAATATTTAAATTTCTTTGAGTCCTCTTTTACTGGCCGGTATCATGGGATGAAGAGCTGCGCAGGAGGGGAATGTATACGTGGCTCTCGGTCTTGTGCATTTTGTGACAAAGGAATTCCCCTTTCAATCACGCTGCTCTCCTGGAGCCCCTGGAGCCTCTGGCTCAAGCGGCGCAGTCGGTCTGTGCAGTGTCCCTGACGTCATCCAGCGTATGCATAAGCCCTGCTATTGTCTTACTGCTACAGCAGGGCTGGGGATTGCAGTATCCGCTGTTGCTGCTGCTCCCAGTCCTGCCCCTGCTGCTACCTAGTCCAGCCTCACTGCATCCCAGAAGAGCCACGTCGGCCTTCATTTGCCTAGTGGATTTTCAAAAGCAGCTCTTCGGTTTTTGGTGCTGTTAAGAGACCTTGCATTTCAATCACACGGGAGAAAACTGAAGCTCGTAACAGGAGAATCTGGCAGCTGGACACAGCTTGGACTGCATTGTCTGGCTTCATGACCCCTGCTGTGTAGCCGGCTCATCTCTTCACTCTCACATGTACACTCTCCTAGCTTTTCTTTCTTTTTTTTCCCCGTTTCTTTCTTCTGATTTTTAAAAAGCAGCCTCTGGAGCCAGCCATGTTTGGCACTGAATCTTCATGTAAGTAAATGGATCCCACTTCTCTGCTATTTAGAAATCTGCTTGCTGTCATGGTTTCATTGGCTTAGAGTTTATATCACTTTGCCTTAGGTCATTAACAACCTTTCTATTTTGGCTCTAATTACAAAGGAATTGGTCTCAGGGAAGGAACTCCCCTTAACTGGGTTATTCATCCTTAAGGCCAGGGATGTCAATGTGTCAAAACCAGGCCTCTAAGAGGGAGGTAGGAAGACCAGAATCCATACAGCCACCCTAGAATGTGTTAATTGATAGGATCAGGCCTGTCACTGATCTATTGTTGTAGGCTCCGTAATGGTGCTTAAACCTTAAAATAGATACTGGGAGGATCTGAGATGATAGTGTTTATTAGAAATGAAAGAAAGTCTTACATTTTTTCATCTAAAGAGATAAATAGGTATCATTATATACTCTTCTTCCATATTTTTACAAAAACATAGACATTATAGGTAGATTCAAAATGAATAAGAAATAGCCTTATTTTTGAGGATGGATTTTTTTTTTTCCCCACAGTGGCTTCAATTTTGATATGCTGGCTAGCATCACAGTTCAGCAGGATCATATCTTTTTAAAAACTTATACAATGAAATTGCTTTGGTGCAGAGAAGTCCCTGCACAATGGGCTAGGCAGGACAGCAGTTGTAGACAGCTACAATGGATATTTTAAAAATTATAACCAACCTATGTGAGGATTATTTAATGTTGATATAGAAATATAACATCAGTGCAGTTGTACAGGCTCTGCAGAATATTTTGTCATTGTCTATTAGCAAAGATGACAGTTAAGAATTTCTAAAAGAGATAAGAATTTCTAAAGAGACTTTCAACCTGCTGGCTAGAGCATTAAATATTGGCAAGGCACTATCTTTGCCAGGGAGAAGGGGTTTAGGGGAGGAATTTAGGAAACTGATTTCTTATGAACTTGTAATTTGACCTTTGTTTTCTGATCTCAGGTGATCAGTGTGACTGTGCATAGCTGATTATTGCAGAATAGTAGCATTTCAAGAGAGCTAATAATCCTCAGTTCTTTTGTTTCTTGATTGGCTTTTTAAAAAGGTTAATTACTTTTGTTTCATTGTAGAAGCTTCTCATCTCAGACTACCACATTGCCTAATCAAAGTCATGTTAGAATAATAGTGACATGTAATGTCCCATTCAGCATGTGACAGTATTATTTCCTAATAATTTAGGCATAATTTTTTAATTCACTTAATGGTACATTTAGAATTGGTTATCTAAGAAATAGAAATAGATCACTAAGTGTCAAAGACCGTCCAGTTTCATTTCAGTCATGGAATTTTGTTTATGTAGGAGCCTAGGTATGGACAGAAATATTTATATACTAAAGGGAAATTAGACCTGTTACTTGGTTTAGCCAAAAATGGAAGTTAAAACTCAGTGCAGAAGTCTTTGGTTCTTGGACTACGGACTCTAACATTGTCTGCTCAGTGTTACCAAGCAGACACATAGCCTTTCCTGGTCATCAAACCTGATCTTTTGATAATATCACCTATGCGCTGTATGGTATATGTGAAAACTGCTGGTTGCTTGTGGCCTCCATAGCTACTAGATTACTGAAGAGAATAGAATATCCTTCAGAAGACAGAATACTATCATGCAGGTTTTTAGCATTTTTTGTCTTTCATGAATGTTAAGCTCTGTTTCTTGCTTATAGGTAGATTCGTACTGTCAGTGGATATTGCGTTGAAAATGAATTGCCTTCTTTGGCACGTGTATACCTATGTAACAAACCTGCACGTTCTGCACATGTGCCCCAGAACTTAAAGTATAATAATAATAAAAAAAGAAGATACCCTAAGTCTGCATTCAGTGTTAGGACAAGTGTATTTTATTTGTGTTCTGAGACATAGCTTTCTTGGCCTTTGATTTCAACCTTTTGGAGGCGATTTTTTAGGTTTGAAACTATATTTAAAATATTCAGGAAAATAGTCGCATTTGAAATTCCAATTAGTTCAAAAGGGATCTCCCAAACCATCTAGGGTGTTCTTACTAAATTGTCATAAGAAATACTTGTTTAACTATCTATTCTGTATACAGTGCTGTGGTAGATCCTGGTAAGGGTTAATTTTTTTCTAACTTATTCTGATTTCATGATTCTTACCCTTGATTATGGTTGCAGTGCCTTACTTGTATAGGATGCTTTTACTTTTTAAATTGAGGTATGATTTACATGCAGTAAAATGCTTAAGTCTAAGTGTGCAGCTCAGTGAATTTTTACCCATGTTTATACCCATAGAACTCTACTCAGATCAAAACACAGAACATTTCCATTTCCCCTGGAAGTTCTCTTGTGGCCTTTCCCAGTCAATATTATTTCCCCTCTTCATGAAAAGGTAACCACTATTCTGACTTCTGATGCCATAGATTCATGTTGTAAGTGGCTCTTTTAAACTTTCTTTATCTCCCCCTTGCTCTTTGCCTGTAAGAGAAGGAAATGTCTTCATTTTCAAATATTGTATTGATTAAGTTGATTTTATGTTTCAGACCTTTGAGGTCAGAAATTTGCAGTAGCCTGGATATCACATTATAATACGTTCTGTCTTACTGAAATAATATTGTTTTAAATACTTGCACCCTCACTCACCAAAAAAACAGACACAAAAAAAGCCTTTAAAATACCAAAAAATTTGTGTGGAAGAGTAAACGCTAGTTTTTCAAAGTTAAAGACTTACACAACTATGGCAATAGAATTAATAAATGCTCTTTTATGCCTGACACTGCTTTTGTCAATATCTCTGATGATACCAGTCTCATCTCTTTGACTTAGTGAATCTGCATCTCTCACAGTTGTGTAGATTGGCCACAGTCAATCTATTTTGGGCTCACTTTGAAATGGGTGTTCTATAGTATGTGTAGACTAATCATCACAAAGCAGGACGTATAGCTTCTGTAATTCCGTTTATTACCATCTTGATGTATTCACTGAGCTTTTCCTTTACTAAAATTTCCCACGTCTAAAAATGGGAGTAGTGTGTCTGCTCTTTAACTGCTTTGAAGATATACAATTTTAGTTTCTGTGGTCAGAATAATTTAGGTGTAAGAAGAAAGTACTATCAAGTTTTGTTGAGGAGGGTGATAATTGTATATTTGGAGTTCTTAATTTGATTTAATTATATATATATATATATATATATATATATATATATATATATATATATAGTGTGTGTGTGTGTGTGTGTGTGACAGAGTCTCACCCTGTTGCTCTGTTGCCCAGGCTGGAGTGCAGTGGCACAATCTTGGCTCACTGCAGCCTCCACCTCCTGGGTTCAAGCGATTCTCCTGCCTCAGCCTCCTGAGTAGCTGGGACTACAGGCATGTGCCATGATGCCCAGCTAATTTTTGTATTTTTGTTCAGTAGAGATGCGGTTTCACCATGTTGGCCAGGCTGGTCCTGAACCGTTGACCGCAGGTGATCCTCCCGCCTCAGCCTCCCAAAGTGCTGGGATTATAGGTGTGAGCCACCACACCTGGCTGATTTAATGATATATTTTAAAATAAATTGATTAAATTCTTCAAAATGAAACAATTTTTCTCTTAAAAATTTATAAGAGGAGAAAATATTTTTAGGGAGAAAGGGAGAAAAAATTTCATCTTTTCTTTTTGTGGAGTAAATGGTTTTGAGGAAAACTGATTTTGCACTGCTGACATCTGGTTACGTCCTCCTTGATAAAGCCAGTTATTCTTCAAAGAGTAGATGCTTTAAGTATGATGAATTATTTAGTTAGCATTTATTGGGCTCAGTCCTCCCATGGGACTCCCCTCCCCTCCCATGTTTTGCTTTTTGAGTTCTCAAGGGTACCACTTAAGAAGTACTGTGGTGGGAATTGTGCCCTGGTCTAACACGTTAATCTGTCTTCCAAAGCACCTACCTTGTTAGTCCAGTGAAGAGAGCAACACCTTACCTGCTGAGAAACAGAGTGTCCCTGGGGCAAATAGCATTATTTTATCCTTCTTCCAAAATTTTTTGTATAGTTATAATAATTAAAAAGAACATCTAGAGCATCTGTGGAGGGGGAAAATAAATCACCAAAGAACCAACAAAGCTTTAGTAGGATCCCCCCACCTGAGCTTAGTGGAGATGAGAAACTAGTGGATGGCTGTGTCAGGGGATCAGGAGTCCTCTTTAGCTCTGGTGTAGCTGGTCCACACATATTCCCTGCCATTCCCTGGATATCTACATCACCTGGGGTAGGCAGCTAGATGCTGGAAAGAATTTGGGATACAGTTTGATACCCCATGTGATTTGTCTTTGATGGGCACCAAAAGTTCAGTTGTTGCTTTTGGTTTTCATTACTGGTGAGTGCATTAAGTTGAAACTGACAGCTTCTCAGTTTTAATAGGGAGTGTGGTACCATGTTACCAGGAACTAGATAATTTTCTGAAATTTTGAGCCATTGTGTGAGAGGTAGTCAAATGAATAATACTCTAGCAATATTAAGTCACCAAGATACTGTAGTTAAACAGACATCTCTTTGATAAAAAAACAAGTGAGTTGTACTCTTTTATGTGCATCTCAGGCCATTCTTGGTAACTGGTCACATGTAAGATTAAATTTGGGCCTGTTGTTTTGGTGTGTAATTTCTGTGAATTGGCTGAGATTTGAATAGTAACTATGGTTATTCGAAAATGGCTGTTCACATCTGGACCATTTCTCAAAATAAGCATCTAATTATTACTAAATCATTGTGTCAGAGACTGCTGTTTTTGCTGTTAGTATGTTTGGCATTTTAGTACTCTATTTGGTTTTCCTTTTTATTATTATTTGTCATATGAAACTGGGTAATTTAGGAACATGAGCCATTTTCCTTTCCCATTAATAACATTAATCTGGTTATTAGATTTAGCTGCATCGGATTTTAGATGCTTTCATCTTAAAACAAAAATAGAAATACTTAAGTATATGCACAAAAACCCACCTCTAAGTCTGCACTTAGAGCATTGAATGTAAAAGAAAAGTATTGCATGACATTAGATAAGTAGAAAACCACAGACTGCTGAAGTCACAAACATGGAAAAATAATTATGGATTATAGGCATTATACTGGAACATAGTCATACAGGAGCTTGAAAAACTAAAGCTCATATAATGTATTTGACTTATCTTACCATATCACTTTTTCTTTTTTTCTGAGAACACACATTCTGATGTGAAATTTCCGTTTGAGTTCCTTGGCTGTTAGTAGTTGACATTGTAATTTTTAGTATCAAGATAATATTTTAAAGTAAATAAGGAAATTTTTTTCTTCTGCATATTTATATACTAGTACAGAAATGGAATAAAAATATGCAGGAGTTATTTTTAAATCCTCAGATTTCTTATTTTCACTTCTGTATTGGTCTATTTGTTAGTCTGTAGTTTGTTCAGAAAAAAGTTACATGTGAGTCTTCAGTGCTTTGTTGTTTTCATTGTCACAATGGACCAGATTCACATCCTGTATAAACTGTGGGGAGTCTATGGGGAAAATTACCATATATGGAAACTTTCCCCATAGCATCCCCTTGGAGTTACACAGGATGTGAATGGGATTCATTGTTGTTATGGATTCTGAGCTGGAAAAGTCACTGATCATGTGTATTTTTTTTAAACATTCATAATAGTCTCTGCATTAATTTATGTTCAAATACTGTTAAATTTTCAATATGAGACTATATGGACACTATAAATTGTATATTCATTTATAGACTGTAAATTGTAAAGTCATTTTTTTGTTCCTTTTATGAAGAATATTGATATCCTTCCATTTTTTGCTAGTCAGTATAAAGCATGAGTTAACATACTTATTAATGTTTTTAACAAGAAAATGCACAAATGCTATATTATTTAAAAGGTCCCATTTACTGTGCTAGAATAGTAAATAGTAAAATTTTCAATATATTTTATTTGTATTAGTAATTAATTCAGATACTTATGAACAAAAAAATGAATATGCAATTTAATGCATATTTAGAAATGGCAGCAACCACATGCCAGATGCCGCAACTAATTGCAGAGACTCTGGATTTCACTTGCTTGGATTCATATCATGGCTTTACCATGTACTACCAGGGTTTAACCATCTACTGTCTAAGCTTACAGTGTGACTTATCCAATGAACTCTTTGTGTTAGGGGAATTGGCCTTTGGGGGCCTAGATATCTGCCAGGGTAGGGCTTATCAAGGGGCATTTGTGGAGAGAGAGTCCAGCAGTGAAAAATACTGGCTGAAGAGAGATGTCACTTCTTAATGCTGGGTGAAGACTGGAAGTTCTATCATGGGAATATTTTAAGGGACCCAACAGGAGGCTTGAGGGGAGGAGATGTATGAAACTGATGAAATGAAATGGGTCAGGGTTGGCAAATGCCAGATGCCCTGTGGCAAGCATCATTGATTGGTCATGGCACTCTTGCAGGATTAGCTTCAGCCACTAAAGGTTGGAATGTTGTCCACTCAGAACACTTTATCAGCACAAGTGTTTTCCATGTTAGTATGAGTAATAGACACATAAATATTTAAATAAACATACAAATACTTACCAAATTAAGAATAAATGGCTGGGCATGGTGGCTCACGCCTGTAATCCCAGCACTTTGGGAGGCCGAGGCAGGTGGATCACAAGGTCAAGAGTTTGAGACCAACCTGGCCAACATGGTGAAACCCTGTCTCTACTGAAAATACAAAAATTAGCCGGGCATGGTGGTGCATGCCTGTAGTCCCAGCTTCTCAGGAGGCTGAGGAAGGAGAATCGCTTGAACCCAGGAGGCAGAGGTTGTGATGAGCCAAGATCACACCACTGCACTCCAGCTTGGACAACAGAGTGAGACTCTGTCTCAAAAATAAAATAAAATAAAGTTAAGAATCTTAAGTGTTCCAGAAATGTCTCTTTAGATTCTGGGCTGGACGTGGTGGCCCACGCCTGTAATCGCAGCACTTTGGGAGGCCAAGGCAGGAGGATTGCTTGAGCCCAGGAGTTGAAGACAACCCTGGGTAACAAAGCAAGACCCTGTCTCTAAAATGAATGAATGATATAAAATAAACACACCAGTCTGTGTCACATTATGGTTCTCAGTAATGTCAATGTGTTAATGATTCAGAGCCACCACTGGGCTCTTCTGAATGAAATTTCTATCAGTTGACGATGAATCCCCAGAGTGTGGCAGGGTACCTAGCATATATCAAGTGCTCATGTTCTTTAAAATTTGAATCTGCTGTGGATTAAGGTAATATCATTGAAAATATGATGTGTGGGCTTGTAGGGTGTTAATATTGAGTTTAATAAAATTTTCTAGGCTAAGGAGTTTATCACACATAATGGGTACATGTCAGAAACATGCCAGTAATCAGCTCTTGTCATCCTTCAGAGCAGGAACAAATGACACAAACAAAATAATAGCATATGGACTTTTATTACTAAGCCCAAATTTGTTAGTGGGTAAACTACCATATACTGATAATTTGCCATGTACTGATAAGTTGACTATGTCTAATCTAAGTTTGCTTACCATTCTTAAAGGTTAAGTAAAAATAATGAGTTACTAATAATCATTAGTTTATGTACAGCATGAAAATTGAGAATTGTTTGCTTGCAATACTGATATAATTTATTTTACATTTTTTTTGTGAGCATTTCAGACTGTTAAGATTGAGGCTTTTTAGCATATTTTGGGCAGTAGCAAGCCTGACTGTAATGCATATAGATTAGGAAATCACAGTGACTCCATTGGGGTATTTTTTACTACCTCCTCCACTTCTGGCTTCTTCTGGAACACCTAGTTTTCAGGGGGAGGCTTTGGTAGGGTCTGGCCTGGTGGTACACATGGATGGTCCAAGCCTGGACTTGTCTCAGAAGTCTGAATTTCTCATCTGAAACTTTCCTAGGTCTTGTGTTGGTATAATGATGTTTCAGTTACCCATTGCTACACAACAAACTACCTCAAAACATACTGGTTTTAAACAATTATGTATTATCATCTTTCACAGTTCTGTGGGTTAACTGGACTCCATTGGTGGTTCTCCTGAAGGGTCTCATGCAGTTAGATTTCTGTCAGTGTTGTAGTCATCTAAAGGCTCACCTGAACTGGATCTCCAGGATAGCTCTGGCATATCCTATCAGTTGAGGTTAGCTGTTGACTTAGGGCTCAGCTGGGGTTGTGGGCAGTAATGCCTATACGGTTGACCCTGGAACAACTTAGGGGTTAGAGGCTCTGATCCCTGCACAGTGGAAAATCGACATGACTTTTTACCACTAAAAACGTGACTACAAATAGCCTACTCTTGATTGTAAACCTTACCAATAACATGGATAATTAACACATATTTCGTATGTTAAATATATAGCTATAAATATATATGCTGCATATATAAATATTCATGTATATTTCTTTATGTGGACATATGTTTTCATTTCTCTTAGGTAAATACCTAGGCATGCCATTGTTGAGAAACTGCCAAACCATTTTCCAAAGTGGTTATACCATTTTACATTCCCACTAGCAATGGGTGGGAGTTCATTTGCTTCACATTCTTGCCAACATTTAGTATTGTCAGTCTTTTTGATTTTTGCTAATTTTGTGGGTGTGTAGTGGTATATTGTGATTTTAATTTGCATGTCTTCTTATCATATTGAACAATTTTTCATGTTCTTTTTGGCCGTTTGTATATCTTCTTTGGTTAAGTGTCTGTTCAAATCCTTTGCCTGTTTTAAAAATGAGGTTGTCTTCTTATTATCGAGTTTTGAAGGTTCTTCGTATATTTTGATACAAATCCTTTGTCAGGTGTATGTATTGACAATATTTTCTTATAGTCTGTAGCTTTCCTTTTTATTTCATAATAATGTTAAGTTTTTAATTTTGATGAAGTCCAGTTTATCAATTTCTTCTGTCCTATGTAAAAATATTTTGCTTATGTTATTGTCATGAGTATTTTTCTCCTGTATTTTCTTCCAGATGTTTTATGTGTTTTGCTTCTATGTGTGCTATGATCCATCTTTAGTACATTTTTTTTGTAGTATGAGGTAATGGTAAATACTCATTTTTTTTTTTTTTTTTTTTTAGTGAAATGAATAGTCACTTGTTCTAGCACCATTTCTTGAAAACACTGTCATTTCTCCATTGAATTGGCAACTTTATCAGAAGTCAATTCACCCTATATTTCTAGTCTATTTTATTCTAGGGATCTGTATATTTATCCTTAGGCCAATACTATAATTGTTATTACTGTATAGCTATATGATCAGGTAGTATAAGCCCTCCAAGTCTGTTCTTTTTCAAAATTCTTTTGGCTATACTTGATCCTTTCATATCCCTATGCATTTTTTTTTTTTGAGACGGAGTCTTGCTCTGTCACCCAGGCTGGAGTGCAGTGGCACGATCTCGGCTCACTGCAAGCTCTGCCTCCCGGGTTCATGCCATTCTCCTGCCTCAGCCTCTCCGAGTAGCTGGGACTACAGGCGCCCGCCACCACGCCCGGCTAATTTTTTTGTATTTTTAGTAGAGACGGGGTTTCACCATGGTCTCGATCTCCTGACCCCGTGATCCACCTGCCTCAGCCTCCCAAAGTGCTGGGATCGCAAGCGTGAGCCACCGCGCCCGGCCTCATATCCCTATGCATTTTTAAATTTGCTTGTCAATTTCTACAAAAAGACCTAGGATTTTGATTGAGAGTATATTTAATCTATAAAGTAACTTGGGGAGGTTTGACATTTTAACAATATTAACTTTTGCAATTCATGAACATGGTATATTTGTCCTTTAATTTAGGTCTTTATCTCACAATGGTGAAACCAGTTATGAAATTAAAAGAATAGGATATTTTTCACTGATAGAAGAATACTTATTTGGTGGGGAGTGACTTATATTACCCACTGAATATATGTTTCTAGGGAACATACAATAAATGTAAAAGTGGTGGTATTAGTAAAGCATCATTAATTTGAATTTGGAGGAATTATTTGCACTTGGAAAAATCTTAAATAACCTGGAAAGTGGGATTTCACTAGACAAATGTTGTCTTGAAGAAGTCTTTTGAGGGTATGTTTTAACAAATAGATTAGAATTGTTTATACATACAGGCAAAAAACAACCCCATTGAGAGGTGGGCAAAGGACATGAACAGACACTTTTCAAAAGGAGACATACATGTAGCCAACAAGTATATGAAAAAATGGTCAACATCACTAATCATTAGAGAAATGCAAATCAAAGCCACAATGACATACCATCTCATACCAGTCAGAATGGCCATTATTAAAAAGTCAAAAATATGACCAGGCACGGTGGCTCACGCTTGTAATCCCAGCACTTTGGGAGGCCGAGGCGGGCGGATCACGAGGTCAGGAGATCGAGACCACGGTGAAACCCCGTCTCTACTAAAAATACAAAAAAATTAGCCAGGCGTCGTGGCGGGCGCCTGTAGTCCCAGCTACTTGGAGAGGCTGAGGCAGGAGAATGGCGTGAACCCGGGAGGCGGAGCTTGCAGTGAGCCGAGATTGCGCCACTGCACTCCAGCCTGGGCGACAGAGCGAGACTCCGTCTCAAAAAAAAAAAAAGTCAAAAATAACAGATGCTGGTGAGGTTGTGGAGAAAAGGGAACCTTTATACACTGCTGGTGGAAGTGTAAATTAGTTCAGCCATTGTGGAAAGCAGTGTGGCAACTTCTCGAAGAACCAAAAGCAGGATTACCATTCAACCCAGCAACCCCACTACTGGATATATATACTCAAAGGAATACAAGTTATTCTACCATAAAGACACATGCATGCATATGTTCACTGCAGTACTATTCATAATATCAAAGACATGGAATCAATGTAAATGTGCATCAGAGGTAGACTGGATAAAGAAAATGTGGTACATATACACCATGGAATACTAAACAGCCATAAAAAAGAATAAGATCACGTCCTTTCCAGGAACATGGATGGAACTGGAGGCCATTATCCTTAGCAAACTAACATAGGAAAAGAAAACCAAATACTGCATGTTATCACTTTTAAGTGAGACCTAAATAATGAGAACACATGGACAGAAAGAGGGTAATAACAAACACTGGGGCCTACTTGAAGGAGGAGGGTGGGAGGAGGGAGAGGTTCAGAAAAAAAAAAAAACACAAAAAACTGTTGGGTACTATGCTTAGTACTGAGGTGACAAAATAATCTGTACGTCAAACTCCTGAGTCACGAGTTTACCTATATAACAAAACTGCACACGTACCCCTGAACCTAAAACAAATGTGTGTGTGTGTGCATATATATATATATATATATATATATATATATATATATTTTTTTTTTTTTTTGGCAACGGAGTCTTGCTTTGTCACCCAGGCTGGAGTGCAGTGGTGTGATTTTGGCTCACTGCAACTTCCACTTCCCAGGTTCAAGCAATTCTCCTGCCTCAGCCTCCTGAGTAGCTGGGATCACAGGCAAATGCCACCATGTGTGGCTAATTTTTGTATTTTTAGTAGAGATGAGGTTTCGCCATGTTGACCAGGCTGGTCTCGAGTTCCTGACCTTAAATGATCTGCCCTCCTCAGCCTCCCAAAGTGCTGGGATTACATGAATGAGCCACGACGCCTGGCCTAGTTAAAATATTTTTAAAAATAAAAAAAGAATGGTTTTGTACTTAGAACACTTAAAAATTATGTTTATGTAAATGCTACTTTTATGGCCCTTAGAACATTTGTTCTTTCTCTTGTTTGTCGTATCTTAGGAGATCACTTTATTATATTTATATGTATTTTACTCCAGTTCTTGCCAAATATTCACATTTCTTTAATTAGAAAGATCTGAATTTATGAGTTTTTATATTCAAAAACAGGATCCCTTTTTTTATTAAGCTGGTTATGTATTCCTGTTGGGTTATCAACCTTTTTGAGACTAATAAATCTATGGATCCTCATGATCAAGAGATCTGAAACCAGACTTTTCTCTAAACATAGATTCAGGATGATATTTGTCACCTTTAAAAATTAAATTGAATTTAAATTTATTTTTTAAGAACTTTTTCTAATCATTTGGCATTACTTGCAGTAATTTTCAAGTCCTTAAACTTGAAGCCATGTTTGATAAAGATTGAATTGACCTGAAACAGCATATTATGTATGTGCGTAATAAATATGAATCTATAAACATATTTCATCCCCCAGACAATATCACATTTATCCACCTTTGTTTTAGGCAGCTTATAAAACAGTAATCCTCTAACAATCTCTAGTTAATTAGTGTAGTCTTTTGAAAGCTGCAAGGGTGAATATACTTAGTGGATTATAGATTCATCTATGCTGACTTTCTCACCCTTTTTCTAAGTTAGTTCCAGGCAGGCCTACTCTGTTAGTTATTTTTATTGTAAATATATAACACAGTGCTTAAGAACCTGGGCTTTGGGTCAGGCAGATAAGGGAGTCTAGTTTTACTATGTTGCTTTGGGCATCTTATCTCTTAGCTTCAGTTTGTTCATCTGTAAAATGGGGATAATATTAACCTCGTGGGATTGTTGTAATGCTTAAATGAAATAATTAAAATGGCAAGCCTTTAATGGCACATGATAGGCAATTGATATGTTAATTATTTTTGAAGCTTTCCATACCAGGAACACATTACATAGCAGCATCAACGTGCTGTGTATATATTTGATATAAAATAAAGTACAAGCTAGAATAGAAATGGCAGCATTGAATGTACAAATGGTAAATAATGAGAAAAAACTGTTTTAAATGGAAAAACTTATTAAGTTTGGTTCCTGTCGTCTGGCAGTTTACATTCTAAGGGGATAAGATGAATGAAGTTATAATTCATGCATGTCTGCTTTATATTGATTTGTATTACTGTTTGTATACATGCTTTTTTTTTTCTTTTTGGAGACAGAGCCTTGCTCTGTTGTCCAGGCTGGAGTGCAGTAGTGCGATCTCGGCTCACTGCAACCTCCGCCTCCTGGGTTCAAGTAATTCTCCTGCCTCAGCCTCCTAAATAGTGGGATTACAGGTGCCTGCCACCATGCCCGGCTAATTTTTGTATTTTTAGTAGAGACTGGGTTTTATTGTGTTGGCCAGGCTGGTCTTGAATCTTTGACTTCAGTTGATCCACCTGCCTCAGCCTCCCAAAGTGCTGGGATTACAGGCGTGAGCCACCACACCCAGCCTCATCCTGCATTTTTTAATGTTCTGTTGTACTTTATAATGGAGGGAGCATCTCTTCTGGTTTACATGCTCTGGAGTCAGTCAATAGACTGAAATCCTCATTCTACTAGCTGCACGACCTTGAGTAGATTAACTTCTCTGGCTTCAGTTTCTTACCCTGTAAAGTCGGCTTACACTGCGTCATGGGGTTGCTGTGAGGTGGTTTTTATTGTTGTTGTTCTTTTTGCTTTTTTCGTTTAGAGACAGGGCCTCACTCTGCACCCAGGCTCGAGAGCAGTGACACAATCACAGCTCATTGCAGCCTCAACCTCTGGGCTCTTGGCGATCCTCCTACCTCAGCATCTCAAGTAGATAGGACCACAGGTGCACACCACTATGCCCTGCTAATATTTTATTTTTTGTAGAGGTAGTCTTGCTCTGTTGCCCAGGCTGGTCTTGAACTCCTGGACTCAAGCAATCCTCCTGCCTCGGCCTCCCAAAGTGCTGAGATTACAGGTGTGAGCCACTGTGCCTGGCCTTTTGTGAGTTTTAAATGCCTTAAAATATTTATCGCCTAGTAAAGGCTCAATGAATGCTACCTACTGTTATTAGGTATTATTATATTAGTCATTTATGTTATTGCCTTATCCTTCCAATTGCATTCAATATGCCCATTTAAACATTTGCTGTATGAAAGTCTATGATGTGTGAGGGGTTAAAAGTTATTTAAAGACCGGAACATCAGTGGTTCTAGGTTTTATGCTCAGCTCACCTAATACTTAGTCTCATCTCTCAGAGTATCTTGCTTATTAAACATAGTAAGGTCAATACCTTTTCTTTATTCATGAAAATGTCTGAAATGTGAATGCAATTTATACCTTTATAATGGTATCATATTTTAACTTAATATTTAAGGATACTAAATACTAATAATCACTCATTGGTTTATCTAATTTATATGTCTGTAGCTTTGTTAGATTTTCTTAAAGTCATGCATATAAGTTCTTTTTTAAAAAAGCTTTATGATATTTTGATATAGATGTCATAGCATGCTTTGCATTGTTTGATCTCCATTTAGATGGATTAAGTGGCATTTTCTTCGCTAAGGAATTTGATAAACCCTTTTTGACTTGTAATTGGGATGGGCAGAGTTTTCACTATGTAAGAAGGGAAATAATACACCTAAGAGTTTACTTTCTGGTTTGTTTCTTTTAGGATTTATACTAACATGCATCCAGGATGTTTTGTTTAGTTGTGTAAGGGTGATCAGGAAACAGCATTGCTACCCTCCAGTACTTACGCTTAGAATGAAAAACTTTTACTGTGGTGTTGCAACATGAATAATTTTCCTTCAGACTTTCATAAGGCCAAGACCATGTTTACATTTGATTCCATGCAGAGGACTGGCAAGCTGGGCAGTTTTTTTTTTTTTTTTAAAGATATAAAATACACATGTCCCTGAGTGCTTTGGTCTTCTTATGCTCTGGAATTACCAGCTGCACACCTGACTATAGTCTGTTTGTTTTTAATATTAAATTGACCTTTTCCAGCCTCTCTTGTTGAGGAAGTGGAGTCTGAGTAACACCAGCTGTGTGTGGTGTCAGCCTGAAACAATAATTCAGGGATGCAGAATATGGCTCGCCTTTGTTTCCTGAAATTGTGCATTGATTTCTTTTGTCAGTAGACTGTTTCAAATGAATGGAAGAAACATTTTCTATTTTTAATTTTTTTGAGGGGTGGCAGACTTCTTTCAAAAGCAAATAATTCATCTGCAAATTCAAATTCTATTTGGTACATCTAATTTGCTTAAAGTAAAACACATATATAGTAGAAATTTTAACTGAGTCAATTTCATAGCTGTCAGAACCTTTCTCGTCACAGCAATTTGATTGAAATTTTTTTAAGGCTTTTTCATTTTTAATAAGGGAAATATCTCCATTATAACCACTGCTGCCAGCAGGAGGGCATTGGTTTTCATGAATATTTTTGGAATTTTCTCTACCTCACATTTTTAAGTAGATAAAACTGAATTAGGTTTATAGAGTTAATTTCTCCTCTTCTTTGGCATTGAATGTAATTTGTATCTTAAAAAATTAGAATTTGTCTTTTTATTTTCCTGAGTGAATACCTTTTTTTGTAGAATAGATGGTTCTTAAAGAATACCTTAGTTCAGGATCTAATATGAATCAATAAATTTTTGCTGATAATATGAACGACCAGATTGATTGGGAATTCTTGAGAAGTATACAAGAAGTTTATAGCTTTATTACTATTTCACAACTGATTCTGGAGGTTTCTTAGGATATTAGCATTATAAGCCTGAGGTAACTGGTTTTTCTTTTTCTGACCTGGGTGCATTTGTGGAGTCTGAGGCTGACAAGTGAAATAGTTACTAGCTGTTTAATAAATCTCCCAAATTGTTTGGTACTGTTTGGCAAGCTTACTCCACGTATTAAGATTTAACTTTCCTGTGTTTTATTAGAACTCCTTGCTCCTGAAGCACTAACATTTCCATTTTGTCTTTCATGCAGTTGAGCCACCTCCCTAATGGTGACCAGTCCTCTGCAGGCAATCAGGTCACTGATACAAGTGACTGGCTGTCAGCCCAAATGATGCAGAATATTTTATCATTTGTAATGTGTGTGGCCCTCAAAAACATAATGTCTGGAATAAGGGATAACATGACATTTATCATGATCAGTGGAATTGGTTAATCTGGTCAGGAAACGACTGAATGTTTTGCCCATTTAGCTGACTGGGCTTTTATTTTGTTTATTTGCTTTTGAGCATTGACAGTAGGAATAAGCCTGGGTAAACAGCAGTGCTAGGCTCTGCACTTTTTGTTTTCTATCTAGCTGCTGTGCAAATGAGATATGATAATTTAAGGCCCCTTTTGGGAGAACCATATTAAAAAGAGAAAGGAAGCAGGGATGGGGCATTTAGGTGGCAATTGTCTTTCACTGGGGTAGCCATATATCATATTCCCATGGTATGATATATACATATGGTATGATATGATATCATATACGTATGGTATGATATGATATCATATACTTTTGGATTTGGCTGCCCACTTGGTATTATGAGATATTTGCATAATAATAAAATGCCCTGCATTTTGGTAGAAAGCCCTAGTTGCTTGAATCTCTCAATCTAAACTCAGTTTCAAATCCTTTCCTAGGGGTATGAGTAGGTGTGATAAAGGTTTTTTTCTTTCAGCACTTCAGCCTAAAGGCCGCTTACAGAATTCAGCAGGTGTGCTTCATAATAAGCTTCTTCCTTCTCTAACACAAGTAAAAAGCCACAGGTTGGACCCAGCATTGTGGCTCTAGGAATGCTGGCAATACAAGTGGAGAGAGCAGCTCTGCCCTGAACAGCTGCCACGGAAGTCCCATGGGCAACCGGAGCAGTTGCCTGAGCCACGTTTTGTGAGGCAGTCTTCCCCCTAAACATTGTTACTTTATACTGGTGATTAGGATAATTTAGCATTTGGGAGGAAGGTCCTGTGACCTTGTGTTTTGTATGAA
Source organism: Symphalangus syndactylus (assembly GCF_028878055.3). Lineage (NCBI taxonomy): Eukaryota > Metazoa > Chordata > Mammalia > Primates > Hylobatidae > Symphalangus > Symphalangus syndactylus. Next base: position 107,219,200 of record NC_072428.2, read on the forward strand.
AATATGCAGCATTACATTTTTATGTTATGCCCTTAATGCGCAGTCCTACCACAAAAGCTTCCCAAGGAGAGGCAGTTTCAGGCTGACGAGGAAAGGATTTTATGATGCCATTTAAACAAAGAAGGCAGTCAAATGCAATCAATTAGAATGAGGCACAAAACAGATGAGCTAATGGCAAAAGACTGATCCAAAAAGGTTGGCCATAGCATCTAACGTCACCTTGTAACCTGAGTTACAAATAGACCTTTTCTTTCAGAATTGAGATAACAGGAGTGCTGTGATCTTTTCACATTGTCCTATTGGGGCTGGTGAGAATATGTTTTATTCAGTTTTCATGAAACTATTAAAATGATACATTATATGTTCAGCACGTTGTGTTGCACATAAATATTTTTTTTCTATTGTTCTCGTGTTCCCCAAGGTCTTTTACTGCTAGCCTATGCTTCTGAATTTGTGAGGGATCAAATGAATCAAATGAGACGTCTGATTATACGGCAAATAGCATCATCTTGAATTTTGTGAAATTATTTCTGGATAGGATTAAATCCAGTATCTGACATTATGGTTTAGCTCATCGCTTCCCAACCTGTAAGCCCTCTTCTCAATGGCAACTGGATGCTTTGGGAGATAATTTAAATCCGCAGTGAAATAATTGGTCCAGATAATTGTGCTCAGTGTGTGGAGATGTTGATGATTGATATCTTGATATAGGCTGTGTTCTTTAAAGGGGACTGCTTAGGAGAAGGGGCTGGACTTTCTATTGCTATAGCCTTAACTGAAAAAAAATCTGATGATAGATGTTTGACAACAAAAAGATAGATCCAATGTGATAACTTTTTAAAGAATTTTTTTTTTGTAATTTCCCTGGAGTCATCTTCATTACTAAAGGTCATTCCCAAGCTAATGGCAAAAACTCCCAGTACACTAAATAAAGGGACCACAGCAAATGGTAGGGTTTGTGACAGTTCCTACTGCTGGGAAAGGCTTGTTCACTCTTGGTTCCTGCATTAACTTACACAGGGCAGTTTTAGTCTACCTTGTTAATACTACGTTTTCTCTGTTGGGTATTGGTTAACACCTGGTGATGCTTTCATTTCTTAATGCTAGGGTGAGAGCTATTTTTTAGAACACAACACCATTTTAATCTTTCCAGTGTCTAAAATAATGTTTGTTTGTTTTTTTTTTTTTTTAACATGTCAGAGTTCATTTTCATTGTAGATGTCTTAATACCAATAAAAAAGGAAGGAAGAAGAAAAAGAAAGATCTGAGCTATGAAGTCAGACAGATTGGGATTGATTTTGGTTCTGCCCTTGACTGGGCTAGTGATCTTGGGCAATTTTGTAATCTGTCAATTGAGGACAATATTTTGCTCATAAACTTGCTGTAAAGGTAAATGAGATAGCATATGTAAATATATGCTTAGTACAGTGCTCCACATATAGTGAGTGTTGAATGCATAGTTATATAAGTATAAATGTGGATAAACATGTATCGAGCACTTGGAAGGCAGTGTATTAGGGGATTTACACTATAGGCAGATATACAGATATATGTAAAGGGGGGAGTGTGTGTATAAAATTTAGTGAATGTTTCTAGCTGTGTCTTTAAAGCAGAGTGCCCTGCTCAAGAAATGGAAGATTTTATGATGATTAATAACATCCAAATCCTTCCACTCAATGATATCTTCTCTTAATATGTCTTACAGTTTTTGAGTGATTTGTGTAAAAGGATGTTATTTTGTATATATTACTTACAATCTGCTTTTTTTCATTTAATAATATTTAATAAATACTTTACCATAATACAGAATTTAACAGCCACAGAATACTTTGTTGTAGTTTGAAACATATTTTTTTAGCTAATCCTTTATGAGTGGTTACTTAGGTTTTCTTGTTTTGCATTTTTTTCTCTATAAATAGATGTGGCAGACATTCTTCAGGTTAAATCTTTGCACGTAACCATGCTTTTTTCCTTAGGATACATTCCTGGAACTAGAATTGGAGGCCAAAAGGCTTGCCAAACTTTAAGACCTGGTTCCTATTACCAGGTTATATTGGAAATTTGTACTTCTTTGCTATATATTTTAAAATATTGGCTGGGTATGATGGCTCATGTAATTTCAGCACTTTAAAAGGCCAAGGCAGGACGATTGCTTGAGGCCAAGAGTTCAAGACCAGCCTGGGCAACAGAGGGAAACCCTGTCTCTACCAAAAAATAAAAAATTAGCTGAGCATGGTCTCATGTACCTGTGGTCCCAGCCACTTAGGAGGCTGAGGTGGGAGGATCACTTGAGCCTGAAAGGTCGAGGCTGCAGTGAGACCTGATGGCATCACTGAACTCCAGCCTGGGTGACAGAGTGAGACCCTGTCTGCAAAAGCAGAAAAAAAAAAAAAAAATTATGCAAACTCTGAATGAGACATGGAAGACTCATTTGCTTTATGCCTTTTATGTAGGAAAAATAGATCTTTTCATTTTATTTTTAAAAATTTATGTTTTTTATGTTAAGGTGGCTGAAAACAAATCCCTCCTCCCTATACTGCACTTTACTACTTCCCAGTAGGGTGTGTAGCACCCTTGCTTAGGCTGTAATCTTGGTAAGTCTGACTTGAATTCATTCTGGGCCAGTTATCCCACATCTGTAGTCACAAACCAGACTGTCTTGCCTGGCCAAGCATCTTGCAAATCTTGGACAGGTGTCCCAAGGGAAATAATCTGTCATGGAAGCTAGAAGAGCCCAAGAAGAGCCATCATGTTTACACATGAAAACAGTTCATTGTAAGAAATTCAGTCAGGTAGGATTTGGATGTTATTAATCATCATAAAATCTTCCATTTCTTGAGCAGGGCACTCTGCTTTAAAGACAGAGCTAGAGGCCGGGTGCGGTGGCTCACGCCTGTAATCCCAGCACTTTGGGAGGTGGAGGCGGGCGGATCATGATATCAGGAGTTCGAGACCAGCCTGACCAACATGGTGAAACCCCGTCTCTACTAAAAATACAAAAGTTAGCCAGGCATGGTGGCGGACTCCTGTAATCCCAGCTATTCGGGAGGCTGAGGCAGGAGAATCGCTTGAAACTGGAAGGCAGAGGTTACCGTGAGCCGAGATCACAGCCACTGCACTCCAGCATGGGTGAAAGAGCGAAACTCTGTCTCAAAAAAAAAGAGCTAGAAACATTCACTAAATTTTATACACACATACACACACACACACCCTTTTACAGATATCTGTATATCTACGTATAGTGTAAATCCCCTAATACACTGCCTTCCAAGTGTTAGTACATGTTTAGTGAGTAGGTATATATTTGCTCTTCGCATAGTAAATACCCTCTCTGGGCAGCACATTTCAACTGAGCAGGTTCTTCATAGTAATTCTTTAGGGGATGGTCATAGGTAAAACTTTTTAAGGATTCATCTAGTGATCCAATTCATTTCTTTACCACTGGGTCTAGTTGTACTTGTTTGTCACTATGAAGTGCTGATTGGTCCAATTCCTCTTGGGAAAAACCATTACTGGGAGGCCAAGTTGCTGATATATTTAGGCTTCCATATTTGCATTTAAAATAGTCTGTGCAATAATGTCATTGCCAAAAGGGTCCACAGTTAACTCTGAATTAATCTACTATCTTGAAGAATATTCTTTACTAATTTCATTCTGTAGAACTTATTCCACGGAACTACTACACATCCCATCAAACCTTATTATTCACCTTTCTTTTTGGCTCTCTTCTTCCCTACGTCCTTCACTGTCTACCCCATCTACCCCTTTGCTTTCCTTTTCTCTGGATTGAGTAAAAGTTACCATTAGTAGATGGTGCTTTCTAGAATGTTTGAGGATTTCTCTGGGGAACAGCCCTTCAGGGCTTTATCTGTCTTGTGGTGTGAGGGCCCTGAACATGAACAAGAAAGTCTGAGTGATGGTTGTGCAAGGGTATCAGCTGATTTTCATTTAAGGATTTTAGAGATGTGTCGTCTGGCAATGTAGAATTGAATCTTTACTGCATGTTCATTTTTCTACACTGAGAATGAATGTAATTCTAGTAGATGAGCAAGCAGATTGATTGGTTATTCATTGCAAATTCTGCTATTACTGGAGTGTTCTGCTTTTCTCTTCCAGTGAAGCCTAGAGATGTTTAGTGCCAAAAAATCATGTTACAGTCACTAAATTAGCCAGAGCTATAAGACAGTGGTATGGATACTTTTAAAGGATTAATATTAGCAAAGAATGAAGGTCTGCAAAGTGGTTACTACTGGGAGAAATTATTTGATTAAAACTTGGTGCTAACTGGAATATTTTCTTCTTTTTCATGTTTTCCTATAAATTGTTTCCCATTTGCTTTATTACTTTTGACATCTGTCTTATATATGCATATATAAGATCACTTTTCACATATAAATGCCCCTTCTGTCTGCATATATGTATTCGCTGTACAGGGTATCTCAATAAAGCATATTTTGCCTTAAAGAAAAATAAGAAAGCCCCTTTCCCTGAACTGTGTACCCATACCTGTGGTACACACAGTAATGGCCCCCAAAGATCTCTACGTGCATGTCCTAATCTCTGAAACCTGTGGATATGTTACATTAAATGGCAAAAGGAAATTAAGGTTTAAACCAGACAGAATTAAGGTTGATAATAGACTGATTTTAAAATATGGACATTATGCTGAATTATCCAGGTAGGCTCAGTGTAATCACAAGGGTCCTTAAATGTCGAAGAGGAAGGCAGAAGAAGAGGTCAGAGTAATGCGATATGAGAAGAACTCAACCTGCCTTTGCTGAATTTGAAGATGGAGAGAGAGGGCCACAAGCCAGGGAATGTGGATGACCTTATATCACCTTTGAGAAATATTCTTGCATAATAAATACACATACGTAGTTTCTCCTCTTTAGTTTACACAAACAGGAATTTACAGTCCACACTTTTATATTATTTGAATTTTTGCTTTTTTAATCAAGTGTTTAAAAAAGACGTAGAGACTATCTTTAGATCAATTACTTTCTTTTTAAAAACAGCTTCTAGTAGTCTTTTGTATGACCATACTACAGTTTATTTAAATAATTCTCTATTGATGGAAGTACTAGGCTATTTTCAGTTGGGGCTATTACAAGTCTTTGTGAATATACACTAACATATTTGCACAGAAATTCCCCAAAATGGAGTTGGTAGATCAGTTTATAAATTTAAAGGTAAAATTACCAAATTACTCTCCAAAAGAGTCGTCCAATTTATACTGTTTTATAGCCTCTGTCTGGGCTAGAGCATACCTTGATTATTAATTATAATGAAGTGGGAAGTGTAAGATATTAAAAGACAGAGATTAGACGGAGTGTCACTCTGTCTTTATTCCCTATTATATATAATTCCAAACACGGTGGCATGATTGCCAGTAGAGTTCCTCAATTTGTCTTTTTCTTTATGGCATTCTTCACTTTTGTAGACATTTTAAATTTTCACGTAGTCAGATTTATAAATTTTTCATTTATGGCTTTTGTTTTGTGGCTTGCCTTCTCCAAGATTTTTAAAAAGTATATAGACCTCCCACATTTCTTTCTAGTACTTTTGTGCTTTCCTTTTTTACTTTTGAATCTTTGATCTAGTTAGAGGTTTTTTTTTCTTTTTTTAAGGGAAAATTCATGCAATTAAATATTAAAATGAGATTTGACATAATCTCTAGGTCCTTTATGTTAACTGTATAATATATTTTAGCATAGTGGTTCCACTCTGTATATATTCTTTCATCATTATTGTAATTCATACATAATTTTTTTACTTGAAGTTTTAAATATAATTGTTTAGGAATGGATTAAGTAATGTTTGGAACCTCATTGCAACACATAAAACAATTCATCTTTTTGTTTTATAACTAATGTAGTAATCCATAAAGGATTAAATAGTCATGTAATAATGAGTTTTCATTGAATCATCACAAAACACATGCTATTAATAATCTTTGGATATTTTCTAGCTCTCTACTTCCTCATGTCTGATTACAGCAATTTGGGGAAGGAAAATGTATTCAGTCTTAGTAATTTTTTATTTTGACTTAAAGCCTCCCAGTGGAGGAATAAAGATGAATTATTTTTGCGTTATAGTCTTAGAGTTGTTGTTAGAAGTTGGTGTTGATGAAAATAATGACTAATGAAGCAAGCATTGGTATGTGTTGCTGAGACCTTTGAGACTATTCCTTTTCAGTTTTTCCATTGTGGCCTAAGAATATTCTATCTGCTATTTGAAGAAGTCATGTTTGAGACGAATTAAATTTTCGGGTCAAGAAATATTTACTTGATTAAGCATACATTACTTTTGTGATAACTGCCTCATATTCCCAAGTCAACAAGCCTTCTCAGAAGAGGTCAGGGAGTTTCCTGTATTGTTTAATTGCCTTTAACCAATGGAAGCTTGTCATGAATGGGGTCTAAAGGGAGCCTGACCTCATCTCCCAAGGTGAAGAAGTGATTGTCTACACCATCATAAGACAAAGATGTTACTATTCATTGCAGTCCCTCAGATTATTTCATAAATGTTACTTCAGTTCCTCAGATTTTATTAGTGCCATCAATTTTTAAGTCCAAACTTGCAAAATAACATCACCACACCCCTGTGAGATAGCAAGTGTTATTTCCATTCTCAGTTGCAGATTCCAGTTGAGTATTAATGCCTGTTTTGCCTGAGGATGAAGATGATGATCTGTATTTCTTAACTTTTTAGCCAGTTTTCCTTAATTACATTAGCATTTTTTAGGTTCAGAGAGTTTTTGAGAGGACACACTATTATCAGGGACTACTAAGACCAGGACTTACTCTGCATCTTGAACCACTCTGCCTCTTGTCATTAGTTTTCAACCTACGTTGTTCTTTCTCAGTACACATCCCTGGGATCGGTTCTTAAACACTTACCTTTTCCCTTTCCTTCTCTCTTAGATGTCTTTTTTCTTTGGCTTCGTAAAGAAAAGAAAGGGGATCGTTGGCAGTTTTGATTTACATATCTGATGGAATGTTTCGTTTTAGTGGCAGGGATTGGCTTGCATGAGGGTATCTTTCTAACAAAACAAATTTGTTAACATCACTCATTTGCTTAAAAGCCTGATAAAGTCAGCATCATTTGAAAGCTTGACAGGTACTAGGTACCTTCTACGTGCTTTTGTGTATTCATGTAAATCCCTAAGGTAGGTGTTTTTTTCGAGACAGAGTGCGGTGGCACAAGCTCAGCTCACTGCAACCTCTGCCTCCTGGGTTCAAGTGATTCTTGTGCCTCAACCTCCCGAGTAACTGGGATTACAGGTGTGCGCCACCACGCCCATCTAATTTTTAAAAATATTTTTAGTAGAGATAGGGTTTCACCATGTTGTCCAGGCTGGTCTCGAACTCTTGACCCCAAGTGATCAGCCTGCCTTGGCCCCTAAGGTAGGGGTTTTATCATACCATTTCATTCAGGGGAAAAGGAATTCAGAAAAAATTTAAAGATGCTTGTGTAACGTCACACAACTGTTGTCAGTGCCAAGAGTCAAACCCAGGGTTCTGTGACTTCAAAGTTAATGTTTGTTCGTTCATTTAGTCTCACCTTTCTAAACACTGTATATTTGCAGACATCTCCCGAATTCATATCTCTAGTCTAGACCTCCCTGAGCTCAGACTTGCTCAGCCAGTTGCCTAGTCAGCATCTTCAGCTGAATGTCCCACAAATACTATATGTGAGATGTGTTCCAAAACTGATTTCTAATGCCTCTCCCCGCTACTACTCACCCAGTCATCACCTTCTCAGGTTGTGGCTGCTTCATCCTTCTAGTTATTGAGACCAAATACTTTGAGGTTATCCATGACTCCTTTATTTCTGACACTCCACATGCACTGCCAGTAAGTGTTGTTGCCTTTACCTTCAAAGGTATCACCATTGCCTCCACCATTACTACCTTAGTCCAAGTCACCATCTTCTGCCTGGATTACTACAGAGGTCTTATTATTGGTGACACTGTCTTCACCTTTGCTTCCCATCAGCCAGAGAGAGCTTTTTCTAACTCCAGTCAGACCTTGTCACTCTTCTGCTTAAACCCTCCAGTAGCTCTCTGTCACCCTCAGAATTAGAGCCCTAGCAGATCTGGCCATGATACCTCTCTCATGTTACCTTCCATAGTATTCCCTCTTCCTAATCAGCTCTAGTCACATAGGCCTGCCTGCTCTCCTTGGATATACCAGGTACACTGCTGCCTTAGGGACTTTGTGCTTCATGGTCCCTCTTTCCGGAATGTTCTTTCTCCATATCTGCATGGCTCATTCTCTTATTTCTTTAAGTCTTTGAGCAAACGGTATCTTCTCAATGAGGCCTGCCATGACCATCCTACTTGCTAGCACTCCTTATCTCTCTTACCCTATTTAATTTTCCTCCATTGCACTTATCACTTTCTAATAGATGGTACAATTTACCTATTAATGCATATTATCTATCTTCTCCACCTTCTAGGCTCCCATTCCCAAATGAAAACTCCACAAGGACAAGGGTTTTTGTCTGCTTGGCCCATTGTTTGCCTGGCATTAGGTCAAGACCTGGCACGTTCTTGCTGACCAATAAAACCTGTGGAATGAATAAATTTACTCACAAAATATTAAGCTCTGTGCTGAGATTGAGGGATACAGGGACCATCTCTGGCTTTCAAGTTTTTAGTGGATTCTGCTTTTTAGGATTTCTACCTTTCAGTTAAAGGGAAATCAAGTTCTAGAGAGGTTGTAACCCCCAGTGGTGAAAGCAACCAGCATGTGTTGAGCAGTTGTTTTATACCAGATGTTTCATATAGAGCGATAATGTATTCATTCACACCTTACAACAATCCCATGAGGAATATGTTATCTGTGTTTTGCAGATGAGGAAACTGTGGTTTAGGGAAATTACGTACCTTGCTGAAAACCAGCTTCCCCGTAAGTGGTGTAAGGAAGAGTCAGACCCATATCTGTCTGTTGTTGGTGTTTTTTCACTGTGTCATGCTGCTTTTCTAACAGCTCCACCATCACCTGTAGGGTGAGCCCTGTTTCCTTCCCACAGCATATGAGACCCTTCCCTGTCTGTATTCAGCCTGTTGGGCAAGCCTTCGTTTTTCTGTCTCCTCTGGGACACTGCCAACTCCAACTTCTCTATGAAGTCTTACTTTTCATCTAAAAGACCATATGCTTGCAGTTTCACACCTCTGCAAAGTGTTTTCCCTCTAACTGAAATGCCTTTTCTTCCCTTTTCTGCTTGGTGAATCTATGCTTGTCCTTTGCATTCCAGCTCATGTGTTACTTCCATGAAGCCTTTTTTAGCTTCTCTCAGGGACATAGTGGGTCACTGCATGCTGCTCCCACACAGTATCACCTGTTATTCCTACACTGTGTTCTAGTTAGTCTACCAGAAATGGGGCTTTCTTCTATTCTTTTTTGTTTTACCAATGCCTAGGACAGGGCCTAGACTATAGCATATACCAAGTAAATGTTTATTTTGTGATGTAAAGGTGATTTGTGCAATAATGGGTAATGGAAACACTTAGGGATTTAGAATTTAAACATGGAAGAATGACAGGTGTAATCTGATAAAAGTCTAAATGACACCTCAGAAATTCTCTGTAGATGAGGCACTCATTCATGTATTCATGGCTATAAAATAGTTATTAAGTACATGGACTTAATGGGTTCAAAACCCAGTCCTTACATTTACTGCAGGTTTAATGTTAAATTATTTACCTCTCTGAGCCTCTTCTTCATCTATGAAATGGAAGATAATATTGTACTTACCTAACAGTGTTGGCAGGACGATTTAATGACAGAGCCTGCCGCATATTGAACATTAAGTAAATATATATAATTACAGCAAAGTTTTCTGGAGGAGTTAGTATTTGTACTACATGGTCTTGGATCTAAATTGCATTGGATACATTGAATGAAATACTAAACTAAGGACATCGGTCATTAAAAACTAGGGAAGCCCATGGTTTTTGATTTCTTATGGGTTCATCCTTCAGAGTGATTCCTACCACTCATCTTTTTTCCCTAGGTAAAAAAGCCCCATTTGAAGTTATAAGTTGAAAATTTTAAACATTTAAGCAAAGAGGATTTAGAAATTGTTATTATGACGGAGGAAACAGAACCTGGGAACTGTGTGTTTCTTCAGAACGACTTAATTACAGGCAGTGACAACTTTGTTGTTTATGAGATGGATTGTTTTACGAAATAGAGCATTTGATTGTAAGAACTGAATCCTGCCCAGGATCTGTCTGGAGGGCCCTGTGATATGGTATTCACATGATAGAATTATATTTAGAGAGTCCTCTAGGAAAATTTTAGAACCATGCAAATGTACATGTCTAGCTGCAATCCAATTTTACATTAATCTAGTGTCTGGCCGTTTATACTCTGTGCATTGTTAGATAGCTTCCTAGGCTGGCAATAATTAAAGGGTTTAGATTAAATAGATGTAATGTGAAGTCTGTGACATTTGAGGTTAGGTTAGCTAGCTTAATACCAGGTGTTTGGAGGCTGAGGATGTTTTTCGTGGTTATAAGTCTCCGTGCCAAATTTTTATTCTAGAAATTGGCCTGAGAGGGCATGTTGAGAAATCGAATGCAGAAGTAAACAATGACTTCAGAAATCAGCTTGGAAGTCAGGGATTTATTTTCTGTGTCTTGCACTATTAATATACAGTTGACCCTTGAATAATGCAGGGGTTAGGGACGCTAACCCCTGTGCAGTCAAAAATCTGAATATAACTTTTGGCTCCCACAAAACTTAACTACTAGTAGCCTACTTGACTGGAAGCCCTACTGATAACCTAAATGGTCAATCAATGCATATTTTGTATAAGTATTATATACTATATTCTCATAATAAAATAAGGTAGAGAAAAGATGTTACTAAAATCATAAGGAAGAGAAAATATATTTACCGTTCATTAAGTAGAAGTGGATCATTACGAAGGTTTTCTTCATCATTTTCACATTGAGTAGGCTGAGAAGGAGGAGGAAAAGGAGGAGTTGATCTTGCTGTCTCAGGGGTGGCAGAGATGGAGGAGGTGAAAGGGGAGGCAGGAGAGGCAGGGACATTCAGTATAACTTTACAAAAATACATCATAATTTCTGTCTGAATTTTTGCTTTGTCATTTATCTAAAAATGTTTGTATATGGTACCAATTTGCAAGTTTCAGCATCCAGATCGTAGAATGGTCCATGTTGTAAAAGAAGCCCAAAGCAGTCTTGAATGATCAGAATCTTCTGGCAGATTATCTAATGTCGGTTTGTTTTCTGGCATTTCCATGTCCTCTTCATCATTTGGCATTGGTTTGGAAGCACTCATCTTTATCCAGTTGCCTTCTGTTTAATTCCTCTGGTGTGGTGTGTCTATTAGCTTTTGAATTTCTCCAAGATCCATATCTTGAAACCCTTTACCCACCCTGCCCCACCTGCTCCTTTTTGCCATATCTGCAGTCTCTTTCATGGTTTCCTTGATAGGCTCTGTCATAAATTCTGGGAAGTCATGCACAACATCTGAACACAGTTTTCTCCAGCAGGAAGTTATTTTTTCAGTTTTGATGGCTTGCACTGCTTTTTGTGTAACAGTGATAGCATCTTCAATGGTGTAATCCTTCCAGACTTTCATTATGTTCCCTTTGTTGGGGTTCTCCTCATAGCACTGACAGTCCTTTCCATAGAGTACTGTGTGTAATGAGCCTTAAAAGTCTTTATGATCCCATGATCTAGAGGCCGAATTAGAGACACTGTGTTTGGAAGCAAGTAGACCACTGCATTGTCCAATATCAAAAGAACTTTTAAAAGGCAGTCTTATTGACAGGTACTTCCTGACTTCAAGGACAGAGCATTGATGGAACCAATCCAGAAAAAGGGTTGTCATTGTCCAGGCCTTCTTGTTGTAAAGTTAAAAAACTGGCAGCTGAGGCTGGGCGCGGTGGCTCACGCATGTAATCCCAGCACTTTGGGAGGCCGAGGTAGGCGGATCACGAGGTCAGGAGATAGAGATCATCGTGGTTAACACGGTGAAACCCCGTCTCTACTAAAAATACAAAAAATTAGCCGGATGTGGTGGCGGGCGCCTGCAGTCCCAGCTGCTCGGGAGGCTGAGGCAGGAGAATGGCGCGAACCCGGGAGGCGGAGCTTGCAGTGAGCCGAGATCAGCCACTGCACTCCAGCTTGGGTGAAAGAGCCAGACTCTGTCTCAAAAAAACCAAAAAGAAAAAAAAAAAAAAAAAAAACTGGCAGCTGATGTTTATCGTTTCCCTTCAAGGCTTGGGCATCAGCAGCTTTATAGATAAGGGCAGTCTAGGCCCTAAACCCAACTGCATTTGCACAGAACAGTAGAAGTCGCCTATCTCTACCTTAAATCCTGGTGATTCCTTCTCATCCTTACTAATGTCCTTTGTGGCATTTTTTCCCAGAATAGGGCACTTCCGTCTACATTGAAAACCTGTTCAGGTAGGTATCCTTTCTCTTAAATGATTTTCTTAATGGCACCTGGGAACTCATCTGCTGCCTCTTGGTTGGCAGAAGCTGCTTCTCCTGTTATCTTGACATTTCTTAAACCAAACCTCTTTCTAAAATTATCAAACCATCATTTGCTAGCATTAAATCCTCTAGCTTTAGATCCTTCATCTTCCTTTTGCTTTAAGTTGTCATGCAATGACATCACTTTTTCTCAAATCATACTATAGTCCACAGGTATGCCTTTCTTATAGCAATCCTGCACCCACATAAAAGCTGCATTTTCAATATGAGATAAAAAGATATTTTGTTAAAAGTGCATTGTGTTTTGTGTCTGCTGGCATCGCTGTAGTGACAGCTTCATGAATTTCATTTTCTTTGTTTTATAATGATTCTTACTCCAGATTCATGTATCTCAAAATGGTGGGCAACCACAGCTGGAGACCTCAGTCACATATCAAGCAATTCACTTTTTTCCTGTAACGTCATGACTTTTCTCTGCTTCTTGGGGTCCTTTCCAGCATCACTAGTGGCACTTCATATGGGTTCCATGGTGTTATTAAATATTTACAGTATTGTACTAAACGTGATGAAAAACATGCTAGACCTGGCCGGGCGTGGTGGCTCAACGCCTGTAATCCCTGCGCTTTGAGAGGCCGAGGCAGGTGGATCACGAGATCAGGAGATTGAGACCATCCCGGCTAACGCGGTGAAACTCTGTCTCTACAAAAAATACAAAAAAAAAAAAAAAAAATAGCTGGATGTGGTGGTGGGCACCTGTAGTCCCAGCTACTCGGGAGGCTGAGCCAGGAGAATCACTTGAACCTGGGAGGTGGAGGTTGCAATGAGCTGAGATTGCACCACTGCACTGCAGCCTGGGCAACAGAGTGAGACTCCATCTCAAAAAAAAAAAAAAAGAAGAAAAATATGCCAGACCTGTGAGAGATCACTTACTGCTGTGATGAGCAATTCACGGGAGAGACAGACTGCTCCCATGGAGATGATTAATGTCACATGTTGTTTTAAGCCAATCCTCCAAACAAAGTCATCTCAATAGCAGCAGAAGTGGCTACGAAATTATTATAGTAAGTAGCACAGCATGCACTACAGTTAATTTTATACTGTTCTGATTTCATCCTGCATCTTTATAATTGTTTACATTTCTCCTGACTGCGGATGGTGCCATGTATGGTCTGTGTTTGTGTGTGTAGGTTTTGATAAATTTTAACTTTTTATAATTTGTGTATATTTTATGGTAGTGAATGATATATTTAATAGACTACCGTCTCTCTATATTTTACCATTCATGACACATACCTAACTTAAAAATTTTGAGGCCGGGTGCGGTGGGTCACACCTGTAATACTAGCACTTTGGGAGGCTGAGGCGAGTGGATCACAAGGTCAAGAGATCGAGACCACCCTGGCCAACATGGTGAAACTCCGTCTCTACTAAAAATACAAAAATTAGCTGGGCGTGATGGCGAACGCCTGTAGTCCCAGCTACTCAGGAGGCTGAGGCAGGAGAATCACTTGAACCCGGGAGGCGGAAGTTGCAGTAAGCCGAGATCGAGCCACTGCACTCCAGCCTGGCGACAGAGTGAGACTCCATCTCAAAAAAAAAAAAAAAAAAAAAAAATTGAAAATATTTTCAAGTTATGCAGTTTGAGTTTTTCAAATTTTTGTAAATCTCTAAATTTTTTTTTCCAATATGTTTATTGCAGAAAATTTGTGTATAAACAGACCTACACAGTTCAAATTTGTGATTCCAGGGTCAACTGTACTTGTAGAAATACCACAAATTACAGATGAAACAACGTATTCTTCCTTTCATTAAAACATACTGTGTTTAACTGCTAGAGATACAACAGTGAACAAGATGGAAATGGTCCCTTCTGTCATGGAAGTCATAGTTTAATGGATATAGCAGACAACAAATAAATAGGCAACACATATGTATTTACCTAATACGGTGCAGAGATTGAGGCTAATTGGTCTCTTAACACAGATAAGGTGGTCAGAGAAAGCCTTTCTGAGGAGTTGAGATTCAAGGTGTAGGCTTCCAGGAAGTCAGGCTTGTGAATGAAGAGCGTTACAGAGAGGGGCTCAGCATGTGCAGAAGCCCTGAGAGGGAAAGAGCTTGACCTTTGCCTTTTCAGAAAGAAACAGAGGCAAGGGCCAGGTCACACAGGGGCTCATATCCATGGTGTGGAATCTGGGGTTTATTCTGAATGCATAGGAAGACACTGAAGAGTTTTAAAACTCAACAGGGCCCAATGTTTGTATTATATGGAAAGTGGACTGGAGGGAATAGACAGAGCAGGAGTGGAAGCAGGAGACCGCTAGGAAGTCCTTGTGTAAGATGAGAAGTGATGGTGGCCTGGACCAGAATGGTCAAGGTGGAGAGAGACGGAGGATTCATTCAGATCATACTTGGATGGTAGAACTCATGGAGCTGTTGGATTGGGTGTGGGGAGTGAGGGAGACAGAGAAATCAAGGATGAGTCCCAAGTTCCTAACTTGAGGAATGAGGTGGATGGGAGTGCCATTAGCCGACATAAATTATCTGAAGGAAATAGAGAAGGACATGCAACAAAGGCCGAAGGAAATTTGAAGGTTGGCAACACTTAGTAGAGTCTAGCCACCCACATGTTTTTATTCCCATTCTCTTGCTTCTTACCAAAATAAAAGCTTTTCATCTGCTGCAGACTCTTTGAACACAGTGCAGCCTCTGTGTCATCAATAATTTATGCAGTATTCTCAAGTAAAAGCGTTAGTGTCCACGGCCTTGTGATTCTGATCTGGTTTCCCAGAAATATTTCACAGGGCAGATATGAAAGAGAAGATTTAAAAACAAACTCCATAACTTATTGCTGTGGTGCAATGTAAAGGGCCGTAATTAAGTTATCCCCAGCATCATTCTCCTTTTTGTAGGTGTGTATTTCAACTAGAAAGATTATCTTTCCTCCAGAACCTGTTGTACTAGTGCCTGAACCCTATTTATAGGAAACCAAACAGGTTGATTGATAACTTTTGCTTTCAGCTGATTTTTTTTTTCCCTATGCACCACCAGAAAGGATTTTGGAGTTATACCTGTTATACCTTTGCAACTTTCAGTCTGACACTGGTAGTTACTTGTTTCAGGAAGGTGATTATTCTTATCAGGTATCATTCTTTTAATAATAAATAACTTTTTTTGTTATAAATAAAATATCTTCACTGTAGACAAATTGGAAAGTAGAGAATTTGTACACAACCACTTACAATCCCAGTGCCAAGAAGTAACATTCTCTTCCATTCTTTAAAAAATCTAGGGCCGGGCATTGGCTTATGCCTATAATCCCAGCACTTTGGGAGGCTGAGGCAGGTGGATCACGAGGTCAGGAGATTGAGACCATCCTGGCTAACATGGTGAAACCCTGTCTCTACTAAAAATACAAAAAATTAGCTGGGCGTGGTGGCAGGCGCCTGTAGTCCCAGCTACTCGGGAGGCTGAGGCAGGAGAATGGCGTGAACCTGGGAGGCGGAGCTTGCAGTGAGCTGAGATCACGCCACTGCACTGCAGCCTGGGCGACACAGTGAGATTATGTCTCAAAAAACAAAACAAAACAAAAAAATCTAGTCAGTGTGATGCTTCATACTTTATGTGCAATTTTATATCCTCATTTTTCTACTTAACATTCTATTATGACTCTTTTCTATATCTTATCAACTGTTACTCAAAGACAACATTTTAAATGGCTATATGATATTCCATTGCATGGAATACTTAATCATTTTCCTGTTGTTGAGCATTTAAGTTGTTTGTTGTTCTTTGTAGAGAAATTTTAAATTAAGGAAAAAAAGCCAGACAGTTTTTACAGAGCACATTGTTTTAATGAAAGAAACTAAATTTTCTACTCAAACCAAAATAATTTGTAAAAACTACTGTCTACTCCAGGCAGCTATAGAATAATAATGATCAGGGCATGAGAACAATTGCACTAAAAACCCTAGTCTCCTGACAAGCCATTTCCGGGCTCTCAACTCTTGCAGTGTTTTTCGATGCTCTCGAAGGTGTCAGAGTTAAACACGGACCACTCTTGCTAGGGAAGTCAGCTCTGTTACTCGTGGGGATCTTTGCCCTCGTCCTTTGAAGCTTTTCAGCATTTCCATTTGTTGCTTGTACCTCTGGAACTTGCCTTGCAACAATGACTAGAACTAGGGAAAGATAGGCACAGCTCTCTTACCACAGCTTTGAGCTGCCAAATTTGCACTGCTTTATCCTGTTCCCAGCCCTCCACTGTGCCAGTCCCTTGGGTCTCAGCAGGCCACCTCCTTCTGGCCACCAGCAACTGTTGATTGAGCACTTTCCAAGTTCCAGAAACTGGCTAGATGTTGGGAATAGAATGGTCAGATAGATGCAGATGCTCTTATAGTTTATGATTGGTGGAAAGTAATTACATGGGAGGGAAGATAGAGAGTTATGTATGGTGTGGGAGAGTGATGTACTAAAAGAGAGGTCTAGACAGTTTTTTTTTTTTTTTTTTTTTAAAGATAGAGTCTTGCTCTGTTTCCCAGGCTGGAGTGGGATCTCTGCTCATTGCAACCTCCGCCTCCTGGGTTCAAGCGATTCTCTTGTCTCAGCCTCCCGAGTAGCTGGGATTACAGGCATGTGCCACCAGGCCTGGCTAATTTTTGTATTTTTAGTAGAGATGGGATTTCACCATGTTGGCCAAGCTAGTCTCAAACTCCTGACCTCAGGTGATCCGCCCACCTCGGCCTCCCAAAGTGCTGGGATTACAGGCATGAGCCACCATGTCTGCCCGTCTAGACAGTTTTGACCTTAGCTAGCTTTCCCACACTCTGAGCACTCTCTACATACTGTATTTTAAAACCTGTGCACACACCCCTTTAGGTATGATCTGCTTTTGTTAAAACTGTAAAATAAACACAAAAGAACACAGCCAGTGAAGTGGAGGCATTGTTCAGCAAGGTTGTGTCTCTCTACCAGCCTCCATTCTTGGAATAGTCAAGCTGGTCTCGTGTTGGCAGCACAAGTCTCTTAAAATCCTTCAGAGATCAGGAACTGCTCTTTCTTATTGCTGTGCCTGTGACACAATGCATCGCACATGCATCCTGGAGGTGGAGGTAGGTAGAGTTGAGCTGGTAATTTACTTAGCAAGTGACATTTATTGTTGAGTTTTCCTCTTCTTAAAAGGACCCCATGAACACAGAATATAAGTGAATTCTGCCTTTGTTAGGCCATTCCTTTATCACACTTTGTCTGTGCTATAAATGTGCTATGCTTGAGGTGTGGGCTTTGATTTTTGGTTTATTTGGTAATTTGACAAATATGTCTTCATGGGTGAAGAACAGAACAGTTTCACCTGCTAAGTTTCACCTGCTACATGAGCATTTCCCCAGCACATTGTTTTTTAAAAACAACCAGTATCTGACAGATGTTTGTTACTGAACTCTCTGCTGGACATGCCAGGAAAATGCAGCAAATACATTTGGATTTCAGTAATACATCCATCTCATGATATTTCTTTACAAAGATGTAGAAAGGGCTACATACAAGGATGAAAAGCAGATGAATTAGGAATATTAGGCATTGTGTGTGCTGGTAATGTGGTATATGGATCCCCAGTCATGCATTCATTGGTTCTAAGTTAACATTTTTCCTCCACTTCTTATTAAATACATGGCCTTGGACAATTTAATTGAAGTAATCAGAATTATGTGTAATAGTGATTAATAGTCACCCAGTAATTGCTCAATTACTAAAAAGTAATTCACTATACCAAGGATTCAGTTTGATTGATTTAATCCTCTGTGACATGTGGGTACTGTTGTTATCCCCCAATTTATTTATTTATTTATTTTCTGCTCCTTAATTTTTTTATTTTATTTTTTAACATGGAGTCTTGCTGTGTTGCCCAGGCTGTAGTGCAGTGGCATGATCTCGGCTTACTGCAACCTCCGTCTCCCGAGTTCAAGCAATTCTCCTCCCTCAGCCTCCCAAGTAGCTAGGATTACAGGTGTATGACACCAAACCTGGCTAATTTTTTGTATTTTTAGTAGAGACAGGGATTCGACTTGTTAGCCAGGCTGGTCTCGAACTCCTGACCTCAGGTGATCCACCTGCCTCGGCCTCCCAAAGTGCTGGGATTATCCCCCAACTTACACGTGAAGAAACTTAGGTGCAGATAAATTGAGTGAACAATCCCAGATTGCACAACTTCTCTTTGCTGGACCCAGGATTTGCACTCAGGTCGTTGTCACCAATAACCTATGCTCCAACCACTACACTCTAACCTTTGTAAGTCCTTATTTGCTCAGTTGGGTAGTGGGAATTTATTTATCTGATAAAATATTAGGTGCTTTTGGTGTTCATATTTGGGTAAATTACAAGTCTCCCCCTTTCTGGTACTATTGCTTCTTTTTATTGAAACTGGCAGCAGGACTTCTTGTTCCAGCTTAATTAACCAGGTGTATTAGTCAGGGTTCCCTAGAGGGACAGAACTAATAGGATAGATATACATATATACATAAAGGCGAGTTTATTAACTATTAACTTACACGATCACAAGGTCCCACAGTAGGCTGTCTGCAAGCTTGAGCAAGAACAGCCAGTTTGAGTCTCAAAACTGAAGAACTTGGAGTCCGATATTTGAGGGCAGGAAGCATCCAGCTTCCCGAAAGATGAAGGCTGGGAGGTGAGACCAGTCTTGTCTTTTCATGTTTTTCTGCCTGGTTTATATTCACTGGCAGCTGATTAGATTTTACCCACCAGATTAAGGGTGGGTCTGCCTTCTCAAGCCCACTGACTCAAATGTTAATCTCCTTTGGCAACACCCACACAGACACACCCAGAATCAATACTTTGCATGCTTCAATCCAACCAAGTTGACACTCAGCATTAACCGTCACACTAAGTGAGAAGGGAAAGCTGTGCCAGGTGATAAAAGGGTTTCTGTGCAGTGCTGCTGAATATATTTCTTGCTCAGAGTTATGAGAGTTATGTGAGATTAAAGAAGATAAAATAGGCCAGGCACGGTGGCTCACGCCTGTAACCAGCACTTTGGGAGGCTGAGGCGGGCGGATCACATGAGGTTGGACGTTTAAGACCAGCCTGATCAACATGGAGAAACCCTGTCTCTACTAAAAAAAAATACAAAATTAGCTGGGTGTGGTGGCACATGCCTGTAATCCCAGCTACTTGGGAGCCTGAGGCAGGAGAATCACTTGAACCTGGGAGGTGGAGGTTGCAGTGAGCCAAGATTGCACTATTGCACTACAGCCTGGGCAACAAGAACGAAACTCCGTCTCAAAAAAAAATAAATAAAAATAAATAATAAAAAATAAAAATAAAGAAGATAAACTAGAAGAAAGTGTAAAGTAGAAAGGATCTTATGCAAGATCTTTACACAAGGATCTTGAAGAAATATGGCCAATCTATTGACTTAAAAGCTGAGTAAAATTTTACTAAGTTGTAATTGTTCATAAAACACAGGATCAATATGAAAATAGGATTTGTAATTATTAAGTGTTTCCCTTTTTTGATAATTGGCTTCCTCTTAAGAATTATGATGCTCAATTACACATATAAGAGATTACATTTATAAGAGATTCCTTTACATCAAGGTCACCCTGAGGGAGGATTCTATTGGTGTATTGAAGGGTCCTAGCTCTTATCCTGCCCATTTCAATATAGTGTCAGTATCTGAGATAAAGTCAGTGGTTATCTGTTTGTGGATGATCTAAAGCTGTAGATTTAGTTTTCATTGAGTCTTTATATTTTTTCTCTAATGATTTTGAAAGGTAGACAATTTAAAATGTAATTATTTTAAATTGTGGCCTATTTAAAGGTTTTCATAGACATACTTAGAGCTGTATTTCATTACCTAATTTATGTCATTATACTTATGTATTCAAGTAGAATAACTCCATTTATTCTTCATGTATCTGAAAGTGACTTTCTTTTGCCTGCATCTTTAAGTGATAGCTAACCCAGTATAAAAGTAAAACTAGATTTGAAAATTCCTTAGGTCAAGGACTGTTTCTTTTGTTACCCTGTTTTTCACATGGTGCTCAACCTTATGTTTTGGATATAATTGATACTCTTTCCATATTGTTGATTCATTGTGAATTTTTAAAAATTAAGAACTAAGACTTAGGAAGTTTTAAGATACTTGTTTACATGCTGTGAGTTAGGGCTTCTCCTAATAAGAGAGTGTATGATTGAGTTATGTGCTAACGTGTTTATGCTTGATTAGTTGACTTCAAGTGCTCAAACACAGCAAATTGCCCAGTCGAAGATGTCTAACATTATTAGTTATTAAGCTATTTCAGACCCGTACTAAATTGTCCATTTGAATATAGTACAAGAAACTTCTTTATTGGGACTTATTTTTCCTCTTTACAAAATACCCTTGAAAAGAGATAGTGATGTAGTAGAGTGAGGGAACCTGAGTCCCTTGACTATGTACTATATGAACATGGGCCTGTCATATTAATTTTCTGGGACTAAAAATTTGTACTATAAAGTTAAAGTTACAGATCAAAATCCCTTTCTACTTTTTTCAGTTACCACCTGTAAAGTCTGGTAGTTATAGTAATCCTACCTGAGTGGGATGTTTTGCAGAACCTCAGTTGATTCCACTCCTCTGTCTTAGGATAATGACTGTTTCTTGTGTGGGGGCCACAGATGCCAGGATTTAGATGTGCTATCATTAGAAAGCAAACTAATCTTTCACAGGTTTCTACTTTTTAATTCTTTATCTTTATATTTGCTAGTGGGTGTCAAGAGAATCAAGAATATTGATTAACCTATGTGAATGAGAAGTTGGAAACACATGTGTTTTGCCGTTTGAAACTCAGTTGTTCTTTAGCCAGTCAAGTTATCTATCTAAATAAGATAGGGAATTCAATAACACATTTGCTTTGTGCACAAGAGCTGTTATTTCCTATACTGTTTGTATGATGATATTTTTTATTTTTATTTTCCAGTGAAATATAAACATGATTTTTTAAAGCTTTATTTGTCTTTGGAAATTAATGATCAGTTTGCATAAAAGCACTTGATCTGGAAAACTTCAAATATGTTCTATTTAATACTATCTGCTATATATCTTTTCTATTGGTTGTTATGGAGACTTATTTTTCATAAAGGGACATGGTGCTGCTTTACTTGAAGATTAAATTTGCTTTGATTTCATAGTTCATTATGGTAAAATTGAGCATCATAATTCTTAAGAGGAAGCCAATTATCAAAAAAGGGAAATAGTTAAGAATTATAAATCCTATTTTCATATCCATCCTGTGTTTTATGAGAAATCACAATGTAGAAAAACTTTACTCAGCTTTTCAGTCAATAGATTGGCCATATTTCTTCAACAGCTACTGTGTGATGGTATCAAAGAAATAGCAGATATACTGCACTCCCATGTTTATCGTAGCACTATTCACAATAGCCAAGATTTGGAAGCAACCTAAGTATCCATCGACAGATGAATGGATAAAGAAAATGTGGTACATATACAAAATGGAGTACGATTCAGCCATAAAAAAGAATGAGAGCCTGTCATTTGCAACAGCATGGATGGAACTGCAGGTCATTATGTTAAGAGAAATAAGCCAGGCACAGAAAGAGAAACTTCGCCTGTTCTCACTTATTTGTAGGAGCTAAAAGTTAAAACAGTTGAACTAATGGCGATAGAGAATAGAAGGGTGGCTACCAGAGATTGGGAAGGTAGTGGTGGGGACACAGGGATGTGGAGATAGTTAATGAGTACAAAAAAAGAAAATAGAGTGAATAGACCTAGTATGTGCCAGCACAATAGGGTGACCATAGTCAAATATAATTTAATTGTACATTTAGAAATAACTAAAAGAATATAATTGGATTGTTTGTAACACAAAGGATAAATGCTTGAGGTGATGGACATCTCATTTACCGTGATGCTTGATATTACACATGGCATGCCTGTATCAAAACATCTAATGTACCTTATAAATATATATATATCTACTAAGTACCCACAAAAATTAAAGATAAAAAGAAATAGTAGATATAATTTCTGCTTTTGAATAGGTTATTATTTAAAAAGAAAATAGTGGTCAAGGCAAGAAATATGTCTTTGCCTGTTTAATATACTAGAATGGGCACAAATAATGGCAAAGTTTCATTCATTCTTATGTATGTGTGAGAATGTGTGTATGTAATATATATGGAATTTCTGGCATATGTATGGATATATATGAAATTCCTACTAATTTTAGAGATATAGATCTAAACTTGTTCTGGAGTTGAGAATTATGTCATCTCTCAGAGACTATATTTCGTAGAAGTACTGCTTCTGGTCAGAATTACTGTGGATCTTAATATTAAATCAAATTCTTGGCCAGGCACAGTGGCTTATGCCTGTAATCCCAGCACTTTGGGAGGCCAAGGTGGGAGAATCACTTGAGCCCAGGAGTTCGAGACCAGCCTTTGCTACATGGTAAGACTTCATCTATGCAAAAAAAAAAAAAAAAAAAAAAAATTAGCTACGTGTGGTGATATGTGCCTGTAGTCCTAGCTACTTGGGAGGCTGAGGTGGGAAGATCACTTGATCTCAGGAGGTTGAGGCTGCAGTGAACCAAGATCTCACAACCCCGCTTCACCCTGGGCAACAGAGCAAGACCCTGTCTCAAAAAAATAAATCAAATTTTCATATACCAAGTAATTGTTAGTTTTCTTTTAATATATTCCTGACCTTGGACCTTATACCTCCACCATTTTTAGGATTTGTCTGATTAGGTTTTAAAATTTTGTTCTGGATTTTACATTGTTTGATCAGCATAACCAGTTGACACAAGTGCAGTGGGATCTTTTGGTGGGAAAGTCTGGGGGTACCTGAGGCACACAGACCTTGGGTAGGGCTAGACACTGGCTGGTCAAAGAATAAGAGTCTATGGGTAATGGAGATCAAAATAGGCCTGAGAGCTACAGAATCAGTTGCAGAATCAGTTTTAACAGGAAATGTGGAGAAGGCAAGCAGAATATCAGGTAACTCATGACTGCAAAACCATAATTATAGAAACATTTCCCTTATACAGACCCTAGTGTTTAACTTCAGTGTTCATTGAAAGGGAACTGGTATGTAAGTGATGCTACATCCACATGACACAATCTTATCAAGTCATTACAATGAAAAATATGAAGACTAAATGCTTGACAAATATATTTAAGGTGTAATGTTAAATAGAATAGAACCCACAGTGTGATTTCAAGGATAATAAAATTGCATGAAAACTAATAGTCAATAAAGTAATTCTATTAAAATGATAGTTTGCAGGGATTTTTAAATAATTAAAATAATGTTTTTCATATATATCAATTTTTTTCTCAATCTTGTGATTACCATGAGATAAAATAATGTTTAATATAATATTGCCTGGCCATGTGTGATGACTCACACCTGTAATCCCAGCACTTTGGGAGGCCGAGGCGGATGGATCACCTGAGGTCAGGAGTTTGAGACCAGCCTGGCCAACATGGTGAAACCTGGTCTCTACTAAAAATACAAAAATTAGCTGGGTGTGGTGGCAGGCACCTGTAATCCCAGCTATTCAGGTTGCTGAGGCAGGACAATCGCTTGAACCTGGGAGGCGGAGGTTGCAGTGAGCTGAGATTGCGCCACTGCACTCCAGCCTGGGCGACAGAGTGAGACTCTGTCTCAAAAAAAAAAAAAAAAAAAAAAAACAAAATATAATATTGCCTTTCCCATAAATAAATGGGAAAGTAAATCCAATTCCTGCCCTTTTAAAGGCAATTAAAAGGAGTTTTAGGTCCTGCCATTTTAAAGACAATTAAATGGAGTTTTAGGTCCTGCCATTTTAAAGACAATTAAAAGGAGTTTTAGGTCTCTGAGATGTGTGGGCTGTAGGGAATCAGATTGCCCATTTGGCTTTTTTTCCTGCAGTCTTAACCACGAAATTGAGCTCTAAGGATTCCTACACTAAATGGGGAAGCAGGAAGAGCAAGTCTTAGAAGATTCAAGTACATTGGCTCACCCTTCTCACCGGCCAGCCTGCTTAAACTTATTTGAACCTCACTTTCTACACTTTTGGTTGGGGTGGGGGAGGGGTAATAGGAATAATTTATGATGCTTTTTACAAGTAATTTGATGCAAATTATTTATTATGTAAAATAATTAGATACCCAGAGAACATTTATGTAAATTATCTGAATCCCAGGCTCAGTGGTAAGAAAAACTTAGATGTAAATGTTCTACTTTTCAGAAGACCAGTCAAAGGGCCTGAATTTTATATCTGTAAAGGCACAAGGGTAGAATATAAATTGAATTAGTAATTAAAGGAAGGTCTGAATCCACAGACATAGCAAAGATGGAGGATTATGTATAAAAGGGTAATAGAGAGGGACACTGACATTAAAAGGAAATGTGTAGCCACTACTGTGCCAGAAAAAGAAAAGGAACAATATTTATATTGGTTGTCACTTGGAAAATTAGTATGTAGGACGAAGCTTAAGAATCTAAGCACATTTTCAGATTATATTTCTGGTTTGTCCTGATTCAAAAGGATAACTTGTGTGTGACTGATTTGATGGTATATGAGTCAGAAGCTCAGGCTGCCATAACAAAATTTCATGGACTGGGTGGCTCAACAGGAATTTCTTTCTCACAGTTATGAAGGTTGGGAAGTTCAAGGTCAAGATGCCAGCTGACTTGGTTCCCTGGTACAAGGTCTTTCTTTCTGGCTGGCAGAAGGCTACTTTCTTGCAGTGTCTTCACAGGGTGAGGGGGGAAAGGTGGGAGAGGGAGAGAGAGGAAGGCAGCAAGTCCTCAGGAGTCTCTTCTTATGAGGGCAGTAATCCCATCATGAGGGTCCCTTGGGCGGCTCTCTCATGACCTCATCTAATTCTAATTGCCTCCCAAAGGCCCCATCTCCAAATACCATCACACTAGGGGCTAAGGCTTCAACGTAAGAATTTTGGAGGAACAGAGTTCAGTCCATAATAGATGGTAATTTTGCCAACAGGTACCCTATCTTACACTTTTTCAGCCCCTAAGCAGGGAGTTCATTCTAATTGTAGCACATGTGCTTTCATGGAGATCGGAGTCAGTATTGTTTGATTAAAGGTGATAGCTTACTAATCTTTTACTCACTGTGATATGAAATTCAATCACACTTTCGTAGTAGTCTATGGAATTTATTTCAGTGAGCTGGTCTGTTAGAATGCTAAGTAGCAGTAGCAGTGCCATTCATGTGTTTGTTTTTTTCCCTTTTCCTTTTCTGGAACGTTATATTTAATACATGTTAAATTTTTCTAAGATAAAATAAATTTGTGAGGTCTCCTTAAAAGACATAATCATTAATACAATAGTTTATCATGGATAAGTTAAATTAAATGTAGATTCTTCATAGGAAAAAAGTGAATGTTTATGTTCATCTACTCTGTATGTCAAACATTGGATAGAAAAATGGTACATCCTGAGCTTGGCTAGCACTCCTGTGATCAACTCAGTTTATCTATTCTGGGCCAAAATAATGGGTTAGTTCTGCCATTTTAGTTAGAATTATTAGTGCCTTAATCCCCCTACATAGTCAGATACAGTGGAGCACATGATGCTGGAAACTTTCCTTTAGTTTTTTACATCTTTCAAGTAGAAGAAAAGAATGTTAAGAAATCCCTTGGTTTTGACCTTTGCAGATGCTCTCATTAATCGATAGTGATATTTTAAAGAATTGATTTTTTTTAAGCATACAGATATTGACCTATAGACAGAAAAATAATCAAAATCAAAGATAAAACTGGAAATAGAATCTTGTTTGCTTTTTTGTTTCTTTGCTTTTGTTTTTGTATTTCACTGTGTTCTTCTTTTGAGGTCCTAGACAAAATTAAATTAGAAATCTGGGTGATAAGACTTTTTAAATAATATGACTGATGATTTTATGTGAATTGTAAAATATAGTACCAATTCTTTTTTTTTGCTTTAAGCCCAGGACAAAGACTAAATGTTTTCACAATGATAAAGCTTTTGTTTCTGTTCGTTTTTGTTTCTTTCAATTGATAGGACATGGAGAAAGATTTTTGCATTTATGTTTGTATAAAGTATTTCAGGGCCAGGCACAGTGGCTCATGCCTATAATCCCAGCACTTTGGGAGGCTGAGATGGGCAGATTACTTGAGTCCAGGAGTTGAAGAAGAGCCTGGGCACTGTGGTGAAAGCCTATCTCTACAAAAAGTCCAAAAATTAGCTGGGTGTGGTGGCATGCACCTGTAGTCCCAGCTACCTGAGAGGCTGAAGTGGGAGGATCATCTGAGCCTGGGAGGGTGGGGCTGCAGTGAGCCGAGATTGTGCCACTGTACTCCAGCCTGGGCAACGTGGCAAGACCTGGTCTCAAAATAAAATAAAATAAAATAATTCCATCTGCTGCTTTCTTGGTTTTATATCTCTTCCTATAGAAGCATAGTTAACCTGCTTCTTTGAAGGAAGCTGAATTTTTAGAAACATACACTAACTTGGAAAATACCTTTGATACTACATCTTGGGGACGAAACTTAATACCAGTATGTGCCATTTATAGCAATTCCCGACAGGCATTACTTATACTAATGTGTATCAGTGTTCTTGTGTAAGATTTGAAGCACAATAATTTTCAGAACATTAAATTTCTATTTAGGGAAATAATTAGATTTTGTCATATTTCTTCAGTAATTAAATAATAGCTATGACAACATAATATAGCATTTATTTAAAGGCATTTTCTATTTTATTACCTTTGGTTTTTTTAATACGGCATTTTATTCAACAAGAAAAAACTGCTACCTTTTTCTATTGAAGATAAACATTAAAATTTATGGGACAATATACATGGGAAAAGTTTTTTTCTCTTACATTATCCTACTTAACATATTGTAAATAAACATATATTCTTTTGCTTTTCTTTTAGTTAATGCTTTCTTAGAAAAAATTTAATAAATGTGATGTAATTATTATAAAAAGTCAGAAAAACATTAATGAAATATCAAGGTAATTAAAAAACTACTTCCCTGTAGGCTTCTGTCAGGGGTTTCCAGCAAAGTCTCGAAAGCTTTTGCTTTTTTCACAACTGTTTAATTAACTTGAGAAAAGTCCCAAGTGTACCCTTATTACAAACATCCTTCAGAAAGTGGTGACTATAATGTGTATAGTGGTGTCTTCACCAGCAGCAGGACCAACATGTTGGAGTTTGCAGGTGAAATTTGACTGTAATTTATTTACTTCGGTCAAGTTTTAATGCTGTAATACAGATAATTTTGTCATGAACTTTGCCAAAATATCTCCTAAAATCAATTCTCTTATTTGTTGCTTCATAAAGCTGTTTTATAGCAAATGTACACTGTTCTTCTTCAGGTCTGTACATTCCCTGGTCTGGGCTTCTTTAAGGAAAAGCTTTCTCTTAAAATACTGTTTGCTTCCCAGAGATGTGTCTGTGGGAGAGGATTCACCTGCAAAAATTTTAAGAGTTTCCCAGCAAGTGCGTGCCATGAAACAGGAGTTGATGGATCCCCACACTGTTCTCTACAGGCCATCGTATATTGAAAAAGCTTAATTTATCCTCATTAAAACAAAACACACCTTGACATTAAAGGGGGAAAAATGACTAATCTCATTGTGTATATTGTTTTCCTTTGGGTGTATCTCTTAAACTGACTAACACTTAAAAGCACACTGCCTGCAACTCTGCAGTCACTTTCCCATATATTAAGACAGTTAAGTCTTAGAGTAACCTTTGAGGAATAGGTATTATTCTAACTATACTGATAAAGAACTGAGACTCAGTGAGGAAGCATTTGCCAAGATTCTATAGCAAGTTGGGAATAAAACTAGGAATTTGAGGGCTTTTTGGTTCAAGACTTTTTTTTTTTTTTTTTTTTTAGATGGAGTCTGGCTCTGTCGCCCAGGCTGGAGTGCAGTGGCGTGATCTCCGCTCACTGCAATCTCCACCTCCCGGGTTCACGCCATTCTCCCGCCTCAGCCTCCCGGGTAGCTGGGATTACAGGTGCCCACCACCATGCACGGCTAATTTTTTTGTATTTTTAGTAGAGACGGGGTTTCGCCTTGTTAGCGAGGATGGTCTCGATCTCTTGACCTCGTGATCTGCCTGCCTCGGCCTCCCAAAGTGCTGGGATTACAGGCGTGAGCCACCGCGCCCGGCCTGAAGTCTTTTATGATACACTTTATACCGGTTCACTCTTCCTTTTGTATTCTATCCAGTGCAGGCTGCATTTATAGAGCAGAATAGAAAGGAATTCTGCCTCAAGTCCTTGTTTTTTATTTCTGTGTGTCTGTCAAGGTTGTTAGAATCTCTGCGATAGCATAATTCAAGTCATCATTATATTTCCTTTAGAGCACAGCAGTGGCCTTCTGACTGTACTATGCTCCTCACCTCTCAGCAGCCAGTCATCTTTTTGAAATATAATTTAGATCATGCCATCCTTCTGTTCAAAAACCGTCAGTGATTTTCCATTGTACTTAGAATAAAATCCAAAGTACTTATTTTGGTCTTCAAGACCCAGCACGTTCTGGCTCCTGCTTACCTCTCCCTCACTTGCTCGGTATCATCTGACCATGGTTCCTGAAATACCTTAAACTCTTCCTTGCCTCAGGAACTTTGCACTTAAACTTTCCTTTGTCTGCAGGTCTTCAAGTTCCTTAAATTCTTTGACTCCCTCCAACTGATCCTTCAGATTTCAGCCCAAATGTCATTTCCTGAAGAAATACATTCTCCTACTTCCTAAACTAAGTCCTCTTGATTTATTCATGTTTTTTCTCTCTCCTGACATTTATAATTTGCCTTTGTACTCATTTAGAAATAACATTTAGCAAGTCCTTCCAGTGTGCCAATCATCTGCCTTTAAACCTTATTTATAGATGAGGAAGTAAAATACTTTCCCAGATTCCCACAAGTGTTGAACCAGGGTTTAAACCCAGGTTTCCTCCACAAAACCATAAACTCTGGGACATAGACCGTGTCTATGTATTATTATAGCTCCAGTGCCTGGTACTTAGTCGGCCCTCAACAAATAGATATTGAACAAATGAACCTGTAGCAATGACTTTTTTTTTTCTAAATAGCTTTATTGAAATATAATTCACATACAGCAATATCTGCCCTTTAAAAATGTGAGACTCAGCCAGCGTGGTGGCTCATGCCTGTAATCCCAGCACCTTGGGAGGCTGAGGCGGGCAGATCACGAGGTCAGGAGTTCGAGACCAGCCTGGCCAATATGGTGAAATCCCATCTCTACTAAAAAATACAAATATTAGCTGGGTGTGGTGGCGCGCACCTGTAGCCCCAGCTACTCGGGTGGCTGAGGCAGGAGAATCACTTGAACCCAGAAGGCAGAGGTTGCAGTGAGCCGGGATCATGCCACTGCACTCCAGCCTGGGCAACAGAGTGAGACTGACTCCGTCTCAAAAAAAAAAAAAAAAAAAGTGAGATTCAGTGGTTTTTAGTATGTTCACAGAGTTGTGCAACCATCATCACTATCTAATTTTAGAGTATTTTCATCGCCCCAGAAAGAAACTCTATACTCATTAGCAGTTACTTTCCACTTCCTCCCACCATTCTCTGGAAACCACTAATCTACTTTCTGTCTCTGTGGATTTGCTTAGTCTAGAAATTTTATATAAATGGAAGTATACAACATTTGGCCTTTTGTGAATGACTTCTTTCATTTAGCCTAATGTTTTCAAGGTCCATCCATTTTGTAACATGTATCAGTGCTCCGTTGCTATTACTATTATTTTATTATATGGATATACCATATTTTATTTATCCCTTCTTCACTTGGTGTACATTTGGGTTGTTTCTACTTTTTGGGCTTATGAACGATACTTCTCTGAACATTTTTATACAAGTTTTTGCATGGACATGTGTTTTCAATCCTCGTGAGCGTATACCTAGTAGTAGAATTGCTGGATAATGTGATAACTTTATCATTTACATTTTGAAGAACTGCCGAACTGTTTTCCAAAGTGGCACAATGACTAAGAAAACCAGAACTTGACAGCATTTAAAGCAGTAAAAGCAGATTTTATTCAGGACTGTTGCAGGAAGGGAAAAGAGACCCCAGTATAGAACTGAACTTGGTTCTGAGTACAAGGAAAAGTAGGAGTTTTATAGCCAGGGAGCAGGGTGGGTAGGTGTGTGTTAGTGGATTGAAAATTACTGAGAAGATAAAATGACCTAACAGGAGTCTGGCTGAATACGAGCCAGAGTGATTAGCTGTCTCCTGGGGGATGGTTGGGGTTGGGGAATTTGGTCAGATTTTGAGGGTGACCAGAAGGGTGGGAGATTGTGGCTAAAGATTTTTGCAATAATTGGACGATGCAAACATGGACACAAAGTTTAAAAGTTGAGACCTACTTGGGAAGAGGATTTTGAGGAGCCTGACTGAAGTTTGGTCAAAGACACATACAATCTTTGTCGTACCCAAAACAGACAATTCAGCTACAGTGCTTTGTCTCAACTTTATTAGCAAGGATGCTTCCCTTAAATTCTCTTAAATTCTACACAGTGACATTTCATTCTGCATCCAGTGGATATTTGTTGACATGGTGTTGGCTGAGCTGGGATATAACCTATGGAGAAATTTCATGAAGCTGGCAAAGCTCCTGTTATTTTCTATTTCATGCTTACATATTAGTGTTTTGTTAGGTTGTTTTGCTTTTTCTTTTTTCTTTTAGATGTACACGAAAAGATTTGGCAG
The DNA here is from genome assembly GCF_028878055.3 of Symphalangus syndactylus. Lineage (NCBI taxonomy): Eukaryota > Metazoa > Chordata > Mammalia > Primates > Hylobatidae > Symphalangus > Symphalangus syndactylus. The sequence continues at coordinate 107,250,404 of NC_072428.2, forward strand.
GTCTGATAATTTAGGCCTCTGGAAACCTCAGTTATGCTATAAAGAGTAACATCATGTGTTATTGTAGGGTTCACAGTTTAGGATGCTTGGTCTTATTTTGGTAAATACTATTTGTATTATAAATGCACATGTCAAAAATAATGAATTATATATTTTTCTTCTTTTTTTTTTCTTTTTCACTATTCTTTCATTTTATAAGAAGCATTTCCTTTTTATGTCTTAGGGTAGGTAGTGGCTCCAATCTAGCACTAAGTTGTTTTTGTTACTATTATATTATTTCACTTACCAAAGTACAGAGTAATTTGTTAACAAATTAACTAGCAATGGCTAAGAATGATTTAAACTTTCTCACAAATTGTTTCATCCTACGTTTTTCTACTTTACCGCCACCTATCTGCAGTATGTTACACATCTTCAATTAATGCAAATTCAAAGTTATTTTTATAATTGAGCAGTGCTCCTGAAAATAATTGGCTGTCTTGGGGAGTTGGGAATCCAGAGTTGTTTCTTACTCTATTAGAAAAATGAAGTCCTCCTTTTAGTGACTAAAACAGAGCTTCCTAACCTTCGCCAAGGTTAACTGCATCCTTTTCTGTGCAGTGAGCAGCTGACGTGGTGTGCCAGCTCTCATTGTATAGGCTTTTATCACAGGAAGTAGATTCAAATGATTGTAATTGCTTGGGTTACATTAATATTCATGGCACATGCCTCTTACCTTACATGGCACTCATTCTCTGTGTATTTAATATGCCATTTTGCCTTTCATTTTGGCATGGGGAGCCATGATTTTAGAGGGTGTGAAACAGCGAGCAGCTGGGGAAAGAATGAATACCCAGAACCCAGTGCCAGGATTAACATACTGATGCAGATATTCTGAGAAGGGATCTTTTGAGGCAGGTTAAAAGGAAATGCCAAGTGGAACCAAAGCCGACCTTGCACTAGCACGTGATACTAGTCAAGGAGGTGCTTGGCTTCACTCTGCTGCATTTTGCTCTTGGATTGCCAGCTGCTTCAAGCCAGCTGCTTCAGCACAGCTAAAATGAAGGAAAGAATATTATCACTATATATTTTGTATTTGAAAATCTGCTGGTAATTTCAAAAGCTTAGAATGTTGACAGTAGCTTGTAGACGAAAATTTAAAACTTAATGATCAAAGTATCATATCCTTCCTCCCTTTGCAGAATTATTTTTAAAAGATTGTGGCTTGCCTGTTTGGACAATTTTCAGAAGACAGGGGAAATCATTTTTCACTTTTTATTATAATATGATTAGATATAACTGAATTTTAGTAAGTACATTGCAACAATGAATTTAAATGGGCATACAGTATAACTATTTTAAGTTTTCTGGATGTAGATTTTGCAGAAAGAAGAAGTAAATACTGGAATTTAAATGCCATTTTCCAATGGACATTCCAAATAGGAGCTTGATATGTAATTCAGTTTTTCCCCTCTGCTGTCAATTGTCCCATTACATCATAAACTTGATGTCTAGCAAGAGACAATATCACTCCTTTTTGTGCTCCTTTGGTTGATTATTAACTGGAAGATCCCCCTGACTTGTTACTTCTGTGGAGACTTTGGGTGCTCATCGAGAAACAAGTACTTAAGAGCTTTAGTAATTGATATGAACCCACCAGGTGCATGTAGAAGCACAGTTTGGTTTATGGGTTACCAGAGTGCCCCTGTTGAGCTTTGCCCCAGGTCCTACTGTATATTTGAGGCTCTTCCCTTCAGTTCAGTGCTTCTCAAAAGCCCTAGAGACAGAGATGGAAATGGATGCCCTTGGCAGCTGGACCACAGGCAAAAGCAGCTCACTGCTGAAACACTGTACCCTTGAAGTCCTTTTAAATTAGGTTAATTTTGCACTTTAGCCTGCAATATATCCATGATTACTTAATATAAAACAGTTAATTTTCTAATCATCAAATGAAATTGATGCTCTAGAAAGGCATGGCATGTTTAAATTGGGGCTTCTTGATGTTATATGTAGCTGCTTTGGAGAATCATGGACTTAGCATGGCTGTAGGGAAAATTATTTTAGTCCTTTCTTTGAAATGGACCTGATAGATACAAATAACTTTCAGGACATTTGGTGATGGAATTTGGTTAATAAGCAGCTTGTTTCAGCTTTCTACTCCAAGTGTTGTGAAAAGAGGCCAGACTTAAAGTCCAGTGAGTTCAAGACCTGGTTCACTGTTAACTTGTGATGTTGTACAGATTATTAACATCTTCAGGCCCATTTCTCATCTGTAAAATGAGACGATGAACCATAAAATATAAAGCACCATTTTCCAAATTATATTTTGTGAATGATTACTTGCAAAAGGTATTCTAAGGGTGGTTGTCAGGGAATGGGAGGAGGGGGAAATGGAGAGTTGTGATTTAAAGGGTATAAAGTTTCAGTTTTGCAAGATGAGAAAGTTCTGGCAATTGGTTGCACAACAATGTGAGCTTTTTTTTTTTTTTTTTTTTTGAGACAAGTCTTGCTCTATCGCCCAAGCTGGAGTGCAGTGGCGCGATCTCTGCTCACTGCAAGCTCCGCACTCACTGCAAGCTCCGCCTTCCGGGTTCACGCTATTCTCCTGCCTCAGCCTCCGGAGTAGCTGGGACTACAGGCGCCCACCACCACGCCCAGCTAATTTCTTTTTGTATTTTTAGTAGAGACGGGGTTTCACGGTGTTAGCCAGGAAGGTCTCGATCTCTGGACCTTGTGATCCACCCGCCTCGGCCTCCCAAAGTGCTGGGATTACAGGCGTGAGCCACCGCGCCCGGCCAATGTGAGCATGTTTAACAGTAGTAAATTGTACACTTAAAAATGATTAAGATGGTAAATTTTATGTTATGTGCATTTCACCACCATCTAAAAAACTATATTCCAGCCTGTAATCCCAGCACTTTGGGAGGCCAAGGCAGGCGGATCATGAGGTCAGGAGATCGAGACCATCTTGGTTAACACGGCGAAACCCCCTCTCTACTAAAAACACAAAAAATTAGCCGGGCGTGGTGGCGGGCGCCTGTAGTCCCAGCTACTCAGGAGGCTGAGGCAGGAGAATGGCATGAACCTGGGAGGCGGAGCTTGCAGTGAGTCGAGATCACGCCACTGGACTCCATCCAGCCTGGGCGACAGAGCGAGACTGCGTTTCAAAAAAAAAACAAAAACAAAAACAAAAAAACTTTATTTTAAAAGCTCTATCTTTAAATAAATATTAATTTGTATTACACCCTCCTGCTAGAGAATGACATTGCATTCAGCATATCCGAATGTCTTAGACATCCTGCACTTAAAAAAAAAAAAACTTTTAAACTTTAACCCAGTATTTCTCAAATTCCTTCTCCCAATTAATTTAACATCTCTTAATATTCTATGGAACTTATACTTGAAGGAGTCCCATTTGGGAAAAAGTTATCTGGGATCTTTCCAGCTCAAACATGTTTTTATTCTTCAAAGACACCATATGAAAATATGGGCTTTGCCAAAGTAAGATATTTGATAAATATTAATTCAGGCCTTCCGAACCTTTTCCATATCATGGCACGTATAGAAAGTAATATTTGTATGGCACACTGGGGTAAACTGACAAGGTGGCTTAGGGCTGAGGAGCGAGGTAATTCAGTTACACCCTTGGATAAAGATCTGTAACCAGGTGTTTAAAAAGTTATCACTGAGGAAGCTGCATGACATAGCTTGTTCTCCAGATGTCATTAGTTAGCATGTTTACACAGAGAAGCATTAGAGGCAGATCATACAAAACTCTATGCTATTTGGTTTGACTTGGCAGCAATTTATTTTCCACTTTAGAGAAACCAGAAACTCTTCTGATTACCTATGGCTGTGGATATTATTGGTCATTAGACCTAACTGGCAATCCCTCGTGGTATGAGAGTGAGGGATAAGAGGTTTCCAGGAGGATAATACTCTTCCACAGTCTATTTAATATACTCAAATGATGAATTCAACAGCCTCCTATTTTTAAAGCGAGAGCATATATCCTAATGTCATAAGCAGAATAATTCTCATTTAATGGGGGAAGTTTTTTTCAACCTCACATTTCCTAGAGGAACAAGTATTTGGTGTAGTAATAGGGATTGCATGTGGGAAGAAAAGGATATTTATAGTAATACATTCTTAAAAGAAATACAGCATAGATCAGCGAGTGAGATCAACATTTTTCACGCTTCAGGCCTTTTTCTGAAGTCAGCTTCAGCCCTTCCTCTCCACTCTATTCCTCAGCTGGTATCATTCTATAGTATCACATCTTCTGAATGGCTTACTTAAAGATTCTAGACTGATGGAAAAAACAAACAAACAAACAAGAAATTGATTAGATTTGACAACAACCTACATCATTGTTCAGTTAGTATTTTTATTCAGCTCACCTAGAAACTAAGCAGTCATGATCCACTTAGTAACAGATGTTTTGATTTCAGAAATGCCAGGTCTTCCCCAGATTATCTTTTGTACTTACTGTCATTTTCCCCTTAAAACAACTTTTTTTGGCCTTAGTCTTTACTGTCTTTTCTGAGAATCCTATTAGAGTTTAAGATTTAAAACTAGATGTAGAACTATATCCTTGCTTAGTGTCAGGGAGCCACTGTGAAATCCCATCGACAACCTATTCTGGGCTTTAGAGCCAGAAGTTTAATTACCACCTATTGAGCGAGTTTGATTTGTCACTTCTTGGGTTCTGGCCAGGCAGAGCTAATTCCTCCTAGCAGAGCAAGGCTGGTGGGCAGGAGCCAGAATTGAGAAAGTGATGCAGTCACTTCAGCCTGTCCAGCTTCAGGCGTGGATGAAGGGAGTTAAGTGTGCCAGATTAAGTCCAAAGTGGCACACAAGCATGAGGGGCAATGAAGGCACCTGGTAAACCACAGCAAGAGGGAATCTGCAACTAAGAAAGGGGGAGTGTGGTGACTAGCTAGGAGCAAGGGCTTGCAATTTTCAGAAGTCCAGGCAAGCTGTGCTGGCACCAGACAGGAAAGATTGAGGCTGCGCTTCAGTCAGAGGCTGGCTTCAGCCTTTGAAGAAGACTGACGGGGGATATTAAGCAGTTACTGGAATGAGACCTGTAAAAAAGGCAGAATAAAATCAGTAATAACAACTGAATAATAACAACTGAAGAAATCAATAGACTATTTAACCACATCTGTAGGCCTCTACACAATCTAATACTGTGGAGTATTAAATGAATGAGATAGATTTAGAAATAAAAAACCATTCATGGTATATTAAGGAAAATTCAAATCATAGTATATTACATAATATGTTAGTGAAGGGAACTTTGGGACATGGTAGTGTAGAACTCTGTTCAGATGAACGATACAAACACCTTAGGCATACTTTATAGGGACAGATATACTTCGTTTGCCTTTTGTTTTCATCCATCTATCCTGAGGAAGTTCCACAATTATTGAATAATAACTGCCTAAAGGGGCAACATGTCTCTGATACTCCTGAAAAGAGGCAGCTTGTTGTGGAGGGCAGTGTGAGTGGTTAGGGGCACAAACTTTGGGTCCCAACTACCCGGGTTTAAATCTTGCTTCTACTACCGACTACTCGTATGATTCTGATTAAGTCCTTAACTTCTCTATACCTGTTACCCCATCTGTAAAAGGGGGACAGTAGTAGTACATACCTGAGAGAGTAGTTATGAGAATTGAGTAATAATAATATTTTAAAAATCTGTGGAAAAGTATCTGGCCTATAATTAGCCCTATAAATGTTTGTTAAGCAAATATACAAATAAAATACATACTTTCCCAGCTTCCAGGAATCAACTTAGACTTTTCTTTTCATGTCACGTGGATATTGTTCTCGTGGAATATTGAACATTTCTTAAAGTATTGTTTTAAGCACTGTGGAAAAAATAATAGTTAAAATTGTTAGCAGATCATGGAATTGGATTTTTGACCTCAATCCTTTTGAAATTAAGAAAAAAATTACACTAGGCACTTTAAACTGGCCGTTCTATATGTTTGTGCTCTAGCAATATAGAAACTAGATATTGTTATATGATTTCCTAGATACAATTAATCTAGGCTGGGCATGGTAGCTCACCTGTAATCCCAGCACTTTGGGAGGCCAAGGCGGGTGGATCACTTGAGGCCAGGAGTTCGAGACCAGCCTGGCCAACATGGTGAAAACCTTGTCTCTACTAAAAATACAAAAATTAGCCAGGTGTGGTGGTGCACACTTGTACTCCCACCTACTTGGGAGGTTGCGGCAGGCGAATCACTTGAACCCAGGAGGTGGAGGTTGCGGTGAGCTGAGATTGTGCCACTGCACTCCAGCATGGGCAATAGAGTGAGACCCTGTCTCAAAAACAAAAAACAAAAACAAGCTACTATCTTGTTTAGATAGCAGATCTTTTCCCCCTCATAGAGAGTGCTTTGGCAGTTAGGAAAAGTAAATCACACCGAAACTGTTTATGGCGACCCCCCTCACCCCACACACTGTGAGCTAGTTAGACAGAAGATAATGCAATTTACGAGTATCTGTGGGTGGCCAGGCCTGATTAGTACATGTAAAAGAAAAGTCGTTAGATACACTGACTTCAAATAATGAGGCAGAGTAATAGGATTTGTTTTAATAAGATTTTGAGAGATTAAACCTCCTAAATCTTTGTAGTTCTGTCAGGTAAAGTTAAGGAAACCAGCACTCCACAACATAAACAATGGTGTTCTATTTAGAACCCCTGCAAAATTAGATGGGATTGGCTTCTCCTAAGACACTCAGTTGTAGTTAGTTGACAGGTTTGTTTGCCAGTAAGTACTGGTGCAATGATGAATAGTGCCCTTTTTGTAGTTGTACTCTTTCTGGTACAGATATATAATCTCACAGAATAATTTCAAATTAATTAGTATTGCAGCTGAACTATGTGACGCTATCACAGTTTGGATGCTATCACAATTAGTGGGTGAATTTAGTAGTTTTGGGTGCTGTTCATTCTTTCTAGCTTAAATCCAAGTAACTGAATATTTAAACTTTCTTTTGTTGATACAGGTGATACCAGTGGTATGCTAATATGGTGAGGATAATTTTTATTCCTTCCTAAGGATTTTTGTGAAGAATAAAGATGAAAATAATTACTCTAAAACATACTGCAAATCTATTAAAATATATGTAATGGCCAGTATCCTTAATGTTACTTAAGTTCATAAGCACTCATAGTTCAAAGGTTTACTTTTTCTTATTTTGAATATATATTATATGCCATTGAACTCAACATAGTGACAATTTTTACTGTGTTTCAAGGTAGAAGTTGTACCTACAGAAATAAAGGAGTGAAGGTAGATAGAGAAGGATTAGAATGGGAGGTAGAGCTAGGTAATGTAGTGGCTACACGTTTCTTTGCTCCCAAATTAAGATATTTGGACTAATTGGAAGACTAAGAAGTTCAGCCTCTCAGCACAGCCCATTGTTTCCCTGCCATCCACTGCTCTGGATGTCAGGAAGAAGTGAGAGAAGGAAAGATGTGTTTCTTTGCTCTCCTCCACATTGTACTTTTTCCTGCTCTCAGGCCTGTCTGTGTGAGGCCTGAACCAGTGTGAAAAAAGAGAGCTGGAGAAGAGCATACATCCTCTCATCTCCCTGCCTTTAGAGTTTTCTAGAACAGTTGCTTCATAAATTGCAAGGGATTCCCATAACTCAATAATTTATCCTGATCTTTCTTAAAAATGAGAGAATTTCAAGATATCTCATTTTGAAACCAGCCCAATTGCCCCATAGACTGTTCTTTTTGATAATCATAGAAATTGACCCTTCTGGCATTAAAAAGGTTGAAACTTATATTTGATTTCTCTTGAGTTCCTTCCTCAGGAAACACTTTTAGGCCTCTCACACAAAGTACCAAAGAACTGAAACCAGATCCTTGCACCATATGCCAAGAGATCCCCTCATTCACCATGTTTGCTGCTTTGCCCCTCCCAACTTCCTGGTTTCTTACACATTGTTACATTGCTTACCTGCTATATAAACTCCTGGTTTTAGTCAGTCAGGGAGATGGATTTGAGACTGAGCTCCCATCTCCTCAGCTATAGCACCTGATTAAAGCCTTCTTCCTTGGCAATGCTTGCCACCTTAGTGATTGGCTTTCTGTGTGGCGAGCAGCAGGACTTACACCAAACCTCTGGTGTTTCAGTAACCATTTAAAAAATAGATTATAAAACAAAGGTGGTACAGAAAGTATCTTGATAAATCTATGGTGAAACTGAAAGTAGATTTTTCATTTCCAGATTATCAATTTGGGATTTAGCTGATCAGGATACCAATTTACAAATTAGCCAATCCAGTATATGTGTATGTATACACATACACCCAAAACTTCTAGTATTTCTTACTAGTGAGGCAGGATATTTCCTTGACCCCTTTGTGGGACTCGCAACAGGTGCCTTGTTTACTCAGCCTACTGCTCTCAACTCCTTATGGGAGGGAGTGTGCGAGCAAACAAGGTGGGAACTGGAGTGCATGAGCACTGGAGTCAGCTGGCCACTTGGGCACTGGCAGGATCAAACTCCACTCAGACCCACTGCGTTCCACACCTTGTGGGAGGGAGCACCCAGGTGAGTGGGTAAAGGAGCTGGAGTGAGCACTTTTGGGCACTGGCAGGAGCGAACTCTGTGCAGGCCTTGCGGCAGCATCCAGGCAGGATCCCTGCAACTCCTGAAGCCCCAGGAGGCATGTTACAGTGCCCTTTTAGCTCTGCCATCCATGTATGGCTTAAGTGTTAACAGCTCAGAGGGCCCTCCACCCTTTCACACGAGGTGGCTGTCCTCTGCCAGTGAGGGCAAAGGGCCAGTGTGACAGTCTTTTGTATCTGCACTCATGGCTCCTGAGCTCTTGTCCAGCACCCAGGAGAAACAAGTTTACACAAACGAATTGGATGGTAAATGTGGGGAATTTTTCTCGATGATGAAAGTGGCTCTCAGTGGAAAGTGGAGCTGAAAAGGGGACAGGGGGCTACATAATCTTCCCCTCCAGTCTGGCTGTCTCCAGCCAGGTTCTTTTTTGAAGTTACGTTGTCAAGCTGTGTCTCTGAAGTCAAGCCACTTCTCCGATGTCCAGCTATAGTCTCTGATGTCCAGAGGCTTCTCCTTTCTCTGCTGGCTGAGTCTGGGGTTTTTATAGGCACAGGATGCGGGGTGGGGCAGACCATGGGCAGTTTAGGAAAAGGGAACATTTGAGTGGGAAAACAGGGATATAAGTTCTCACTTTGGGCCTTGGTTTCAGGTTTTTCAGCTGGAGGGCAGGGCTTTGCCATGGACCTGCCCTTTTCTGCCTAGAATTTATCTGCCTCCTGTCCCCATCATCAGGAATTCTCAGTGATTTATAAATATTGTCTTATTATTTTCTGTAACATCACTTAGAGGAAGGTAGAAGTATAAAATATACATCTATGACAGGGTGTGGCTAGCATACAAATTTATTGAAGATTCTAAAGGACTGTCCTCAAACCAGAGAAAGAGTCACATTTAGGAATCCAGTAACTCTGCTTTTATGCTACTGCAGACATTGTGTTAAATAGGTGTTATAATGCAAGCCATAATAGCTCCAGATGAGAATTTCATTGAGTTTAACCATTTAGAATGAATAATATGTTGTAGTAGTAATAATAGTTATTATAGGCTGCATGTAGATTTGCCTCATTTTAAGCAAACCTGAAAAAAATACCTATGTTATCAAATTTTTGGATTTTTGCCAATGTAATCAGTGTGGGTTTGAGTTCTGTTGTGAAAGAGGTATTGATTTCTTTCCTTCTTTTTTTTTTTTTTTTGAGACAGGGTCTTGCTCTGTCCCCCAGGCTGGAATGCGATATTGATTGCTAAGAACTCTACTTATTAGTGAGATTAGCCCTTTGTGATATGAGTTGCAAAAGGTTTTGGATTCTTCACTTAAGTGCTATGCTGGAGTTGTCATTAGAGATTTGTCATTTGTCTTAGAGGTGAAAAGAGCCTTATAGTTCAAATCTCTCAATCTATAGATAAGAAAAATTGACCCAGTGACATTAAGCTATTAGCCCAAGAGAGAACAAATCTGATCCCTAAATCTTTTCTAGGAAACAGGGTTCCATGTGGCTAGAAGGGACTGAAGGACAGGGAGAAGAACTCATAGTTGCAGCCATGTTCATGTAGTAGTTTTATACAACTGGCATCAAATCCAAAGCATAGCTTGTAACTCCTTGATGTTGAGAAGGTGCAGCTGGGCATTTTAACAGTTTAACAGTAGAATAGAAAAGCAAAGGATTTCAAAAACTATAATTATGTTTTTACAACTTTAGTTTTAGGAGCATTGCTATAGTTGCTAATTAATCCATATATCTGGTGAAACAGATTAATAGCATGTATTTGGTTATAATATAAGCATTGTGAATCCAAGTTAACATGTTACTTTCATTCTTTCTAATGTAATTATTATGCTATTATCAATTTGTTACCATGCAGTAATCATGCAGTTTTAAGTAACTGCTTAAAACCCAGAGTGAGGCATAGAAATTTATGTCGAACTGGACGGTGCTGAATGTCAGCTACATGGTAGCAAGACAGATGCTTTGCATCAGGGTCATTTCTACTATTATAAAGCTTGAAAAAGGATAGAACAAAAAGAGTCATGGTTGTATGGATGTCTTTATGGGTGATAAAGTTTGAATTAGCATATGTAGGACATTCGAGTACAATTAATAACCACTCTGTTAGTTAACTGGTTGGGGTGAATTCTCTTTTAGTGTTTCATTTACCTTATAAGTAGCTGTAACTCAGCAATTAAGTCATGACACCAGCCCACTGTGACACTGGAGGATGGAGGATAGTGCTTGGGTGGGGGAGCATAGTGCTTGGGTGCATTCTGCTCATATTAAGTCAGAGTTGTTGGCTTCCTAAGTGCCTCTCATTCTCTTTTAGGTTCTTGAATAAATCTATGTGTTATTCATATATAGTCATAAATGCACTGAAACAAATGCCGTCTGCCCCATGAATCTGCAGGTTCCACATCTGCAGATTCATTCAGTCAATGGCGTATTGAAAATAATATTCTGAAAAAAATGCATGGTTATGTCTGTACTAAACATGTACAGCATTTTTTACTCATTATTCCCTAAACAATAGAGTAAAACAACTATTTATGTAGCATTTATATTTTATTAGGTATTATGAGTAATCTAGATATGGTTTAAAGTATGCAGAAGGATGTGCATAAGTTATATGCAAATACTATGACATTTTATGTAACGGACTTGAGCGTCCTCTGCTTTTGGGGTCCACAGGGTGAGGGGATTCCTAGAGCCAGTCTTCCATGGGTACTGAGGGACAACTATAATTTCATGCAGGATTTTGTGATTGTAGCAAACAGTAAAAATTGTTTCATGTTCATGTACTATCTTTCTAAAACTAGAATTCAGATTACATATATACATATAAATACTTTTTCTCATTGGTTCTTTTAGAAAAACTTTTTAAGTTAGGAGGATTTTGTTCTTGATGTTATTGCTGCTATTATTCTGTCAACTTATTCTTAAATAACTTGTTTTAACTAAAATAAAACTGAAATATTTTTTGAAAATTCCCCTAAATTCCTGCTTTGGAAAATAGCCTGTATTGATTGTTTTTAAAGCTATATATGCTTTTATTTGTTACCAAAATAAAACAAGTGTGTTTAAAAATATTTAAGACTAGAGAGAATGGAAAAAGTGTGTAAAATAAAAGTTCCATGTACTTCTATCCTCCAAAGAGAACTACTTAATGGATTCTAGTTTTATGTCATGCTTTAGAAACCTTTTCTCCCGCTGATTAACATACACCACTAGTACATAGAGTAGAAAATTTCAAGTCTGTAGTGAAGAAAAGAAATCACTTACAGTCTATCATTTGGAGGTGAGCACTATTGGAATATTTGTCCTTCCATTTTTCAGTGATACATGTGTTACAGAAATGGTCCTTATGTTTATGTACCTATACAGATAGCTAATGTATAATGTATACACTTTAAACAAAAGATGTCAAACTACACACACTTATATAATTTGCTTTCTAAACTAAAATGGAGTGATCACTTTCCTGTCATTTATAACTTGATTTTTAATGGCTGCATACTATTCTATCATATAGATAGTTAATATTTAACCATTTTTCTTGTTGTATATTTAGTTTTTAGTTTTTTTGGCTTTTGCAAATAATATATTTATAGATATATTTTTGCTGAATATCCTTGAAGATAAATATTTTTACATACCTATTATTATCTCCTTAGCCTAAATTCCCACATGTGTAGTGATTTTTAAAGAACAATAAACATATGCTCAATTCACATGTACGAACTTATGGGATTGACGAGTGGATGAGAAGGAACCCATCAGATTTTTAGAATGACTTTAGCAAGTAAATTTGAAGATTCCAAATTTCAGGCTTTTAATTTAAATAGATAATAGCCTTAAACATTCTGCATTTAGGTACTTAAATATTTTGGTTGAATATATATTAATAATCACCATATTTGTGCAGAGGAAGCCTATTGTGCACATTTTAATACCACCCTTATTTATGTCATTGCATTTTCTATCCACTGATTGTTTGGAACTGTGTTTATCATACCAAAATCCAAAGTGAAAAACATGGTCAAACACAGGTGTCGTGGGATACACAGAAACAAGCAAAACTAGATTTTCTTGGAGAAAAAGGATATGATGACTTCCCAGGATGCTTTAAATTTCTTTCTTGTTTTTAGCTGACCTCACTCTAGGAAGAGAAAATAAATTATATTAGTTATTTTATTTCCAAATAAAAGCAAAAGAATTATAACTTGAAAATATAAAAGGGTTTACCTCAAATGTTGATTAAAACAATAGTTATATGACTAGAATAAAATTTTGACTTTAAAATGTAGAAACTGTAATAGCTACTGTTTAGTGAGCTCACAGTAGGTACCTAACATGGCCCTACGAGCTTCTTCTCATTCTTACTAATCTTTTTTAAGGTCAGGATAATAATATATGCATGGCAGGTCTGAATGCTTCAATTTTAAATGCTTGTCAAATTATTCATCTTTTTGATGTTTTAGATCCAGGAAACCTTTGGATGCCTCCCCACAATTTATTAAATTTTTTCAATGTGTTAATCATTTCCTTTACAATTTTTATAGAAATTATTTTAAGTGTGATTTGGCACGACCTGTATCAGAAATTTTAATCATTTCATTCATCTTTTTACTACCATAGTTTATCTGAGACATAATGATTTTTATGACTTCAGTGACACCTGAAATGAAACCAGTACTCTAAAGTAGTTTTTGTTTAACGTGATTTTATTCTTTTAGAATTTATGTTTTGCCAGAGTGAAATGAGGAATTCAGATGTAATAGGGAGTGACTGTACAGTAATGAGTTTCATTTCTAGCTAGCTATTTTTATCCAAGGAATTGGTATTCTCTAAAATGACAATTGTAAAAGATGACTAAAATTATTTTTGAAACATTTTTAGACTTGATATACCAGGGTTCCACTAGAGAAACAGAATCAGTAGGCTACACACACATACACTGAGACAGACAGACAGAAATAGAGAGACAGAGAGAGAGGCAATGAGTTGGCTTCCAGGATTTTGGGGGCTGGCTAGGCAAGTCTGAAATGGGTAGGGTGGGCCATTAATCAGGAAGGGCAGGCTGGAACTCTTGTGTCTAAGCTGAAGTGGCTGTCTGCAGGTCCAATTTCTTTATCAGAGAAGCCTCAGCTCTGCTGTTAAGGCCTTCAAATGGCTTGAACCAGGCCCACCCAGATTATCTAGGATAATCTTGAAGTCAATGGATTGTGTATTTTAGTCACATCTACAAAATAACCTTCACAGCAATACTTAGTGTTTGATTTAATAGCTAGGGGCAGTAGTCTACCCAAGTTGACACACAAAATCTCACCATCACACTTGATAACTGAACCAGTTCAATGCTCATATAGAAACACCCACTTCATTAATAGGTAGTTATAATTTATCCATGATAAAAACCAGATATACCCAATTTGACTACTTAATGCTGGTACTAGCTTGGGCTATACACAGTTTGCATGTTACTAAAAGTAAAAATCTACCCTTGAAATACTAATACTTACCAGAGTTGAGAATATTGAAAAGGAGGTATGCTAGGCTATATTTAGGATTTTTATAAAGTTTTGAGGAATGGCAGCATTATTGGGATACTGATTGACTTCCCAAATGATGTAAGGGGACAAACAGTCATTTAAACTTTTGCTTCTTAAGTGGGGCTCATAACTCCCCTGAAATATATTCTTATTTTCTTCCGCCATTAGAAGGACTCTCGTAGAAAATACCAGAGAAGCATTGCTTTTATTTAAGGTAAACGAGGGGTCAGCAAACTCTTTTCTGTAAAGAGCCAGATAGTAAATATTTTCAGCTTTGCAGGCTGTACAGTTTGTTACACTATTTAACTCAGCTGTTGTAGCATGAAAGCAGTCATAGACAATACATAAACTAACAAGCACGGCTGTGTTTATAAAATGTATTTACTAACACAGGCAGTGGGCTGGATTTTGCCTGCAGGCTGCATTTTCCCTATCCCTGATGTAGACAGGTCTGGTGTGTTGGTTTAAATAGTCGCTCTGTTTGTAATACCATACATATCTAGTGACAGGATGTATTTCAGCACAGTTTAGGAACTGGTCAACTATTGAACACCTTCCATTTTTCTGCTTTTTTATCTTATTTTATTTTATGTTGAGATGGAGTTTTGCTCTTGTCGCTCAGGCTGGAGTGCAATGGCACGATCTTGGCTCACTGCAGCCTCCACCTCCCAGTTTCAAGCGATTCTCTTGCTTCAGTTTCCAGAGTAGCTAGGATTACAGGCACCCACAACCACACCCGGCTAATTTATATATACATATACACATATGTGTGTATATATATATATATATATTTTTTTTTTTTTTTTTTTTTTTTTTTTTTTGAGACGGAGTTTTGGTCTTGTCATCAAGGCTGGAGTGCAGTGGCACAATCTTGGCTCACTGCAACCTCCGCCTCTCTGGTTCAAGTGATTCTCCTGCCTCAGCCTCCCGAGTAGTTGGGATTACAGGAGTCTGCCACCACGCCCGGCTAATTTTTTTGTATTTTTAGTAGGTATGGGGTTTCACCATGTTGGCCAGGCTGGTCTCAAAACTCCTGACCTCTGGTAATCCGCCCACCTCAGACTCCTAAACTGCTGGGATTACAGCCAGGAGCCACCACGCCTAGCCACATTTCTCTGCTATTTTAATAAGAACATGGAATAGAATAAGTATAGGAATGGGGTAGTGTTCAATCTATTAGGGGATTAAAGCTATTATATATAAAATTAGCACACAATATAGAGTTATGATATATATTTTATATATGATTTTATAACATGACTTATTAAATATATGTAATGAAGCATATTCTCTCAATTCTCAAGAAAGAAAAAAAAAGTAAGCATTCATGTTTGTTTTGTGGCTCAGCACAGAAGCTAGGCCAGGTGCAGAGATTTCCTTGTGAGCATATGGAGGCAGCACTGTAAGGCAAGCTGGTGGTTGCCAATTTCCTGGCTTTGGTTCCGCCTCCCATCTCCTCCTTATTAACAAACGACAATCATCAGAGAAAGAGGAAGCTGAAGAATTATATGAGCATATATGTAGAGGACATAGGCATTTGGTAGAATATCATAGACATCCAAATACTTGAGTTTGAGATTCTAAATTCAGTAGCAAAAATGCTACTTTTTACTCTGACACTATGTAGTCAATTATAGTTCAGGCACAGGCTAAGAAACCAGCAGATTTTCCAATTCCTAGAAGAATGGCCTAGGGAATAGCACTTACCATCTTTAGGTATTAGTTTCTTCATCTGTTTTAGTCATGCCTTGTGTCAGTGATCTTTAAGCTGGAGCAGATCAATTCCCATGTGTTAGAAAGATGACTCAGGTGGCAGTGTAGAGTTTGGGTTAGATTGAGTGCTGAGAGATGGCATCTAGGAGACAGGTTGGGGGGATATGATCATCCAGGTAAGAGAAAGGAAGATTGGACCACTGAGGGCGGCACAGATGGAAAGAAATTATCTGACTGGAAACACCTGTCAACACATGCTTGGGTACAGGCTTTATGTGAACCCAGGGTGAGTAATGCTGTGGGATCCTTCCAGTGTAAGAAGCCCTTAGAACAATGGTTAGGGACTCAGGCTTCAGCACCAGTTGTACCTGAATTCATATCCTGGGTCTGTCACTGTCTACCTGCGTGACTTTGGACAAGTGACTTAAGTGATTTAATTTTCACTTTCTTATCTCTAGATACGAGCAGGATAATAACACAAAGTTGTGAAAATTTACTAAGACACCATGTAAAGCATTTAGCCCATTGCTGGTTATTTTATGAAGATTCTATGAGTGTTTGCTGCCATTATTATTATTCATTTTTATTATTATTTGTGGGAGGAAGTAAAGTTCAAGTACCAATAATAATTTTCAACCATTACAAATTGTGATTATATAAAAGTTTTAAAAATTTCTCAGGAACCAGGGAGCATTCTATTTTTTATTCTAATTCGAGAATAAAATTATATTTTATGTTTTTACTCTTCTCAAAAGTGGTAGGAGCAAATCAGTTTTAGGTTGTCATTTTTTCTCTTTCCAGGTTTTTAGAACAGTAGATACCTGTTCTCTGTAATTTGGTATGTCTATCTGTGTAATACTTACATCAGTCCTGGTGGTTGTTCCTAAGAAAAGGAAAATAAGAGGCAAATACGTATTGATTCTGTACAAGAAAAAGAATAAATTAAGGGAGAAAAACACCAAAAGTCGCTAATGCTGTGTGACAGAAGAGAAAAAGGTTATGTTTTATAATACACTGAGGTAGACTTTATATTAAAAACATACTCTCCCCAATACTCTGCAAGTTGGATTTTTTTTTGAATATTTCTTTTCATCAGCTAGGTTCTTATTTTATTTTCTCTGCAGCTGTTGGTCTGTCTCATGTTACATTCCCATCATTTATGTATCTGGTTTTGCCTGTGATGAAGCTGAGAAATATCTCATTTTAATGGCTTCTGTGCTTTGTGTCTGTCTGTTTTCCAGTTTTGGGGAGACATTTAAACCAGTAGTCATGTCATCTCATGTAATGGCATGCCTCTCTGCTTATTCTCCCTTCTGTTACCAAACAATATTTATGGTTAGTGTCTGTGTGCATGTGTGCGATGACTATTTGCTATACAGTTGCCTAGAACACTGTGAAACTCTGCATATTCAATGGAGTGGTTTCTTTTTGTTTTTCTGCATGCTATCAAATACTCTCAAAGTGTCCCTTCTGCTTTTTGCATCAAAGATAGCTGGAGGATAGAAAGGGGCATTCCAGTAAATTCTACTTTCTAGCAAATTGTATATAGAGGTTTTTCTTCCAGTAATGTTTTCCTCCCGATTTTTATGTAGAAAGCGTTTTGTTAAAATTCTGGAAATGAAACTCAGAAAGGAAATTAAAAGAAAAGGGAAAGCTTGGCCGGGCGCGGTGGCTCACGCTTGTAATCCCAGCACTTTGGGAGGCCGAGGCGGGCGGATCCCGAGGTCAGGAGATCGAGACCACGGTGAAACCCCGTCTCTACTAAAAATTAGCCGGGCGTGGTGGCGGGCGCCTGTAGTCCCAGCTACTCAAGGGAAAGCTTGCATCAATTATGACAGATAAGAGGTTAACGTACTTACTAAGAGCTTTTATAAATTAGTGCCTTTCCAATAGAAAAAAAGGCAAACAACACGAACTGGTAATTAAATTAAATTAAAAAATTAATTAAAGCCTTAAAAACTAGAGAAAATAGACATAGAATTTTAAGCCTAGCTAGTAATCAAATAACCAAACTTCCCTCCCCTCCCCTCTCTTCCCTTCCCCCTCCCTTCTCCCTCCCTTCCTTCTCCCTATCTCCTCTCTCCCCCTTGTTTTCTTTTCTTTTCTTTTTTCTTTTGTTTCTTGAGCAGGGGCAGGGAGGAATGGTTTCTTTTTTTTTTTTTAATTTTCTGTATTTTAAAAAATGTTTTGGGAAAACAACTTTGAAAAGCAAAAGCAATCTCCATCCATTTTGGGGATATAGGTTTGTTTGTTTCTATAGTAACGTGATGGTTGGCCTTCCAGTGGTAATACTCATTTGTAATATAGCTGGGCCAGAGGTACTTTCTGAGTTCATGGCACAGGATTTCTTGGTGTGAGGTTGACTGACTCATTCAAACCTAGGACTGTAGCTTCATTAATCTTGAGTTTTAACCAATTACTGATCCACTGTCTGTGTTCTAAGGATGTAGGCGTTAGACAATTTCTAATTAAAAACATGAAATTTCTTTCTTTTTCCTTCTGCATTACAGATGAATAAATTATTCACCATGAGGGATGACCATTTTGGACACTATTTGAGATAATAAGAATAGATATTTAAGAGGGGAAAATGCCATTTACAGGGGCTAGGAACATTTTTATTAGGGATGAATTTAGCTTGAGATTTGTGTGGTAATAAAAAGCACCTGGAATTTAGATGCATCTTTTAATAGATTTTTTTTTAAACTGGCTTGCCAATATTTGAAAATATCAGTGCTCCAGTTTCCACCGACTGTTACCTGTAGACGTTACATAAAGCCAGGTGCATTTGTGATTAACCGGAATTCACAGCCCAGGACCTAAGAAGATAATTTTAGGTGCTTTCTGGAATAATAGCTGGTCCTTAGGTACAAATGCAAAGCCAAACGTAGTTATTGGAATTGAAAATAATAAAGCCAAGGGCTTATTTTGAACAACCACGCAGTTGGAGCAGCTGAATACTAAAATAGTGGCTTGTGTAGTGGTTTCCCCTGTGGCTTCTTATCTCTGTGGGTTACACACCCTCACCCAGGGGAAGACGGCCTTCTTAATGCAGCTTGCAGCAGGCCTTCTTCTGTGCGGCAGCTTTTCCTCAGAAGAGAAGTACATTAGTCATTGAACTGTTAGAGAATATAATGAAAAGAAAAACCTAACTTAGGATCAGATTTGAATTTTACTACCCCATGGCCTGTAGCTGCTTCTCTGACCCAATATATTATCTTCCTTTGAGGCAAACTATTTAGTTTTCAGTTAGTAGAGGATTTCAAAACAAAGCAAGTAGATTAATAGAAAGTGTAAAAATCAGAATAAATAGAATAGAAAATAGATTTACTTTTGTTTTGTCGTGTAATCTCGGCTGATAAAACAGGAATATACATATGTATGTAGTTGTCAGGTTCAAAATCATGCCAGTTAAAGTTCTCTGTGTTTTAATTTTTCTTAAAGGCATATATAAAAAAGAATCTCAGAGAAAGAAGACACATTCATAATGATTAACCATACATACATCTTTAAAAGTTTGGTGTAAGAATGAACCAGTATTATACTTCATAGAAGGGCTGATTGTTCTTGCAGCAGAAAAAAGGTTTGAGTTTTATTCATAATTTACTTACTAACTCATTCAATGCCATTTACCTTTAACTTAAGTCACACTTAATGATAAATGCTCTTCTCTTTACTGCCAGACTGCCTGTAGAAGTAACTGAGCTGGCTGCCTTAATTTCCTTACTATTTACTGTCTTTAATCACTTCAAATTTGACTTTGGCCCCACTTCACCAACATGCCCAGACTCTTGCCCTTTATGTCACACTGGGAAAGCCACATCCTGTTGAATTTAACTCTGCAACATCTGATATGCCCAACTCCCCTCTCGGGTGGTATTACAGGCGCTCCCCTCTGAAATAATTCCCGAAGCTGCACATTTTACACACTCTACCCCATTACTACCAGATGTATCTGTCTTTGTCACATCTCTGGTTATGAATGGTATCTTCTTTCTGCCTGCTATATAAAGTCCACTTTTCTTGGCTTGGCATTTGAGCCAGCATTCTCTCCCACTGCTTCTCATCCGCCCTGTTTTCCAATCCAATTCCTTCGTGTATGCTGTGATATCTACCTAGAGTCCATACTCTCTCTTCTTTCCTCTCTAATCTCATATTCAAAGCTTATCCTTCTTTCCAAGCCCAGAAGGAAGGACATCCCATTCATTAACCTTCTCTAACCCTCCTAGCTGGAAGTAATGTTTACTTCCTCTAGATTTTATCTGTGCTTCTCTTCTGAGATGTTTCATATTCTGTGTTATTTGTGTAGCCATCTCATTGTCCCTTCTCAAGGGTAGGGTCAGTCTCATTATCATGCTATTTTCTGCCCCCAGTGTCTAGTTCAGTGTATGATATTTTTTATAAGCTAAATATATTTTAGATATTAATAAATGTAGAGCATATATGAAAGATGTTTTAGAATATAGATGTTATTCCATTATGCTTGTTAATATTCTTCTTACATTTCTTAGTTATTTCCATGCATTTTAGATTTAACAATTATCTGTTCAAACAGTTGATTATTGTGAGCATTTTGAACCCTTTTATTAGGTTCCAGCACATTAAGTAACAAATTGCTGTATTCAGCTTTGTAGCATGTAATATTCCAAATCTTACTATTAAAGTAATATTCTGTAATATTTTTCGGTATAACTTCCAGTATAGGAAGAGTAAATGAGAAGCTAGTGAACAAATTCTCCTCAAGATAATGGAAAAGTCCTAGCACATTTTGCATGGCTGATGCTGTGAAGAGCCTTCTGGAGTACTCCAGTGTGAACACAAGAACAAATGGGAGTGTCCTTTTATACCACTCACTCCAGCCACTCCATAAGAGCATGTAATAGCTCTCTACAGTGACACTGCACCTTGCAAGAACTCAGCAATCCAAACATTTCAATTCCCCAGAGCACCAAGCTCTAAGTAAGAAAAAAAGGCCAGTGCGTATAGTATATACAGATAAGCATAAAATAATTACCAAGGGAAGGCCTTACCTTTGGCTCTCAAACACAGCTGTTATTTTACATAGTTCCAGTGCACATCTTTTAGGGCTGTACTTAGCGGCCTTCTCAAGGAAGCGTTCCTTTATGCACATTCTGTCATTCACTCCATCCAGCCCATGGCTGAGTTAAGTGTACTAGCTCTGTATTTCCAGCAACACCAGAATTATAATTGCCTGCCAATTTGTCTCCATGTCTGCTTCTCCCACAAAACCCAGAGCTCCTTGAGGATAAGAACTATGTATATATCATATATCTTTGTATCACCAGTGTTTTACATAGTACCTGGCCACACGTTGAATATGAATATCTATTGAATGACCGAAGCTGGTCATGCACCTTTGAAATCACAACAGATTTTTAAGTAGCACATTGAGGAGAAAAGGCAGTTTGAAGCAGGTCAACAACAAATAATAATAGTTAATATCTGATAGTGTGTCAGGTGACAAAAATAACATGAAGAAGACTTAAAACAAAAAAAAACCTGTGCGGTATTACTTACTTTTGGAGGCAATAACCTAGAGTACTTCAACAGTTTTTTTTTTTTTTTTTTTTTTTG
The DNA here is from genome assembly GCF_028878055.3 of Symphalangus syndactylus. Taxonomy (NCBI): domain Eukaryota; kingdom Metazoa; phylum Chordata; class Mammalia; order Primates; family Hylobatidae; genus Symphalangus; species Symphalangus syndactylus. The sequence continues at coordinate 107,271,830 of NC_072428.2, forward strand.
AGATGGAATCTCACTCTGTTGCCCAGGCTGGAGTGCAATGGTGTGATCTTGGCTCACTGCAACCTCCGCCTCTTGGGTTCAAGCAATTCTCCTGCCTCAGCCTCCCGAGTAGCTGGGACTACAGGCACCCACCACCACGCCCGGCTAGTTTTTGTAGTTTTAGTAGAGACGGGGTTTCACCATATTGGCCAGGCTGGTCTTGAACTCCTGACCTTGTGATCCGCCCGCCTCGGCCTCCCAAAGTGCTGGGATTACAGGCATGAGCCACCGTGCCCGGCCTCAACAGTTTTTTAAAAAACTTTCTTGCATGCTAACACAGTACTGTAGTTTACATTCATTTTGATGACTTAGAGTTACCAATCAAAGACTGAAATATGTTCTGGCCATTCTTTTTAAGGGTGAAGTCAAGTATTTAATTTATTTTGGAAAGATTCCCTTGTGAAATTGTTTTTCAAAGTGTCTGGTTTAATAGGATAAAACCTTAACTATCCCACATGACTAATTTCTGAGGGTTCTACATAGCCATGGTCTTGCTATATGAGGATAACATAAGTATATCTGGAACCATCTTGATTTATTAATGTGTAGTAGTCATTGAGTCTTCCTAATATGGACTTCAGACTGTACAGGTAGTCTAGGGATAGAAACATACACACACACACACACACACACACACACACACACGGCAAAGTCCCAGCCATCAAAGACTTCTAGTTTTGTCAGATTTATATTTTCTTATGAAGGTTATTATCAGAAGTCCTGGGAAATGGTTGTTATAACTTTCCTACCTAGAACTCTGCCCCTTGTAGTCATTTAGCATTTATCAAACATTGAGTACTGTGTGGACCAGGCTCTGTGTTGGGTGCTCTGTGTTGGCTGCTGGAGGATTGAGACACAGTGTGTGTGCTTGTAGGGAAGAGGTTCCCAGAGCCTGGAACACCTTGTCTTAGCAAAGTTTCTATTTCTATTCAGTGTAACTATGTGGAAGGTTTGCTTTGTGTACAAATAGACTTTTATTTTTTCTTCCTGGTATTGAATAGTTTATGAGAAACAGACAAACTCGTAAAATAGTCTTCAACCATAAATGAAAGCATATTTTAAATAATTAAAAATATAATAAGACTTATTTAGGTCTTTCCTCTGTACTTGACCAGGGTAGAGATCTTCATTATTGAGGTTCCTGTAACTAAAAGGGAACAGATCATCTGACATTTTGCTCCACTTGTCCTTGAGGGTTATTAAGATTTGTGTGTGACTGGGCGTTGGATGGTCCTTCATGATATCAGGAAAGGTTGACAGATGGCCTCCCTCCAGCAAGGGAGAAGGTGCCATGAAGACTGAACACTGCATTGTTCCCACCAATACAGTATGCGCCAGTATAATTTCCCAGATCACAACTGAGAAAAGAATGTGCTCAGCTCCACTCCTCAGCAGAGTCAGATGCTCAGTACAGCAGAAACAGTGTACCTGTAAAGTTGCCTAGGCAACATCAGGAGTGGAGGGAAGAGTAGACAGAATGATTTATGAGGGTTTCTTGCCATAGGAATGGGTCTAAAAATATACTTCCATGTCTTTTCCTCAAGAATAAATGACACAGGATTTATCAAGGGGATTGTGGTGCATAAAACCTCAAGACCTTATCAGAGCCCAAGGAGACCAGGGCCAAGGGCAAGGAGAGAGGCAGCAGAAGCAAGAAATGAGGAAAAGAAGTGCTCGTGCTGTGCTTTTAATCCTTGATTGAACTGATGCTCTGCCTTGATGTAAAACGGATTTTTTAAAAACATGCAAATATTGCATATTTAAAATATGACTAGAAAAAAAACCACTTACTGGGTGAAATGAAGGTATTTTATTTCCATATTAAAAAAACAGCTCCTCTCAGCATCTACTTTAGTATTAGCACATTTGCAAAGACAGTTACATGCCAGCATGTGAAACAGCATGTCATGGTAGCAGAGGGAGAACTTGTATTTTACTTATGAACAATCGGGAAAGAAACGCTCGGGGCACATAGAGTTGGTGTATCTTAGCACACTGCAATTAGCCAGCATTATCAGATGTCAATGTTGATTTTTATTTTCATGAATTATCATGTTGGTGATGGTATCAGTTTTATATTGCTGCCTAACAAATTTCCATAAATGTAGCAGTTTAACACACACTTCTTATCTCTCAGTTTCTGTGTCAGGAGTCCAGCCATGGCTTAGATGGGTCTTTTGCTCTGGGCCTCACAAGGCTATAATCAAGGTGTTGACCAGGCTGCTATCTCAATTGCAAGTTCAGTCAGGGGAGAATCTGCTTCCAGTCTCAGGCTGTTGGCAGTAATCATTGCTGTAGCACTGAGGGCTTGAGTTTCTGACTGGCTGTTGTAGAGGCTGCCTGCGGTCCATTGCCACATGGGCTTGTCCACGTGGCCACTTCATTAAGCCGGTAAGGAGGATCTGTCTGTCTGCCACCAACATAGAATCTTACATAGCTGTTTGTTAGAAGCAAGTCCCGTACTCCATGTCCCACCCACATTCAAGGGAAAGGGGTCAAATAAAGTTATGAATAACCGGGCGCCTGTAATCCCAGCTGCTCGGGAGGCTGAGGCAGGGGAATGGCGTGAACCCAGGAGGCGGAGCTTGCAGTGAGCCGAGATCGCACCACTGCACTCCATCCTGGGTGACAGAGCGAGACTCTGTCTCAAAAAAAAAAAAAGTTATGAATACCAGCAAAAAAAAAAAAAAAGAAGTTATGAATACCAGCAGAGCAGGGATCGTTGGAGTCACTTCAGCGTTTGTCTGTCACAGGGTCATTCTGAGGAAAAGTTCTTTCATTTTAAAAGCTGTGCAATCTGGAAATCTGCTTGAAATTAGCAGGAGTGTAAACTAAGCCATTAGAGCTTCCATTTTTCATTCCCTTGTCCTTTGGTAAATGAGGAAGGGCAGAAGTAAAGTTGCAGGCTTACTTAATAGATGCTGACAGGAAGGAAGAGAGAAGTTAGTAAGGTTGAAAGAACAATGAAATGAGAGAAGATAATATTCTCTATTATCACATGGAAAAATACAAATGATAGATTAAACTATTCCATTGTGTTCCCTACCTCACTTTGGAGGTCTGAGAAAACAGTCTGAGGCGAAGTCCCTGCTAGACTAACTTATCTCGTAACGTGCTTTCTATAGAAAAGCACATTTTCAGTAACTAAATCAGAAATGTTGCTTTGCATGAAATTGACAATTTCTTAATCCACCCTGATAGCCCAGTCTTCGGGCCTGGAAGGTACTGTGGCCTTGAATATTCATCCCTTCCAATGAAAACATTGCTAACCAGCATGCTTAGGTTATGGTTTAGGCTTTAACATGGCTTATGTTATAACCATAAAAAGACTTGAAGAAAAGGAATAAACAGGATCGCAGGTGGTTCCCATATGGCCTGTGGCTCCCATATGGCCTGTGGCTCAATTGATTGTTCCCGCGGTATCTGGCAAGGCTGTAATCAGAGATTTAGGAGCACATGTTAGACTTCAGGGACATTTCTTTGCCTTCTAAAATGGCTGCTTTCAAAATCACTCTCAGGTTTAGTACTACCCCAAGCAACTAGAATCCAGATAAAAGGACCCTTCTATGAAATGATTCTTCATTTGTTTTGTAGGGCATCCATATTTCACAGGACTAATCACAATGTGGATGTTTTACTTCCTGGGCTGTACACTGTAGCACAGTGCTTGGCACACAGAAGACGCTCAGTTAATGCTAATATGACAGCTACTACTACCATTGTTAGCATTTACACATTGAGCTCAGTCTCGCCTGCATTCTACAACTACAGTAATATAAGATGCCAAATCAGGCCGGGTGCAATGGCTCACACCTGTAATCCCAGCACTTTGGGAGGCTGGGGCAGGTGGATCAGTGAGGTCAGGAGTTTGAGACTAGCCTGGTCAACATGGTGAAACCCGCATCTCTACTAAAACCTCAAAATTAGCTGGGTGTAGTGGCACATGCCTGTAATCCTAGCTACTTGGGAGGCTGAGGCAGGGGAATCACTCGAACCCAGGAGGCGGAGGTTGCGGTCAGCCAAGATCGCACGCACCACTGTACTCCAGCCTGGGCGGCGGAGTGAGACTCCATCTCAAAAAACAACAACAACAACAACAACAAAAATCAAAAGAAAAACAGCCGTCGTAATACATATTATTTGATGAGGTCTGCCGTATTAGGCACTTTATCTACAGTATTATGTTTAGCTCTTGTGACAACTATGCAAGATAGGTATTACTTTTTAAATTTTATAGACAATGAAACAATCTCAAATGTACATGAATACTTTTTGTAAAGAGATTTTCACCCGCATTGATTTACCAAGAAAGTAAGTAAACCAAAGCCCCTTATTCTTTATCTTTTTAGTTGGGCAGCATTGTCCATCTAGGCATTGCATAAACTTGTTAGAGCAAAGTCCTCCAAAAATCATTTTGGTAGTTTTGGAGAAGACACACAGCTGTCCTAATTTTTAGAAGTACTATTTGGATCCATGTTAATTTGTCTCATCATAGTGGAAACTGAGACTAGCCATTCACTACTAGTCAATCAATATTCCATGTATTTGTATACAGGCACTTTAGATAGTAATTTCACATATCTAATTCCCCACCAGTGCCTCAACTGCCCTTCGCTTTCCTTCCCTGGGCATTCGCCCTCAGGCCCCATGGCTGTGGTGCTCTGCATGGAATGGCCTACTGCTCTACCCCTCACTGTTCCCGAGTCTCTGCAGCCACCAGTAACTTTACCTGGTTAACTTCCTATCAGCCTACAAGTCTCAGATGAGATGCTTTTTCTTGGCAGAAATTTTTCTTGATCTTCCATTCCTTTTGATGCCCTGTCCCTTATAATTTCCTCATGTGTCCTTTCCCATTTGCATATCCGATGACTTGCTCCTCTTACCCATTGGATTGTGAGCCTCTTGTGGTCAGGGGCAGTGCTCTGTAAGCTGCTGTGTCCCCAGAATCTGGCCCAGGGTAGGCACTCGGCGACCATAGACTGATGTTAAGAGACAATGCACATTTCATCTCAGCCTTAGAGCAGTTCTGAGAAACAGATAGGAAACTAAAGCTCTGCAAGAGCGTGGGACTCTCTCAGGGCCATCACAACACAATTGTTGGTCTCATGTTTGGCGACTGGGTCTCCTATTCCTGGTCTCTTTCCTAGGCATAATGCTTTTATATAAAGTCCCTTCCATTGTTTTTTTGTTTGTTTTCTTTTTTCAGCCTAAATAACTTAGTTTCTCTAAACTTTTCTCCCAGGTACTCTTTTTTAACCCTTTGAATTATTGCTGATTATTGTCTTATAACTTTTATTTTTTTTTTCCATTTTGCATGTCATATTTTAACAAAGCATTAAAAGGAACATGGCACAAAGCACACCCATATTTTTGGATGCTGTGGACTTCATCATGCTGCTTATTCAGTTCTATCTAGTCAGTACCTCCAAGGCATTAATGCTGCCTTACCTCCTTCATTCGAAGGCTTTCCTGTGCAAGGTGGAATATACATAAGGAGGCGAACACACAGGGTTATATGCCTGCTCTACTTTACAGAGGCCTCTTCCAGGAGTGTAATATGGGGGTTGCTCATACTCTGAAGAAGATAGTGGCAGGCTATTACTGTCGTGAGAGCCAGAACGTGGCTAGCTCCTTACAGACATGGCTTCGTAGGGGCATGCCACGTGATTCCTGAGTAAGCCTTCTGGTGTGAATTCCCTGCTCACTGGGGTGATTCTTCACTCCCCACAGTTGAACCTGCTGTATTATCCTCTTACCTATGCTTTTCTGTGATCCATAGAGGTAATTTAATTTTCAGTCCATGTACCTACCCTGCCTACTTAGTTTCTTCTCAGTGCCACACTTAATTGCTTCACATTTACTGATTAATTAAATGAGAAGACTATGCCAGGTGAAGGTTCAGCATCTTCAGAACTCTACATGATGCATTCCCTGAGGCTGCCCTCCAATAACTGAGGTAACATTCTTTGAGCAGTGTGACCTGTTAGAGGTGCCCAGTCAGGTCCGATGAAAAGCCCTCTGATTTGTTGAAATAGTGCATTAGTAAACTATTATAGTTTATTTTCACAAAGCTAGATTAGTTGTTACATGTTGGTTTTTAACATTTGTTTTGCCTAGCCCCAGCAAGTATGGAGGTGACCTTGATGTGTCTATAGAATATCAGGAATATCTGGCTGGGCGGGTGGCTCACACCTGTAATCCCAACACTTTGGGAGGCCGAAGTGGGCAGATCACCTGAGGTCAGGAGTTTGAGAGCAGCCTGGCCAACATGGTGAACCCCCGTCTCTGCCAAAAATACAAAAATTAGCCAGGTGTGGTGGCAGGTGCCTGCAATCTCAGCTACTTGGGAGGCTGATGCAGGAGAATCACTTGAACCCAGGGGGCAGAGGTTGCAGTGAGCCAAGATTGTGCCACTGCACTCCAGCCTAGGCAACAGAGCGAGATTCTGCCTCAAAAAAAAAAAAAAAAAAAAAAAAAGAATATCAGGAATATCCATTTTATGTCTCAACGCACATACCTCACAGTTTCCTGGTCCAATTTTTAGGCACTTTATCAGGCCCTCATATGTTTCAAAAATAATTGCTAATGACTTTGATGAAACTAGGCAAGATATTTCTTGGTTTTAGGGCAGTTTGGGCTATAGTTTGCAGCCTTCCTAATTTAATAGAAGAATTTTTAAACTAGATTCTCCCCCTTCTCAGGGTGGCTTCCTTCCTTTCCATTCTAGTGCTTCACACACAAATGACAAGCTCACAGGGGACTTATCTAGAAAAGACAGAGATAAAAATAAGTACAATGTTAAAAAAAATCTATCTTATAGTATCATTTATTTAGAGCTTCCTCTCCTTTTCTAATGAAAGGCTACTGTAGTTTCCTTTTGTGCTTTTTTTGCTGGAGGCTTTTCAGTAATATTCCCATGTGTCCACTGTGATGCTAAAAGCATGAGCTTGGGGGCAGGTTGACTGGCATTCCGGTCTTTGCTCAGCCTCCAGCCGCAAGACAAGGCGAATAATATTGATCTCATGGAGCTGAAATGAAAATTAACTTTTCTAATCTGTGGAAATGCTTTGTTATAATCCTTAAATATATAAATACATAGGTTGAAATAGCAAGTACCAAGTGTTGACATTATGTCCAGAATTGCCACATGCCATGTCTGAATGATTTTTGCCAGATGTTTAATAAGATTATAAGTGAATAGGTTATTAAATGGGCATCTCCCACTCTCTAGGTGTTTCTGTTTCTGCTTCTCTGTTTTCTGTTTGTATCTCCATTTATTTTAATGCCTACCGTTATGTCTTTCAACTCTGCCACCTTCCTATACATGGATATACCAGGGAAATACATTTTAATTATTATTGATATATAATCTTAATTAAAAACAAATGAATGGAATCTTTATTTTTATCTCTTTTAAAAAAACTCAATTTTTTTTCACTTATTGATTAAATCTTGAGTCTTTTGCCTCCAGTGGATCAGTGATTTTTCAGCAGAAAATCTTTCCTCTCCATTGCTTTATGCTTTTGTTGCTAGGCAGTCAACAGCAGGGCTACTAAAACACTTCTAATTTAGGCAAATCTTTTCCTCTATTTTAGAAATGGATTTCAATGGCATTCAGTTTGTTTGCAGAAACCTACTGAAAGGTATATGGTACGGATATGAATGTTTATAATTACAGAATAACAAAGTGAATATTCTGCTGGCTTTTTTTTTTTTTTTTTGAGATGCAGTTTTGCTCTTGTTGCCCAGGCTGGAGTGCAATGGTGTGATCTTGGCTCACTGCAACCTCCGCCTCCCGGGTTCAAGCGATTCTCCTGCCTCAGCCTTGCAGGTTGCTGAGATTACAGGCACCCACCATGCCCAGCTAATTTTTTGTATTTTTAGTAGAGATGGGGTTTTGCCATGTTGGCTAGGTTGGTCTCAAACTCCTGACCTCAGGTGATCCACCCACCTCGGCCTCCCAGAGTGTTGGGATTACAGGCATGAGCCACCACACCTGGCCTCTGCTGACTTTAAAAAAAATAACAGGGAATGTGGGGTCACTCATAGTGTGGAGGGAAATTTTGAGAATTTTAAGCACCTCTGAATCATATTGGCAGTTATAAGCTGTAGGGGTGTTTTGTGCACATTTGATTGTTTTTCCTTTTAAAAAATCTTCCTTCAATGAACAAACTGTTGCATGGGAAATGACATATCACTTTCTCTCTCTATATATATCTATATCTATATCTATCTATCTATATATATATATATGACATATATATATCTATATATGACATATCATATATATATCTATATATGACATATATATATCTATATATGACATATCATATATATATCTATATATATGACATATCATATATATCTATATACATATGACATATCATATATATATCTATATACATATGACATATCATATATATATCTATATACATATGACATATCATATATATATCTATATATATATGACATATCATATATATCTATATATATGACGTATCACTATATATATCTCTATATATGACGTATCACTATATATATCTATATATGACGTATCACTATATATATATCTATATATATATGACATATCACTATATGTATATCTATATATGTATATATATTTTTTTGATGGCCAGGCAAAGCCTCCTCAACTCAACTGTAGCTTCCTTCTCTTACCTCACAGCCCTAAACTGATGACTACTTCTGTGCCTTCTTCTACCTTCCCGGAAGTTCCAGGTCCATTTAGTTCGAGTTGTAAATATTGACTGAGCACATTGTGTTAGTCCAGTCTCTTGTGATTGCAAATGAAATACCACAGGTCAAACAAATTCATTTAAGAGTAGGTGCAGTGGGAGGCGAGCTTATTGAGAGGATGCTTGGGTAGCACGAAAGAATGGAACCAGTGTACCCTTCCACATCCATGTCTTTGTTGCTCAATCTCCTAACTTCCTCAACCCTTGCATCTGCTTGGAAAGGCCCATGCTGTCTCCTTGGCATCTTGAGGCAGGTCCTTTCCTCTGTTTAGATTGTCCTCCCATCCCTCCTTCTGTCCACTTTGGTTTGGTTAACTTTTAATTATTCTTCAGGATTCAGCTGAGATATGTCCAGCTCCTGGACTTCTTCCCTGCCACCCAGCCTGGGATGCATCCCTTTTAACATGTTTTCATAAAATCCTACACCCAGGACCTATCTATGCACTTATGTAATAGTTGCTCATTTGCTTGCATGTTTCAACTGCACTTGGTCTTCTAGAGAGTGGGAACTGTGTCTGATTCATTCTTTCATTTTTTACCCATTGTCTCATTCATAAACAGAGAAAAATATTTGTTGAATGAGTGAACGTGGGATCTCTGTTCATTTTGGTATATTACTTTGCTTTCTGGGCTGAGCTCAGGACAGATGCCAAAGCCTTTCCCTCTAATGACATCAAAGCCGTACTTCTAAAACCAGACTGGATGTGATTCCCTTCTACAAACAGATTCAGTAAAGAAATGTGAATATTCCCACAAAAAGCCCAGTAAGTATGTGGTGGTTTTGATAATAATAAAAGTTTTGTGTAGTATCTAGATATAAATAACAATGCCTTAAAATATATGTATAAAATACTTGTAAGTGAACCCTAATCAGTGAGCAACCAGGTTAACTGGATAGTGGATATGAACAGAGTGGTGGGAATTGGTCAAGAAGGTGCCTGGGCTACTCTGTCTATGGAATAGCCATTCTTTATTCTTTTACTTTCTTAATAAACTTGCTTTCACAAAAAAAGAAAAAAAAAAAAGAAGAAGGTGCTTGGCAGTGAACATTCATTTTTAGAGGTTTATTTTTCATTTATTTCATTGACTCCATTTATTTCGATGGCCAGTTTAAAAGCCTTTTAAGTAAGTTGACAAAAACCTTTTACTCATCATACAGTGGCCAAAACCACAATTACTTTTGCACCAACCTAATAACTTGTTAATTTGTCCTTCCTTCTTAGGGGTAACCATAGTATAATAATCTTTAATAACTATTTAATATATTAAATATAGCTATTTTCAGCTTATTCTAAGGTTGAAATACTGCTTGTTGATGCATCAGGGACTCTGATGTGCAGGTCCCACAAAATGTGTAAGAGTACCTTCTCTTTTTGGCTAACAGTTTTGTAATCAACTTTGATTAAACTCTTCCATGGTTATGAATCTATGAAAACCATTCTCAACAATTGTTTTGGGAGTTAGAAATTACAACTACTCTATTTTCTCGTATGTAGCTTTTTTCTTTCAGGATATATTACTTGACACCTAGTATTCTGAGCCTGTGTAATGGTGAATCATTTTAAACGGATCTCACTATGGTTCTAAGAATTCTCATCATCAGAAATAAATGATTTTACCAGAGAGAAAAATGAAAGAGCTGGTTTTACTGACATACTCATACATTCCTTGTTCTTCTCCCTTTCCCTCTCTTTTCTTTTTCAGTGAGCATGTTTTTGAACACATTAACACCGAAGTTCTACGTGGCCCTAACAGGCACTTCCTCACTAATATCAGGGCTTATTTTGGTAAGTGGTGGAGTCCTTCTCATTTAAAAACATGCTGATTAGTAGTATGTATATTAGTGTATGTACAGTAAAAAACTCTGGAAGAATATACACTAACCGGTTACAGTGATTATCTTGCACATGTATATATGTTGGGGAGTGGACTCATAGAAGCCTTTTACTACTCCATTATATTTCTGAAATATTTGAAAAAAATTTAAGCAATCATATATTACTTTGTTGAAGGGGAAAAAACAAATGTAAATGAAATGGAAAATAAAGGAAGACATAATTCTCTGTCAAATTTTACTATCTAAGATATTGTAAAATAAACGTAACTCCGTTCAACTAAAAATCATCAAAATGGGGCCGGGCGCAGTGGCTCACGTCTGTAATCCCAGCACTTTGGGAGGCGAAGGCAGGCGGATCACTTGAAGTTAGGAGTTGAGACCAGCCTGGCCAGCATGGTGAAACCCCATCTCTACTAAAAATACAAAAAAAATTAGCTGGGTGTAGTGGCACATACCTGTAGTCCCAGCTATCCGGGAGGCTGAGGCAGGAAAATGGGTTGAACCCGGGAGGCAGAGGTTGCAGTTGCCGAGATCGCGCCATTGCACTCCAGCCTGGGTGACAGAGCAAGACTGTATCTCAAACAAACAAACAAACAAACAAAACCAACCATCAAAATGGAATATTGTACAAGATCAAGATCAATAGAAATATAGCTTAGTTTTTTTTAAATGTATTGACATGTATTGTGACAATTCTAAGTTTTTTTTCCCTTCATCTTCTTTTCTTTCTAAATTTACATTTATTTATGCATTGTTTCCTTTAAAAAAATTCCTAAAATGCGAAAAAGCAATATGATTATCATTTGTACGGCTCTATTACCTTATCTTTGTAACAGCTGCAGGTGTGCTAAATGGTAACACTTGAAGTAGTTAATTTTAGTGGCCTCAAATGGGGACCATCTAAACTCAATGGGACTACTCTAATAGAATTAAATGACCTTTAAGGCAAAAAGGTTTTAGAAAAGCTTTTTTTCTCTGTACCCATATACTTGTGATTAAATTATTATAGAAACAAGCATAAGAAAAATTTTACATAGTTGATGTTAAGAAAAGTGGATGATCAGAAGAAAAACAGAAAAGCTTTAGAGAAGGGTGCAAACATGTGGAGCAAAGAGCATAAATGGACCTAGAATAATGGTGGATTTCAGAAGCTTGAGCTTGTGAGGAGTCAGAGTAAAAAGGTGGAGAAATGTATGGAGGACAGAAACCTGCAAACAGAGGAGAGGGATGATGGCAGTGTGGGGAGGATCTTTTCGTGGGCAGAGAACATCCAGGTTCGTCTTGCTTTGCTGTGTCATATGGATTGTTAAACTCGTGTCATGAGATGTTTAAAGTTGGTGTTAAATGTCCGCCCACACATCTCCATTCCAAGTTGCAGGGTCCCACTCTTTTCCAATAAATGCCCTCACTTTAACAGTAGATACCTGGTGAGCCTGAGCATGCACCTTTCATTGCAGGTCAACCACTCACATAAGAGCTTGTGTCTGATTTTCCACAATTTCCAGCTCTTTCTCTACAGGAGATAAGACTCTCACTAAGGGCACTCTTAGAAGATTCAAGGCTCAGTATGTGCTTCTGGAGCCAGGAGTTAGAATCCCTGAGTTCATTGTTTTCATCACCTTGTCCAGTGAACTTAGGAGCAACCAACCAACTTCATTTTATTCCTTGGTTCTCCACATATGGTCGAAGGTATTATGTGTAGAGTTGCTAAACTCTTTGCCTCTCAAGAGTGGTGAATCAGGAGTATCAAATGCATTTATTTTGCATAACTCTCTAAACAGTTCACGCCAAGGACTGTCAGTGTTCTCCATACTATTAAAGTAGAGTCCTTGGCATTTTTGGGTCTAATTATATTAAGCAGCCAACTCCAGAAACCCCAAAACCAACTAAAGAAATCTATCCTCAAAATTCTGTTTCTCTAGAACTACTTCTGGTACTAAAAATCTGTTTCGGATAAGTGAAAATCCAACTAGAAAGCCCAATGCTGGCTGCAAAGACCAACCCAAGTTGAGGGGAAGCATATTAAACTTCCTCCTTAAAATGGGTTGAAATAAGGTATATGTGATAATTTATACCATGTTGCCTCTTAAATACTAATCTGTTCACTTGTATGTATCTCTTAAGTTTTCCCTGTTCTTTAGAGATAAGAGAAAAATAAAGACCCTGTAGAAAGTGGCTCCATAAAGCTATAAAGCTGGTCACTAATTTATTCCATGTAAGGACTGTATTTTATTCTGAGATTATGTCCTTCTTACTTTTTAACGTTAAAATTTTCTTCTGAAATGATGGTGATAGTGTATGGTAGTGCTATTTTACGATTATTACTTTGCAAAGAAGAATACAGCAGCCCCACATTCGTCTTCACATTTGTCGGGGCGGGGGCAGGAACTCTTGGCTTCAGAGAACAACCACCTCAAAAATTTACTGCTACTTAACCTGTTGAGGAACAACATAAATTGTCCAAATGGGAAATAGTAAAAATATTTGAGTCTGACCTAGAGCAATGAATGGAGAAGAGAAAGGCTTTAGATAATCTCCTCAATCTAGGGGATCGAGGGCAGAGGAAAATAATCTGAGAGGATTTGGTGGAGGGAAGCCAGCAGAAACTGTTTTGCTAGAAAACCACAGAAAAAATTGTGGTGAGTGCTGAAGGTATGGGAATGAATCTGTCACTCCAAAGGTTTCTAACTTTATTAATTAAAAAAGATTTTCATTAGGAGGCGATATACTTACTATTTAGAGCTAGGTAAGAAACTATATTAATATATTGAGAATTACATGATATCCAGAGAGGACAAGGAGTAGACAGAAGATAACGAGAGAAAGTAATGAAAAGGTGAGATCAGTTTCAGTGAGACAGGTGATAGAAAACCATGAAAAAGGAAGAAGTCAAGTGAGCCCTGTTTGCAGACAACATGATCTTATATTTAGAAAAACCTAAAGACTCTACCAAAAACAGTTAGAACTGATAAACGAATTCAATAAAGTTGCAGGATACAAAATCAGCATACAAAAATCAGTAACATTTGTATGTGCTAACAGTGAACAATCTGAAAAAGAAATCAAGAAAGCAATCCCATTTACAATAGCTACAAAGAGCATAAAATACCTAGGAATTAATTTAATAAAAAAAGTGAAAGATGTATACAAGGAAAACTATTAAACTCTGATGGAAAAAAATTGAAGAGAACACACAAAAAATGGAAAGATATTTTGTGTTCATGGATTGGAAGAATTAATATCATCAAAATGACAATACTCTGAATAAATTTTACAATACTCTGAAAATAAATTTACATATTTAATGTAATCCCTATCAAAATACCAATCACATTCTTTACAGAAATAGAAAAAAAAATCTAAAATTTATATGGAACTGCAGAAGACCCTGAATAGCCAGAGCAGTCCTGAGCAAAAAGAACAAAACTGGAGGCATCACACTATCTGATTTCAAAATATTTTAGAAAGTTATAGGAACCAAATCAGCATGGTACTGGCATATAAACAGACACATAGCGATGGAACAGAGTAGAGAGCCCAGACATAAATCCGCAAATTTACAGTCAACTCATTTTCGACAAAGGCACTGAGAACATACATTGGAGAATGGACAGTCTCTTCAATAAATGTGCCGGAAAAACTGAATAACCATATGTCGAAGAATGAAGCTGGACCTCTATCTCTCACCATATGCAAAATCAAAATGGATTAAATACTTAAATCTAAGACCTGAAACCATGACACTTGTGAAAGAAAACATTGAGGAAATGCTCCAGAACGTTAGTCTGGGTAAAGATTTTTTGTGTAAGACCTCAAAGCACAGGCAACCAGAGCAGAAATAGACAAATGGGATTATATCAAGCTAAAAAGCTCCTGCACAGCAAAGGAAACAATAAAGTGAAGAGACAAACCATAGAATGGGCGAAAATATTTGCAAGCTATTCATCTAAGAGATTAATAACCAGAATATATAAGGAGCTCAAATAATTCAATAGCAAAATCCCAAATAATCCAATTATAAAAGGGGCAAAGATCTGAATAAACATTTCTCAAAAGAAGACATGTGAATGGACAACAGGTATATGAAAAAGTGCCCAGTATCACTAATCATCAGAGAAATGCAGACCAAAACCACAACGAGCTATCATCTCACTACAGTTAGAATGGCTTCAAGTGATTCTCCTGCCTCGGCCTCCTGAGTAGCTGGGACTACAGGCATGTGCCACCATGCCAGGCTAATTTTGGTAAGGAGAAAGGGTGTGGTAGGTGCAGTGGCTCACGCCTGCAATCACAGCACTCTGGGAGGCAGAGGCGGGAGGATCACATGAGGCCAGGAGTTCAAGACCAGCCTGGCCAACATGGTGAAACTCTGCGTCTACTAAAAATACAAAATTAGCTGGATGTGGTGGCACACGCCTGTAGTCCCAGCTGCTCGGGAGGCTGAGGCAGCAGAATCACTTAAATCCGGGAGGCAGAGGTTGCAGTGAGCTGAGATGGTACCACTGCACTCTAGCCTGGGCAATAGAGCGACACTCCGTCTCAAAAAACAAAACAAAACAAAAACTGGGTATACCAGAAGCTGGTGAGGATGTGGAGAAAGGGGTACTCTTGTACACTGTTGGTGGGATTGTAAATTAGTACAGCCACTATGGAAAACGGATGTTTCTCAAAAAGCTAGAAATTGAAATAGCATATGATCCAGCAATTCCACTTCTTGGATATATATCTAAAAGAAAGGAAATCAGTATATCAAAGAGATACCTGCAGTCCCATGTTTATTGCAGCACTATTCATAATAGCCAAAATCTAGAATCAATTTAAGTACCCATCAGTTGATGAATGGGTAAAGAATATGTGGTATGTATTGTAGAGATGAGCAGAAAACTTCCCCTTCACCCTTGAAAGGTTGACCGAAAAATTAACTGACAAATGGCAGGTTAATAAGAGAAAAGGCATAAGAAATGTATTATTAACGTACACAGGAGAACTACAGAGTGATTGCCCAATATCTCAGTGGGGTTAAGAAGCTTATATATGATCTTGAGGTTACAGAAAGATTGGGGTCTTGGATCCTGGCAAGACAAGTTATGGTGGAGAAACAAGTTGTGGGAGGGGGAAAAGAGGAATTTTCTTGAGGGCAATACATGATTACTAGGGAGAATGATTGGATCAGAGAACAGAGATTAATTTGTAAATAGTTCTCTTTGGAATTTGAATGTTCCACAATGGAATGTTTTTCAGTGATGAAAAAGAATGGAATTCTGTTATTTGCAGCAACATGGATGGAACTGGAGGTCATTATGTTGAGTGAAATAAGCCAAGTACAGAAAGACATATATTGCATATTCTCACTCATATATGGGAGTTTAAAAAGTGGATCTCAAAGATAGAGAGTAGATTGGTGGCTACCAGAGGCTGGAAAGGTCAGTCAGGCTGCAGTGTACTGCACACTGCACAGCTTATTGTAACCTTGACCTCCTGGGCTCAGGTGATCCTTTGTCTCAGCCTCCCAAGTAGCTGGGACCACAGGCGCATACCATCATGTCTGGCTAATTTTTTAAATTGTTTGTAGAGATGGGGTCTCTCTATATTGCCCAGGCTGGTCTTGAACTCCTGGGCTCAAGCAATACTCTTCCTTTGGCCTCCCAAAGTGCTTGGATTACAGGCGTGAGCCACCATGCCTGGCTGAGGTTGATTAATAGGTACAAATATACCAGTTAAATAGAATAAATAGACCTAATGTTTGACAGATTGTTAGGGTGACTGTAGTTAACAATCTGTTGTATATTTCAGAATAGTCAGAAGAGAATAATTTGAATATTCCTAGCACAAAGAAAAGAAAAAATAAATTTAAGGTGGTAGATATTCCAGTGACCCTGATTTGATCTTTACATATTACATGAAGGTATCAAATTATCACATGTACCCTGAAAATATGTACAGCTATTATGTATCAATTTTAAAAAGCAATGGGGAGAATCAGGGATTGTTGACGTGAAAGGACTTTGGTCATTCATCCCTAAGCCATTCATTTTTCAGAGGAGAAAATCGAAACTAACAGAAGAAACAAAAGGAAATGTTTTGTCTTAGCTCATGTGGTTAGTTTGTAGCAAAACCAGGCCTAGAACCTAAGTCTTCATGTTCCTACCTTAATATTCTTTTTTTTCTTTCAAAGCTTGTTTATTTTTATTTTTAAATTTTTATTTCAATAAGTTTTTGGGAAACAGGTGGTATTTGTTGAATAAGTTCTTTAGTGGTGATTTCTGACATTTTCGTGCATCCATCCCCCAAGCAGTGTACACCATACCCAATGTGTAGTCTTTTATCCCTCACTGCCTTCCCACTCTTTCCTCCTCTGAGTCTCCAAAGTTCATTGTATCATTCCTATGCCTTTGCGTCCTCATAGCTTAGCTCCCACTTATGAGTGAGAACATACTTTTGGTTTTCCATTCCTGAGTTACTTCACTTAGAATAATGATCTCCAATTCCACCCAGATTGCTGCAAACACCATTATTTCATTCCTTTTTATGGTGGAGTAGTATTCCATGGTGTGTGTGTGTGTGTGTGTGTGTGTATACATACACACATACCACATTTTCTTTATCCACTTATTGATGAGCATTTGGGCTGGTTCCACATGCTGCTGTAAACATGCATGTGCGAGTATCTTTTTTGTATAGTGACTTGTTTTCCTCTGGGTAGGTAGCCAGTAGTGGGATTGCTGGATCTCAGTAGATCTACTTTTAGTTCTTTAAGGAATCTCCAGTGTTTTCCATAGTGGTTGTACTAGTTTACATTACTAGTTTACATTCCCACCACCAGTATAAAAGTGTTCCTTTTCACCACATCCATGCCAATATCTATTATTTTTTTACTTTTTTATTATGGTCATGCTTGCAGGAGTGAAGTGATACTGCATTGTGGTTTTGATTTGCATTTCCCTGATCATTAGTGATGTTGAGCATTTTTTTCATGTTTGTTGGCCATTTGTATATCTTCTTTTGAGAATTATCTATTATTCATGTCCTTAGCCCACTTCTTTTTTTTTTTTTTGAGACGGAGTTTTCGCTCTTGTTGCCCAGGCTGGAGTGCAATGGCACAATCTCAGCTCACTGCAACCTCTGCCTCCTGGGTTCAAACAATTCTCCTGCCTCTGTCTCCCAAGTAGCTGGGATTACAGGCATGTGCCACCGTGCCTGGCTAATTTTTTGTGTTTGTTAGAGACAGGGTTTCACCATGTTGGCCAGGCTGGTCTGGCCAACTTCTGACCTCAGGTGACCCACCCGCCTCGGCCTCCCAAAGTGCTGGGATTGTAGATGTGAGCCACTGCACCCAGCCCTTAGCCCAGTTTTTGAAGGGATTTTTTTTTTCTTGCTGATTTATTTGAATTCCTTGTAGATTCTGGATATTAGTCCTTTCTCAGATGTGTACATTGTGAAGATTTTCTGCCACTCTGTGGGGTGTCTGTTAATTCTGCTGATTATTTATTTTGCTGTGCAGAAGCTTTTTAGTTTAGTTAAGTTCCATCTATTTATCTTTGTTTTTGTTGCACTTGCTTTTGGGTTCTTGGTCATGAAGTCTTTGCCTAAGCGAACGTTTAGAAGGTTTTTTCCAGTGTTATCTTCTAGAACTTTAATGGTATCAGGTCTTAGATTTAAGTCTTTGATCCATCTTGAGTTGATTTTTGTATAAGGTGAGTGATGAGGATCTAGTTTCATTGTTATACATGTGACTTGTCAATTATCCTAGCACCATTTGTTGAACAGGGTGTCTTTCCACACTTTATATTTTCGTTGTGCTTTGTCCAAGATCAGTCGACTGTAAGTATTTGGCTTTATTTCTCGGTTCTTTATTCTGTTTCATAGGTCTATATGCCTGTTTTTATACAAGTACCATGCTATTCTGGTGACTGTGGCCTTACAGTATAGTTAGAAGTCAGGTAATGTGATGTCTCCAGATTTGTTCTTTTTGCTTAGTTTTGCTTTGGCTATGCAGGCTCTTTTTAGGTTCCATGTGAATTTTTTGATTTTTTTTTTCTAGTTCTGTGAATAATGATGGTGGTATTTTGATGGGAATTGCATTGAATTTGTAGATTGCTTTTGGCAGTATGGTCATTTTCTCAATGTTGATTCTACGCATCCATGAGCATGGGATGTGTTTCCATTTGTTTGTGTCATCTGTGATTTCTTTCAGCAGTGTTTTGTAGTTTTCCTTGTAGAGGTTTTTCACCTCCTTGGTTAAGTGTATTCCTAAGTTTTTTTTTTTTTTTTTTTTTTTAGCTACTGTAAAAGCGGTTAAGTTCTTCATTTGCTTCTCAGCTTGGTTGCTGTTGGTGTATAGCAGGGCTGCTGATTTGTGTACATTAATTTTGTATCCTAAAACTTTGCTGAATTCATTTACCAGTCCTGGGAGCTTTTTGAATGAGTTTTTAGGGTTTTCTAGGTATATGATCATGTCATCAGCAAGCAGTGACAGTTTGACTTCCTCTTTACCGATTTGAATGCCCTTTATTTCTTTCTCTTGTCTGATTGCTGTGGCTAGGATTTCCAGTACTATGTTGAATAGAAGTGGTGAAAGTGGGCATCCTTGTCTTGTTCCTGTTCTCAGGGTAAATGCTTTCAACTCTTCCTTGTTCAGTATAATGCTGGCTGTGGGTTTGTCAGAGATGGCTTTTATTACCTTAAGGTATGTCCCTTCTATGCCTATTCTTTTGAAGAGATAAATAAAATTGATAGACCATTAGTGAGATTAAGCAAGAGAAGAAGGGAGAAGATCCAAATAAACTCAATTAGAAATGAAATAGGAGATATTACAACCGATACCACAGAAATACAAAAGAGAATTCAAGGCTACTTTGAACCCCTTTACATGCATAAACTAGAAAACCTAGAGGAGATGGGTAAATTCCTGGAAATATACAAGCATCCTAAATTAAACCAGGAAGAAATTGAAAGTCTGAACAGACCAATAACAAGCAGCGAGATTGAAATGGTAATTAAAAAGTTACCAACAAAAAAAAAGTCCAGGACTAGACAGACTCACAGCTGAATTCTATCAGACATTCAAAGAAGAATTGGTACCCATCCTATTGACCATTGACCCCATTCCAAAAGATAAAGAGAGAACCCTCCCTAAATTATTCTGTGAAGTCAGTATCACCCTAATGCCCAAACCGGGAAACAATATGACAAAAAAATAAAACTACAGATCAATATCGCTGATGAACATAGATACAAAAATCCTGAGTAAAATATTAGCTAATTGAATCCAACAGCATGTCCAAAAAGATAATCCACCATGATCAAGCGGGTTTCATACCAGGGATGCAGAGATGGTTTAACATATGCAAGTAAATAAATGTGATACACCACATAAACAGAATTAAAAACGAAAATCACATGATCATTTCAATAGATGCAGAAAAAACATCTGACAAAATCCAGCATCCCTTTATGATTCAAAACCTACCTTAATATTCCTAAATAGAGTGAGGCATCTTCAGACTGGGAAAATGCTTGGTAAATTCTTACTAAATATGTGCCCAAAACATGGCAGTCTTTTAGCATATATGTTTTGTGGGAGGGAGAAGGGGAAGGCATTACAAGTCTCCCTCTGATAATCATAATTTACATTTACAATAATATTTTAACATTTTCATTCAAAACATCTTGGAAATATTTTTTAAGTAAACAAATAGAAAAAAAGAACTTTTCTGGATACAATTTCATACTGAAACCAGTAATTCACTCTTATGCTGAAAGGTAGGCTTTTGTCTTTTGTTTGTACATTCCTCCTCTCAGGGGAGGGTCACTGAAGACTGTTACCTACTTAGATGATGCCAGGCACTGATCTAAAGCACTTTGCATGCTAACTCATGTACTCTTCCCCACAGTACAACAAGGTCATTGCTAATGGTTGTTTCCTTTTTACTTACAGGTAGGCTCAATAGGTAGAATAGGTCAGTTAGTAACCTGCCTTCGGTCACACAGCTAGCAATGGAGGACCAGGATTGGAACCCAGGCCATCTTGTGCAGGCAGCCTGCACTCTGTCACTCATTTCACTGCCTCTGTGGTCAGCTGTTTTTCTAGCCTGCTGTACAAATGGTAGGTCTGGACTTTATTCTAGCAGTAGCGTGGTGTAGATTCACAGGCTATAAATTAATTACCTCCGTGTGGGTTGTTTCCTTTCACTCTGGTAAGCTGGGCCTAATGGTTGTTTTCCTTTTTAACTCAAAGATGGGGAAGCCCCAACAGCAATAAAGGGATTTCCCTAGAGCCTGGCCGCGTCTGCAGATCTGGGCTGGTGAGGTTTTCTGTGCCTCTGCTGAACCGGATGATCATTGCTGGGCTATCTTATGGTACGTTTGTCTTGCAGCATTCTCAGGAAGCAGAGGATGCTTCCGACTGATAGGAAACTTTGAGCAAAGGAAAACCTCTCCTGTAGGAACATTTTAAAGGTCTCTCTCAAAATGCTGGTCTGTAGTGAGAGCTAAATAACTACAGTGTGTACAGCTTTAGGCTCCTGCTTTAGAGCTTGTTGACATGCCTAGCCTTTAGGGACTCAGCTTTGCCAGGCCTCGAAATGAACCCAGGGTAAGGTTTCTATTCCGCCACTATCCTTTTCTGCTGAGTGCATTTCAGGGAGAGGCAGCATTGAGGTAAAGGATCAGGTGCTCTGCAAAATAGCTGTGTGCATGGAAATGCTCAGCAGTTTGCTTCCTGGCCCCAGGGAGACAATTACCTAACTGCTGTCACCTAAGCAATGTTCTAGGAGCCTGCCATGGACATTTAAAGTATAGGGCTGACCCTGGGGAAATTGATTATTTGGGGGCCTCAGGATTTCTGTGCTGCAGACTAAAATTATCAAATTAAATTTGATTTCTTTGGAAAAGAGAGCTAAAAACAAAAACCCTGATATTTCCTCTGTAAAGAAAAAGTCAATTAACTGAACAGACATACAGTGTACTTAAAAATAAACAGGTGTAGATTTTATTAGATATCCCTAATACTTCTAAGTTCACAAGGTGAAAGCTAGCAATGACTTTGTTATACCATCTAGCTCACTCTTCCCTTTTAGTTCCTGTGCCTGTACCCATCCATCCAGCTTTTTCCCTTGCTTAATTTCAAGATACCCCTGTGTCTGCTTGGCACAAGCCTTCCCATCCCAGTCCAGTTCCATCCACAAGAACTGCACCTGTCATCACAGTCCAGACCTGCCAAGTTAGTCTTTTATCTGCTAGCAAAGGCATGCCCAGCCTTTGCAGGGAGTGTTTATTTCAGTGGAGAAAATCTCTGGATTTTGCCTCGCTTTTGAGAGTGGTAAGGCGGATATGTGCAGAAAATGCTCCCCTTAATTATCTCAAAATGTTGATAGAATGCATACAATTCTGTATGTTGCATTGACATTTATACATAGATTCCTATATCCCTATTAAAATGTGTGTATATTTCATTGGATATAGGGATCAATACACATTTTAATAGGATACAGGATGTGTATATGTGTGTATATGTATATAGATATACATATATGTACATATATATGTATGTGTGTGTGTGTGTGTGTGTATAACAGAGGTATTTTTAAGAGGCATCCAGAGCATAATTTTTAAAAGTCAGAATCAAGAACAGGAAATGGAGAAAATCAGAATGGTAAATAAAATAATTAGTTCATGGATTAAATGTAAAAGAAGTATGTTTTTGGGAAAGTGGTAGCAGATGACGATTGAATAGGAATGAGTTATAACAAAAGATCTATTTATTGAGTTACCACTCCATGCCAGGTGTACTATATTAAGCGCTTTGCATATATTATTTCATTTAATTCTGATTGAAATTCTGAGTGGTAGGTATGACCAGTGTCTTTATATTGCTAAGTAAAAACAGACACAAAGCACAAAGTTTAAATAATTTGGCCAAGGTTATATAGCAGTTAAATCATGAAATTTGAACCCAGATCTTTCTGACCTTGCCTTCCATCACCTCTTATTCAAAAGTAAAGGAGCGGAGTTGAAGATTACTGTCTCCTTTCATTCCTTTTTCATCCATCTCAAGAAGTTGAACAGCACTCAGGTAGCACTTTAATTGATAGGCATATGGATCACCCAAAACGATGGTGATTCTGGAACGAAGAGTGGAAAAAGACACAGGGAAACTTGATTGGGAGGGCTCTTGGGGGGTTGGGGTGGGAAGCAGCCCATAAATGTCAAGCTGTGTCATCTCTGAAGCACCTTGTCTCTTGATTCTAGAATAAAGAATGAGAGAGATGCTGTGAGGGCCAGATGGCTGGGGAGCCTGCAGACAATGAGAGGAAATAGGCTCATTTAACCTTGTCAGATTACAGCTTCTTGTGTTCACCACGGAAGTAAATGATCTTCTGCAGGAGACCCCATGTCAGGCAAAGAAAGTAGATTGATACCTGTCATGGACTGATTGTGGACATGAACATTTGGGTAGAACAGATTAATGATAAGATATGGCAAAAGTGAAGAAGGTGAATGAGCTAATGGCGGATAAAGGGACAAAACTGCCATTTTGGCTTTTTCAACTTGCATTTCAGCACAAATTGAGAGACTTGAAAGTCATGTAGTTGCAGTGTTGAGGCAGGAATGCTCAGAAGCAATCCACTTTAAATCAGTAAAGACCTAAGGACTAGGCATTCAGAAAACTTGTGACTTACCTACGAAACTTTGCTAGGTAAGGATGGAGTGAAGACTAGAATTTAAATTTCCACCACTCTGCCCTAGCATCATTCTGCCTCTCATAAGGTTTGCCTGGGAAGATGGATAGAAGCAGGGTGTAGCAGTTGATATTTTCATTTTAACAGACACACAGAAGTGGGTCAGGTAGATAAGAAGGAGAGATTGGGGAGAGGGAAAGAGAAAAGAAAAAGGAAAGGAAAGAGGGAAGAGGAAGACTGCAACCTTCTTTGGA
Organism: Symphalangus syndactylus; assembly: GCF_028878055.3. Classification (NCBI taxonomy): domain Eukaryota; kingdom Metazoa; phylum Chordata; class Mammalia; order Primates; family Hylobatidae; genus Symphalangus; species Symphalangus syndactylus. The sequence continues at coordinate 107,295,393 of NC_072428.2, forward strand.
GGAAACATTTTTTGTTTTTCTAATTGGCCATGGGTTAGGCCAGATTTGTCCAGCCTAGAACATAGACCAATACTTAGCACATTTATCATTGTATTTCATTTGTGTGATCATTTATTGTCTTCTTCCTCTTTAGAATGGAAGCATCACAAAGGCAGGAACCATGTCTGTGTTTTTGTGTACTACTGTGTATGAAATGCCAGGGTAAATAGTTAGAAAATATTTGTCAAATTCACATAAGATCCAAGGAATGAAAGAATTAACTGACTGCATCAGAATTATCTGGGAGCTTGTTTAAAATGATAGATTCTGAGCACCACCCAGACCAACTGAATTAGAATCTCTAGAGGAGGGACCTAAAGGACAGCTGGCAGGGCTTGGGATGAATGACACAGGCTGGCTTTTCCCAATTCTCAGTGGTCTCCAGGGCTTTGCTCAGGAGAGTTACCCTCCCTTTTAGGCCACGGTAGTTAATGCTGCAGTGGAAAATCTCATCCTGTGAACTTAGAGACACTGAGGTGGGGATGGACCATTGGCTATTGACCTTGAAGAGAGCCTTACTTCCCTGTGTTTTCTTAAAGTCTTGGCAACAGGTGGCCACAAAGGCGGGTGGAAGGGCAGAATGCCAGTTTACATAGCCCCCCGCAACTGTTCAGGGGAACAGGTGGCTGAGGAGGGCTTGGCTGAGATCTAGGAAGCAGGAGGCCAAGACCCACTCGGTTGCTATTCCATATTCCTAAACAAAATATACAGAAACCAAGAATGTAAAAAAAAAAGTTTTATCTGTCATGAGGAATTAGGAAGGACTTTGAAAGAGTCAATATGGTAAAAAGAATATACTTTAGGATCAAAAAAGAAACTAAAAATGTTACAGGTATTACTGTAACACATGCCAACTGCCTGGGTTTATCTTCTTAAGCCCAGATAATCCGTTTTGCCAAAAAAAAAAAACTGTTTACCACCAGATATTTTTTTTTTTTTTTTTGGAGACGGAGTCTTTCTCTGTCCCCCAGGCTGGAGTGCAGTGGCGCGATCTCGGCTCACTGCAAGCTCCGCCTCCCGGGTTCATGCCATTCTCCTGCCTCAGCCTCCCGAATAGCTGGGACTACAGGCGCCCGCCAACACGCCCGGCTAATTTTTTGTATTTTTAGTGGAGACAGGGTTTCACCGTGTTAGCCAGGATGGTCTCGATCTCCTGACCTCGTGATCCGCCCGCCTCGGCCTCCCAAAGTGCTGGGATTACAGGCTTGAGCCACCGCGCCCGGCTACCACCAGATATATTTTTGAAGACTTGGAGCAGGTGTTGATTTGGCAATCTTTCTATCTAGGAGTAGACTGCCATAAAGTTTCATATTCCTTCTTCAGTCTCTACCATCACTGTATCTATCCTCCTGTGACATCATTATCTACTTTAATTCTTAAGAAGCACTTAGCCAATTTCAAGCTTTGACATCTTTCTATTTCCCATGGGTTTAATGGTGTTGGTGTGGAATTACTAAGCTTTTGCTGTGTGGAAATCTGGAGGCATTTTTGAGTGTGATAATAGGGCATAGGGAAATTCCTGACACATGAAGTGTTTTATGTATAGAATATGCAATTCAAAAGAAGAGGAGGACTTATTGGATAGGAAGAATCTAGGCATCTTGAACAAAGAGTCTACTTTTAGGTCTGCAAGATTGACGGAAAGGCCTTGTTTATTGTTCCTTTGTCAGATTTTTGTTCCCTGCAGGTAAACATGAGACAAGTTTGAAGCTTAGGCCAGCTGGAAACCTGGGTCTCTGCCCCCAGCTCCCAGCCCCAGTGCTCCTTGGTTATCCTCTCTGCTTCTGTCAAATAATAATGAAGGAGCTCACTGGGCATTGGTAACTGGGTCCTTGCCAAATGGATCTTTGTTTTAAATATGATCTGGGCCCCGAGTATAGCTTCTGGCCCTTCTGCCGTGTAAGATATAGGTCCAAACCACTTCCTCAGCCCTCTCATTCCCAATTCCATCCCCACCTCCCTTATTCCCAGAAGATAAACCTAACCTGCACCTCCTCTGAGATCAGTGTCACCCAGTTTTTATCCGGTTATTGCCTTCTAACCTGGGAAACAGCTCATATCACACTCTACTTTCCAAAATAGAATGTCTCCCGCTATTCATTCTTCTTTCTTTCTTCCTATCTTAGAGCAAGAAGTGAGAAGTGGTACGTTATTTATTTTTTTTTGAGACAGAGTCTCACTCTGTCACCCAGGCTGGAGTACAGTCCCGCGATCTCAGCTCATTGCAACTTCCGCCTCCCAGGTTCAAGCAATTCTCCTGCCTCAGCCACCCAAGTAGCTGGGATGACAGGCGCCCACCACCACGCCTGGCCAATTTTTTATATTTTTGTAGAGACAGGGTTTCACCATGTTGGCCAGGCTGGTCTCGAACTCCTGACCTCAGGTGATCTGCCTGCCTCGGCCTCCCAAAGTGTTGGGATTACAGGCATGAGCCACCGCTCCCGGCCGGTAGGTTACTTTTTAAAGGCAGAATGGATGCGCTTCCTACTTGGCATCATGTCTCTGGGTAATTTGTACTCTTTCCCACCATCGGTTTCTCTCTTTCCACTGGATTTTTTTCCCCTAACACAAATATGTGTGAACCTCTTTTTCATAAAAAACAAAATGAACACAAAACCTTTTATTGATCCTTCTGTTTATTTAGACAATCTCCCGTTATATCAACCAGGCCAGCCCTTATCATCCATCCAGTCAACCTTCCAACTATCCTTCCATTCAGTCTTCTATTCATCCCTCCCTTTCTCTCTCCATCTCTTCATCCAACATCAACTGAATGCTTACAGTGATCTTATTTTACACATTAGAAAACTAAGCCCCAAGGAATCAAGAAAAGCAACCAAGGTCACATAGCCCAGCTATCTAGTTTAAAGGGGTTTTACCTTTAAACTAAATGGTAAGGTCCCTGTTGACTTCCTAAATCCCAAACCCGCTTGATACTTTTTAGTTCTCATCTTACTTGACCCTCTCAGGGGCGGAGCATGAATAGGAAAAAAGCGCAGGAGAGGTTAAGTGTTTAAGATTATGAAATGCATATTTATATTTTAATTTTTTGGTTATCTGTCAGACCAAAAACTGTTTTGTTCCACTGTGACAGGCCCACTGAGCTACTAGCAAGTCCAAGAAGTGCTTTTAAAATCTAAATTTGTTTATGAGAGCTTTGCTGTTTGCATTGTAGGTATGCACCAGGGAAAAGAATTCAAAGTGACACCAAATATGTGCGCATTAAATAACACCATCTGCCCATTTGGATCCGTGCAGCTCTTTTAAAATACTGTGAGGTGCTCGCCCAAAGCCTGACATGTTTCAGGATAAGGGAAAGACTTTTATGTTAAGACCCTAGATGAGGACACTGTTTGAAGTTTCAGAAGGCTTTGAGTTCTTCCCTTCTTTCTTTCCTAGTTGTTCATTCAATATTTATTAGAAGGATGGGGTCCTTTTTTATTCTAGTGTCCCCTGTACACAGCTGAGGTCCATCTTTATGCTTGTGTTCTCTGTACACAGTAGGGGATGTACTATTGCAGTGATATGACAGACCTGAGAAGGCCTTTCTTTTCCTCCCCAAACAGCTGCATGAATAACCCAGTCTTTACTGAGGTCTATTATTACCTCATTAGAAATACTGGGTGGAAGGTCTATCACCTATTACAAAGCAAATGTGCAGTTAATACGAGTCGTTTTTAACCTAAGGATAAATAATCTGGTCCCATTTGATAGACTACTACTTCTGAATTGGTTTTTATAACTAGGAAAGCACAGAGGGACAGTGTCAGAGGGCACTTGGAAGTAAAGATTTGAAAAAAGGAATGATAGGCTACATCTGTCTGTTTACATGAGGCAAGGGAGCTATAAAAATCTTGTTATAGGGCCTTGGTAAGATAGTGACAGACAGTAGGGGCTTCAGGCTAAGTGACTATTTAATCAGCTCTGTGACTTTGGTCAGTTCATTGTACCTTGATGGGTAGTTCTCATTCTGCATCTGTAAGTGGACTCTACATAGTCCTTTAAGGTCCTTTTTAGTGCTGACACTTTATGGTTCTGCTGGAAGAACTGAGAAATCTGAAGAAACCCAGGGTTTGTGTGTGTGTGACGGGTACAGGCATGCCAGGAGCCTGTGAGAGGTATTATGGATCTGTGACATAGACTTGTAGTGGCAGGGGCCAAGTCTGTAATCCTGGAGCACTGCTTGTGATTGGTGTGGAACATCTAGTGCTGTGTGATGGAATCAATGAACTAAGGACTGGCAGGTGCTCCAGCAGCACAATATAGAAAGCAGAAAAATGACTTGGGGCACAGAATTTTCTGGGTCCTTTGGAGTCTTACTTCTCTTCTAATAAAGGCAAAGCCATGAATCTATTGAGGGCCTTGTTGAGTGGTCAGGATTGTACAGTGAGCAGTACCCTTTGTCATGACGATTTCCAGTACTTTCTACCAACTGTCTAGTAACAGGCAAATGCTGTAGTAACCTGAATTATAGACTGGCATAAAGAGGGGTGCCTCATGGCAGCATGTGAGGTGTGCTGCCCATGGGAGGGATGTGCATCGTTGACATAGTAAATGGCAGCTTTGCTATTACTTTTGAAAACCAACTGCAGCAGGCACTGACTTAGGTGTCTTACATGGGGTTAGTATGGAAATTCAGGACCCTTGAGATAAATAATAAATATGATTTCCACTTACAGTTGAAGACACCGACGTTCAGATAATAACTCACCTGGGGTTATAGACTCCCTTCTAGATCCATGGTGTGTAAATTTATCATTCCTGAGCTTTCTTCCTTTATGCAAAATCCCATTCCTAGTGATTCCAAATGTTACAGATTAGTCTTGTCCTTTCTTAACTTGATAGTGTGTTCTCCCCTCTCTGCCCAGAGAAAATACTTGGATGTTTTATGTGATAATTCACGATAGGTTGAGCACTTTAAAAATCTGAAAATCCGAAATCTTAAGTGCTCCAAAATCTGAAACTTTTTGAGTGCTGACCTGACACTCAAAGGAAGTGCTCATAGGAGCATTTTGGATTTTGGATGTTTGGATTGGGGATGCTCAGCCAGTGTGATACACATATTCCAAAATGTAAAAATATTCAAAATCCACCACATTTCTGGTTCCAAGCATTTCATTTAAGGGATACTCAACCTATAGTCAGAAAGAGTAACTCCCTGGGATTAAATCAAGGTGCCCTATTATAGGATTGGAAACATTTCATTTGAATGATACTTCCTTCTGGTCATTCATAAATGTTCCTTATATCTTTTTAGAAATCTTTAATAGAACAAAACAGAAAACATCAGTTTTAAAATTATAGCCCAAAGTCCATTCCAGAGTAGATAATCTTGTTTTTATGGAATAAGAAAGGGTAAAGGGAGTTCTATGTTAATTGCACATTTTATGTTATAAAAATGTAGCTATCCTATGAGACTCTGGGATATGATTGATTCTTAAATGTCTTCTGTGGAATGATTTGTGACTGCCTAAGGAAACCCCCAATCAGGGAGGAGAGACAAAGATGTGGGAGAGAACCGCTTTGAGCAGTGGTAGGAAGTGTTCACTGTAGAGAGGCAGAGAGCCCAGGTAAGAAGGGTTGGGGGAGGTCACTTGCTTTTCCAGTGTTTAGGAGGTCCTGACTTCAGTCTAATCATGTAAGCATCATTGTTCTTTCATTACTGAAAGTTATTTCTTTTCCCTTTTGTAATTCACAGTGCATAGCAGTTAGTAGGCTTGTGAACTAGGAAACATTAATGGTATACAACAGATGCTTGTGTTTATAAAGCACTTCTCTGCAAGTGGAATAATGCTGAACCTCAGTGGCTGGGTGCTATCCATGTGGGAAATGGGATACAGCTCATTCTTTTGTTCTGTGAAACCAGTATTTCCTTAAGGAGATCTTACCAAGCACCCCCGCTCCTTCCTGCCCCGCCCCCACCTCAATTTTACTCTTAAGCATTTTACAGAGGTATGGTTTTTATCAGAATATAAAGTGCAAAGAACTGGAATATTTCATAAGCCGTATTTCAAAAACTGACTTATTTATATACATTTCCAGAATTGTCTTTCAGCTGTGGTGATTTTGTTATTTGAATATTATATATAAATTTGGAGAAAAATTATATTGAGCAGTTCTTAACAGTGTTCTTTTATCCATGATTGATGTTATAGTTTTTTGAAACTAGCATTAAGCAGAGAAAACCACATTGAGAATTTTAAATGTTATTATTAATTTTATTAAAATCTAATTTTTAGAATAAACAGTTTTTGAAATAAAATGTACTTAAGGTGGAATTAGTAAATGTAACATGTTTTATGGGCATGTGTACAGAAGTCATAAATGATAACAGGGACCATAAACAAGTTTATTTTTCTGTTCTAGATATTTGAATGGTGGTATTTTCGCAAATATGGAACTTCATTCATTGAACAAGTCTCAGTAAGCCACTTGCGCCCCCTTCTGGGAGGGGTTGACAACAACTCTTCCAACAATTCTAATTCCAGTAACGGGGACTCAGATTCCAATAGGCAAAGTGTCTCAGGTATGGAATTTCCTTCAGTTTGCAATATTTGCTTACTCTTACTAAATTATTATTGTTACTCATACTAAGAGAGTAAGAATGTTGTTATTTAAACATTAGGCTTCAGAGAAAAATGCAGTTCATTTTCTCATGGAGTTGACAACCTGTATCAGAGAAGGAGGGTATAAACATCCTAGGGAAAGGAAATGCTTATTAATTTTACCCTCTTTTTTTTTTTATGTGAGAGTCTTGCTCTGTCACCCAGGCTGGAGTGCAGTGGCATGATCTCGGCTCACTGCAGTCTTCACCTCTTATGCTCGGGTGATCCTCCTACCTCTCAGCCTAGCAAGTAGCTGAGACCACAAGTGTGCACCACCATGCCTGGCTAATTTTTGTATCTTTTGTAGAGATGGGGTTTTGCTATGTTGTCTAGGCTGGTCTCAAACTCTTGGGCTCAAGTAATCTGCCCGCCTTGGCCTCCCAAAGCGCTGGGACTACAGGTGCGAGCCACTGTGCCAGGCTAATGTTATTTTTTCCCATTTGACTTAACCAGTGGTCATTTAGGTCAGTGTTCCCAACCTGATGCTATAGCTTCCTTGTCCATAGTTTCTCAAACCTCAGTGAATAGATTCATTTTCTTCTATGATAATTGCAGAATCCTCTGTCTAACTAGATCTGATCACATCACTCCTCTGCTTAAAAGGTATCATTGGTTCCCATTCCACTGAAGATAAGGCCCAGATTCCAGATTCCTTAGCACGGCATGAGCTGCTTGGCAACTTTGGCTTCTGTCACAATCCAGTCCCTTTCCCATATGTCCTGTTTTCTAGTCACATGAAGCCAATTTTTATTTCTTGAACATGCCATGTTTCTCATGACGCTCTGCCTACAAGTCTCCCTTTTCCCTTATTCATCTGTCCAAATCACTATCCAAATCAAATGTCACCTCCCAGGAAGCTTCTCTGATAGTCTGTACACTATCTCTGTACTTCTGTTAATCTTTAATATTTTTACCTTTAGCAACACATCAAATTACATTGTAATTTTTAAGGTATGGCTTTATTGTAGTATCTCTAGCATCTTGCAGTGTCTACTATTTCTTTGAAACAAAGCCGCTGTTACAGCACTGAGAATAGCATCAACATTCGTATAAAGAATAAGGCTTAATCAAGGCATCCACTAAGAGAGACAGCAAAATAATACGAACAATGGGAAGCGTATGAACTCTTCATTGCATTGAGAAATGATGTCAAGAGATTTAGATCAAGTAGAGAGAGAAGGGAAACTTCAATGAAAATATAAATGTATTCACTATAAAGAATGATCTCGAATGAGGATGGTTTCTGTTTTCAATTTGTTAATTTTCTACAATGTTCTTTGTCATTCAAAGGCTATAGTAACTCAAGTCAAGAGCACAATTAATCTATGGGATATTCACAGCCAATGCAAAGTGGTAGCAGTTATCCATCACTGCTCATGCCTGGTGACTGAATGATCAAGATTCCTCATTAGAATAATAAACAGCATTTATTATACTAGCTGGTTAATGTTTTGCTCTGCTGAGGTCTCTTTTCCTTTCACAAAGTGGATAAGTTTACAAAGTCTCAGACAATTTTGTTACGTGGCTGGGCAATGCCATCTTTTATACGTGTACCCTTTAGGATAAAATAAATTGTATCAAGAGGTGCCCAGTACTACTCATAGCTAGCTGGCAGAGTCTGTTAAAAGAGTATTGACTTAAAATATGGAATAGAATTTATATATACCCTGATCCTTGATTCTTATAACCTGGTTAGACAGTTATGAAATGTGGATGGGTTATTCTAGAGAGGAAGAAAAAAACCTAATGTGGCTTTTTGAATTTCTTCTTCTTTATCCTTCAAGTTTTAGAACTGGTGGCTCTCTCCTTAAAGGAGCAAACTACTTTTCCTAGCATGGGTCAGGATCTCCTCCTTTGTTTTCCTTAGATTTGTATGTTTTCCTCATGCAACCAGAGCACTTACCACTTGTCTCCTTCAACAGACAGAGTTTTCCATGGGGATAAGAACTTTGCCTTTAAAAAAATCATATTCATAAAACCCTATACGAGACCAGGTTCATAAGAAGTACTTAGAAAATGTTTACTGAGTTGACAAAGAGACTGAGCTAGGAAATTTTTCCCACCTGTTTTATAAGAGGAGAAAGTACAGGCCTTGCACGCACTCATGCGTTGATTCATTGAGTTTCAAAGAAGCAGGACACTGCAAGAGGCTAGAAATAAAGCCGTGTCTTAAAAATTATAATGCAATTTTATAAGTGTTGCTAAAGGTAAAAATATTAAAGATTAACAGAAGTAGATAGTGTACAGACTATCAGAGAAGGCTTCCCAGGAGGTGACATTTGATTTAGATAGTGATTTGGACAGATGAATAAGGGAAAAGGGAGACTTGTAGGCAGAGCATCATGAGAAACATGGCATGTTCAAGAAATAAAAATTGGCTTCATGTGTCTAGAAAACAGGACATATGGGAAAGGGACTGGATTGTGACAGAAGCCAAAGTCGGCTAGCAGCTCATGCTGTGCCAAGGAGACTGGAACCTGGGCCTTATCTTCAGTGGAATGGGAACCAATGATACCTTTTAAGCAGAGGAGTGATGTGATCAGATCTAGTTAGACAGAGGATTCTGCAATTATCATGGAAGAAATGAATTCATTCACTGAGGATAACCTGTGGAAATTATCACTTTTGTTTGTATTTTTTACTTGGCTAAGACTGAGCTTTTGGATATTATTACTAATTCAATGATAATATTATTATCTACTAGTATTCATTTAATATTAATATGTACTAGTATTTACTGAGTGCCTACTATGCATTCTATATTTCCATTCATTTCTTGTATAATAGATAACAGCATTTATTTTCTGATGTCATAACAGTGTTCAAATAGTTATCCTTAGAAAAATGGAAATTAACTTGTCTAAGTATATTTAGGTCTCCATCTGCCCACTTCTTGACATTTAGGCTTCTGATATTTGGCTGACTCAGCTAAACAAACATGTATGCTAGTTTGGAAGTGCCAGATACCACTGGAATAATACCATTGTCTGTTTCTGTTTTTTTTTTTTTGTGGTTATTTTTATTTTTGAATAAAAAAATACTAAGAAGGTACATTGTCTGAATTTATCTCTACTTTTAATCACTTTCTATTTCATGGTCTCATTTCAAATGCTAAGTATCAAGAAGGTCCAAAGCTGAGGGTTATCAGTGTATTTTCTTAAACTTGTTTAAAAATTCCCATTGCCTTCATAATAATAAAATGACTATTGCCTTAATAACAGAAGGGCGAATCTATTGATTTTCTTGGAGCATCATAAGATGGCCCTTTGCTGAATTGTACATGAAATATAACATGGCTCACAAAGTCTCATGATGTTGGGAAAGGCAGTGTAATGGTATTTTATTAATTATTTGAGAAAATCATTGAAAAAACTAAGAATAAATGGGAAATATCAGTTATAAACATTGTTCTATATGAAAATTCAGTGTAGCTCTTTCCTTAAGGAATAATTTGTTTTGAATAAAAGCTGAAAAACATGGCCTACCTAACAACTACTTGGGATGGGGGTGGTGGAGTGAGGAGTGAGAAAGGTTGTTATGGTTACAGGCAGATTGTGCATATATTTTTAAACTTCTGGATTTGTACAAAGTAGCCTGAATGCAGACTTACTCAAAATTTGCAGTGATCTTTATCTGTGGGCCAGTGGAGAAATGTAGTTAATTATACAGTTTCTTACTAAAGTCAAACTTCAGATTGTTTGGCTGCAGTTAGCATTTGTGTCCATTCCACTGTTTTTGCTTTATTTGGGAGCTAAACTTCTGTTTTCCTCTCAGATATGCAGTTTCTGATAAACCCTGTTTATGTATTCTGCCACATCACCATGTTTCTCACTACTGTTTCTTAATTCAGCTTAGTTTATGAGCTGATGATGAATAGGGATTTAAAAGGGCCCAGTAACATTCTGAATTTGAGTTTATGGAACATCTGTTTGATAATTTGCCTTGTTCTCAAGTAAGATGCCATAAAGACAAAGGTTTGCAGTGTTTACCTTCTTCAGGATAATGGGAAAAGTGGAGAGTGCTCTGTCACATGAAAAATATCCCTGCCAAAGTCAAGTTTAAATTCTCTGAGATACTTTAATAGCCTCTTGCATAGAACTAGATCTTTAAACAAACTGGATAGTCACTTGGCTTCCTGTCACAAATCATCTCCTTTTAATCTCTTTTAATCTTCATGATATATATATATATATATATATATATATATGTATATTCCAAATTCTAAGTAATTTTAATAATTCTATATAAATATATATTCTAAATTCTGAATTAAATTTTATTACATGGCCAGAGCAATTTAAGCACTGATTAAATTCAGATAATAAAGAAAAACAGTGGCGATGTAGAAATTCAGGTAGAGTAAAAAAATATATTTAAGACCTTCGTCAATCTCAAAATTTTTTTTTTTTTTTTTTTTTTTTTGAGATGGAGTCTCGCTCTGTTGCCCAGGCTGGAGTGCAGTGGCGCAATCTCGGCTCACTGCAAGCTCCGCCTGCCGGGTTCACACCATTCTCCTGCCTCAGCCTCTCCGAGTAGCTGGGACTACAGGCGCCCGCCACCACGCCCGGCTAATTTTTTGTATTTTTTAGTAGAGACGGGGTTTCACCGTGGTCTCGATCTCCTGACCTCGTGATCCACCCGCCTCGGCCTCCCAAAGTGCTGGGATTACAAGCGTGAGCCACTGCGCCCGGCCCAATCCCAAATTTTCGTAACACTAGAACAAATGATTTTATCGGTAGGAAACCATTTGGTTCCAATAATAGTAACACTCTTGTCTGCTATCAGCTTTATATGATATTATCTCTTGTAATCCTCACAATAGCCCCAGGAAGCAGATATCATTATTATCTCTCTTTTATAGTTAAGGGAGCTGAGGTATAGCAAGGTGAAGTCATCTGTCCAGGGTCACATGGTGGATAACCTGGGTAGTCTTACTTCACGATCCAAGTTCTTAAGCACTTTAAAAAATGAATTGACCTTGTCCAGAACCTCTATGAGGTGTATAAACCAAGATAAACATAATTATTAAGCAATTAAAATAATAATTTTAGTAAAATTCTGTACTGCAGTGGATGACATTATTGCTGAAGTGACGTTAACCTAACACTGTAGGAACAGTTCAGTGGCAGGATTGCCAGTGGTTGACAGCTCGGGCTCTGGGGTCAGACAGATGTGGTCCTAATCTTCTGTGTGTGACCTTGGGCAAGTTGTTTAACTTTCCTATGTCTTAGTATCTTAATCTGCAAACATGGGAATAGCAGTAATGTCTACTGCGTAGAGTCATTTGAGCATTAAATGAGGTCATGTGGAAATGTCAGGTCAGAGGACAGCCATTTGGCAGTGTGCCCAGATGAACTGATTTCTCTACAAATATGATTGTGGAGAATGGCAGTCACTTGGAGGTATGCCTTTGTGGTCAGCCAGGCTTACTCACTAGCTGAGTGACTCTTTTATATCCAGGCCATTCAGTGCTTGCATTTCAAATATTTCCCTCAGCAAAATTGCAAAATGCTACATGTCAAGGACCTTTCGGGCTGCTGTCTAATAGTCTCAATGAGGGTAAACTCATCAAAATCTAATGGATGTGTTGAAAGTGATTATCTTAGCCAATGTTTTTCACATCTTTTTAAAATCCTTTGCCACTAAAATTTGTGCTCTAGTACAAAATTTCCTGACTTAAATCTTCATATTCTAATATACTTGGCGTTTACATCCTTTGTCTCTATCACTAAACCATCAGGCAGCCTGATATTTATGAGGTATGTTCCCTAGAGTGATTCTAGACTGAGTTTTTGCGGTCAAGATAAGATTATGGAACAGAGGGACAAAGAAGAAATTAACATAGCTGTGGCCTAATTTTAAAGCACAACTTTGACATGTGCTCATGTTTGACCTCTAGGTTGCTTGTTTCTTAAAATAAAAATTTACCTGTCTTGCACCTTCAATTTAAAGGGCATAACTAATGAAGACATTTCTTAGGTACTTCTTCATTTACATGTTTTATTCTCACTTAGAACAGTTTACATCTGTTACAATTACTTAGATCCTTTTTTCTAAGTTTTAGGGATAGTTAACTGAATACAGCATACATATATGACACCAATGTTAACACAGATTTCTTTTTAAGCTCAGTTCTTTAATGGAAGTCATAAAAGCAATATTTCACAATGTTTGCTGCACCCCCTGCTGGCTATATTGTGACACTTCCTAAATAAAGAGCATCTTGAGATACTGCTCAGTGAATACTTTAGGTATATACATGATTTATCTTTGGAATTATTTTTTGTTTAGAAATAATTTCAATTGCATCTGATATATAATAGAGTTGAAATTTTAATTGAAAACAGTTTTCTTTGTAATTTGTCAATTGATGTTTAAACAGTGCTTATCCTTCCAGGTAGTATAGTAATGTATTTGTTGGAGACAAAATATTTGCCATAGCCTTTTTACTAATATTTTAGATGAAATTCAGTGGAGGAGAAGCATCTCCCCAAATGTCCTTGTTTTTTAGTAAATAATTCTACCACGAGGATCCTTATCCATAAATCTATATTCATGTTTATTTTATGCTAGATACAAATCTTGCAATATTCGTGAAGCTTTAAGAAGAGCACTTTGAATCTTAAAAGAGATTCTCTGAGCAGGGGTTGGCAGTGGTGAGGTCCAGGTAGTTATAATAGCCATAAGGGCAGGGATTATGGTTATTGGGCTCACCAGTGTGTTTCAAGCCATGATCTGGAGTCAAGGTGTTAGTGATTCCTCTAAGGGGAGCAAAAGTAATTACAGGAAGTATAATTTTCTAGTTAATGCCATATGAAGTGACAGCCATCAAATCTCAGTTCCTCAAGAACAAAATTCAGAGATGCTAAATTAAGTGGTCAAAGATCATTTTCTAAATGGCGAGTTAAGCTAAGTGACAAAAAATTTAGGACCATTATTTATAAATATTGTGTAAATTTTAAGTGGAATCCTGCCCTAATTTAGAAATAAGTGCATCTTCTTTAAATGAAAACATGTATTCCTGTTATGTGTATATCCTTTACTATTTTAACAAATGTTTATTGAGATTACACATGTGTTTCCAGAGTGCTTTGTGTTTTCCATTATCACACTGTGTTGAAATTGATGGTTTACTTATTTCCTCCAGTGGTTGCTCAAATTAATGCTCAGTGAATGGATGGACGTTGAATGTACAGGACTGAGGGTAGAATCCTAATGAATCACCATATGGCCTTTAATGTCCTTTGGATTTCTGCAATAATTGCTCACTTTTTCGTACATATGTTGTTGGATGTGATTTTTGCTGGTTACACACGCACATAGATGTTTTGAATACTATTAACTGATTTTTTAATAATAAAATCTTATTCATCTAAAATTTAGTATTCTGAATCAGTACAAAGTCTTAATCATAGACTGTTTTAAAAGAATTGTAGTTTATTAGTCATATGCTTACCATTATAACACAGTCTTAAACCTAATGGTTGGCTTTTCTAAGTTAAAGTCCTTTTGTTCTAAATTTCTGTGGTCCTGGTATAATGAAAATGTATGATCTATTAGGATGTGCTAACATTATGATATTAGTATGATGATTAGTATATGTATCTATGCAAGTAAATGATATTAAAATGCTTTGAGACAATTTCTTTTAATTGCATTTCTTCCTACAATATGGTAATCTTATTAATTTTGTTATTCCTTTCCTGTAAGGGAAAAGCAAACTGGTAAATTATCATAAAATCACTGTTAGCATGAACCCAAATTAAGACTATAAGGCTCTTTGCATATTATATTCTATAGTTTGTCTTGTCATGTACAACGTTATTGTGAGATATGTTTTACACTAACAGAAAATAGTTTTACTTCTGCCTCTACTTTTATCTATAAGGTTTTAGAAGTAAATTCATAGAATCAGTTTGGACCTCTTGAAATAATTTTAGGAGTTATGAACTAGCTGATTTTGGCATGCGTCTTGATTTGGCAAGTGAGGAAACTCAGGTCCAGAGAGATTAGGCAAAACTTTCCAAAGTCCCGGAGCCTGAGCCACATTTTGTGATTAACCACCCAGAGTTTTTCCACATTGCTTCCCATGTAAAGGATAGAGAATTGAATTATCTTATCAAATGGCCAGGAAGGGTGTTTTGCTGAATTAATTAGCTTGTAGTGTCACTGAACTTACGTGTAACATTTTCATATTTCTCTTTGTTGCAGAATGCAAAGTATGGCGAAATCCACTAAATTTATTTAGGGGTGCTGAATATAATCGGTAAGCATTTTGACAGCTTGGGAAACAAATGGGTCTGGTTCAGAGAGCAAAGACGGCAGCAAATGTTTTTGCTGGTTCATTTAGGGGTCATTGTAACAGTCTATGTAGTGCATCCATTTTTAAATACTATCTTCAAATGTTTTGATTTTTCTGTTTTATAAATATTTTAGCACTAGATTTTGGATAATGTACAAAAGTGTATAGTTTTTAGAGTTTTTGTATTAACAGTTATTCTTTTTAATATATACTATACATTGAAAACATTTTGAAGCTTACCTGGAATATGGTTGTAGAGATGTCACAGAAGTTATGTTGGAATTTAGTTTAGCAAAGTAATTAGGCAAATTAGAATTTTCATAGCTTTAGGAAAGTGTCTATTCATAATACGAATTAGGGAAGGTTTTCATTAGCAATGGCTAGTAAATTTTAAGACAAAAACACAGGGGAAAATGTTTATTTCTTTTGACTGATATAATTCCTGAAGGGAGAATAAGATGATTTTTAAAAATATTTTTTTATTCATTAGCAAAGCTATTTTAGTATTCAGTTAATGGTCTATATTTCAACGCCTCTGCAGCTTAATATTTTATAGATCTTGCTTTTCTCTCTCAAAAGTGTCTAATCATCTTATTTCTCCTTTGCAGGTATACTTGGGTGACAGGACGAGAGCCTCTTACTTACTATGACATGAATCTCTCTGCCCAGGACCACCAGACATTCTTTACTTGTGACTCGGACCATCTGCGTCCCGCAGATGCAAGTATGAAAAATCCATACATCCTTCTGAATGGGAGGGCTTTTTGGCTTAAGTGTCAAGATTTCTGCTTTTAGAATATCCGCTCTATAAAACTCCAATGAATAAAATATTAAATTGTTGATTGACTAATAAGAACCCAGAACTCTGATAATTAAGTAAACCTTTATCACAATGAAGTATTGATGTAGAAATGAGTCCCCTCATAATAATTTGAATCATGATTTTTAAAAATATATCAAAGTTGGTTTTATATATTTTAAAGAAATATAAATCTTATATGAAGCTAATGAAGTTCTTGGTTGAGTTAGCATGAAGACCTTATCTCCTTTATGATATTCAAAGTAGAAATTGGAATTTACTGGATTCAGATGATTAATGAATATATTTTAGTGACTTTTATTTGCCTATTTATAGGTTAACTAGCATTGAATGGGATCATGGCCTTGGCTATTGGAGTCCAGATGTGTGTTCCATCTGAGAAAATACTTTGTTTAGTGTGTATTTTACATTACTTGAGTTTCAAATAATTCAACTGAAATGTTTTGTATTATAAAACTTATTTAAAGTAAATAGGTGAAAAAATGTTTTTGAAAGGGAACCTCTACACACTCTAAAATAATTTATAAAATACAAATTTATAAAATAAATAAGGAGATTGTTACTCCTTTCTAAAATGGTACTCTTTGCTATGGTAGAAACATCATGGTACAGTAAATATTCCCATTGAGCTTCCCACCATGTGTTCAGAAACTGCTCTGATGTATAAAAGCTAGGTTTGCAGGTAAATTTGGGATATAAGTACACATGTTAAGCAAAAGCTTAAGCATTTTTTACTGACCCATGCATAATTCTTGAAATGGTTTCAGAATGTTCTAACACCAAGAATCTGTGTTAAGTGCTTCGGAAAATGACCAATTATGTTGTATCTAAGTGAATGAAGAGGTTGGTAGCAATATCATCTCAAAATGTGTAAAATAATATATGTTCTCCAAAAACAAATGACATTAATGTGCAAAAGACATGCAAAATCTCTGTTAGAGTGCCTTTTCTTGATTTCCTTAGCCTGTAGTTCTGTGAGCACAAAAAAGGTTTGCTATCAGCAGTTGAAATACGGTGGAATAGCACATTAATACACTAATGTGACTTTGGAGATTTTGGCCAACCCTCTTAGCAATGAAATATGTTCTTGTAATTTAAGCTGACAGTCCTAATTTAGCGCTTGTCCTCTACTGAGTCTACCTAATTATATATATTGATTGACTTGGTTTTTTCTCTTTTTCTTAAATAGTAATGCAGAAAGCCTGGAGAGAGAGAAACCCCCAAGCTAGGATTTCTGCAGCTCATGAAGCCTTGGAGATAAATGAGTAAGTGGGGGAAAATCTTGCTGTTAAAAAGGAAATCTCATCCTTTGCTGAATATATTCAGTTGCCATTGATAGGATACTTAAACTAAACTGCATTTGAACTGGAGGATTATTTGGGGAGT
Organism: Symphalangus syndactylus; assembly: GCF_028878055.3. Lineage (NCBI taxonomy): Eukaryota > Metazoa > Chordata > Mammalia > Primates > Hylobatidae > Symphalangus > Symphalangus syndactylus. Next base: position 107,312,545 of record NC_072428.2, read on the forward strand.
TACTACTCTATTTAAAAAAGTTTTTTTTTAAATGAAGGACAGCCACCATGTGGAGGTGGTTTTAGTCATTTTACAAATTCAATGGCTTTGCTGTGATCCTAAATTAATTTCTTGAGGGGCTATCCCTAGGATATTGTGAGGATATAAAATAAATACAATTCTTTACATATCTAAAACATTCTGACAGGGAAAATTTTCCAGATGTAGAATGCTCATCTGCACTAGAACATTTTCTAGTAGAACTTCTGCTAGTGGGGAAAACATGATAACAACATAAGGTTTAAAAAAAATTTTAGAAAATACTTCAAGATTAAGACAAAGATAAGAGGAAATGCTGTCTTGAGTGTTGTTAAACATTCCATGGGTTACCAAGGAAGGCTGGGAAATCTCTTCTGGAGATCTCAGAAAATGAGAAAGATACTTAAAGTTGGAGTCATAAAAACTTAGGGTTGGCAGAGACCTTAAAGGTCACTTAGCTCAACCACTCATCTGGTACTTGAATCACCTCAACACTATCCTTGCCAAGTGGTCATTGTTAAACTATTTTATGATTTTTCTGAAGAAGGTTACAGAATCTTCTTCGGAGGTCTTAGGGAAAAAAAAAAAAAGATTGTCGTGAGAGTTGAAAATCCTGCCATTGTAACCAGTTGATCTATGGTTTCTGATTCTGTCATGCAACATATTTATTTGCCAGTTTCTTGTCATCTACAAATTCGATATGCCTGCCTTCTGTGTGTCATCCATATTTCTGAGAAAAATATGAGGGCCAGGAATAGAGCCCTGTGACATGACATAGAAACTACCCTCCAGGTTCATGTCTTCATGAATCACCATCTTTTGTGTTGTTCACTCAATTACTAAGCCACCCAGTTACACTGTGACTCAGCCCATATTTCTCCACTTGGATCTTAAGAATGCCAATTGTAGCTATGGATCTTAAATTTATAGTAAATCTATTAGAGTAAATTAAGCTAGCACAATCTGATTTATTTATTCTTAGTGAATTTAAGCTGGCTTCTAGTGGTCACTACTTTCTTTTTAAAGTGCTTGGAGACCATCCCTTTAGTAATCCATTAGAATATCTTTCCAAATCACTGTGTTCTGTAGTTTGGGAAGTCTGCCTTCTTCTCCGTTTTGAAAATTTATGCTACGTTTATCATCTCATCTTTAGCACCTCTCCATTCTTTGTGATTCCTCAACTATCCACAGAGAGCAATTCCATGGCCTGCCTACAAGGTCTTTCGGTTTCCTGGGATTTGCCCATCCAGTCCAGTAATTCATTTAGAATGGATCAATTATTTGCTATCTTACATCTTTTTACCCATTTTAGAGTTTAATTTCTTCTCCCTTTTTCAGTCTGACAGTCATTCTCCTTGATAGAGAAGCCAGGAACAAAATAGGAGGGAGAGAGTTTTGCTTTTTCTTTATTATCTACTGCTGTTAACAATAAACCTTCCTTGTTTTGATGTTATTATGTTGTTTGTCTTTTTTTTACTTATTTGCTTTTGTGACATGGGGATGGTGATACGGCCTTAAACATAATTTTAAAATAGGGAATAAATAGTTGTCTTTAGTATTTTATTTTGTCTTTATTATTATTATTATTATTATTTTTGCAAGCTTCAGCTAATTTGGAATTGTAGCTCTCCTGACATTATTCTTATAAGCTCACTCCACTCTCTTATAGACCATCATTACATGCCCTCTTTCCATCTTTTAAAATATGTCCTTTAAAAATCTGACCTGGGAGAAATCTCTGTGAAGCCTTATTGGTTACTTAAGTGCCACCCCTCTTTTCTTCCTGAGAGGATCATTTGTGATTGCAGTTACAGTTGAACATTTGGAAGCTGCTCAACCCTCTTAAACCATTTTTCCTTCTGAATCTCATGCCATTGAATCATGCCTCTTTTCTTTGAAGTTTTTGAAGTCCACCTTCCCCTCTTTGATTACCCTGAACTCTGAAATGACATAGTGACTCTCTCTGAATGTTCCTATCAATTTTCATTTTACCAACTATTTTTTTCTTCTTGGTCAGAATTAGGTCCAGAGTTGAAGTTCCCCTAATTGCTTCCTCTACCATCTGGGAGATAAAATTGTTACCAAAGTAAGTCAAGAACCTGTTGGGTGCCCTACTTCTAACCAAATGAGACTTCTAGTGGATATCTGGATGGTTGACACCCCCATCACCACACTTTCTTGCTTCTGTATGTGTATTGTGTTGTGACAAGGATGCATCATCTATATCTTCCATCGAGCTGAGCAGTCTGTTCTGTACTCCCCAACCATTAGCACTTCTATTGCTCTCTCCTTTTTCCTTCACTCACAAGCTCTTAGCATGTTTCTACCCCAAACTCATGCGTTTCCACATAGATGTATGTTTCTTGGCCAGTAGTGCTACTCTGCCTCTCCTCCTAAGAATACCATTTGAAATACAAATAAGCAAAGCAAGCAAGCTAGCCCCAACCATTCTTGGGTTCCCAGCCCAACAACTACAGTCTTATAGCTAATTCCTCTGATACTGTATCTACCACTCAGTATTACAATCTCAATTTTCACTTCATTACCCTTGCCTCATATTTATATGTTGGCATCTGAAGCCTTAAGCATTTCTTCTGATGCCTGTCCCAGTTATTTTCTCCAGTGAATCACTTGGATAGTTTCAGCATCATTATTGTTCTTTCCAAGTCATGGATGCTGCCATCTGTAGAAATTGGTTTTATAGCTGTTTTTCTGGGCATTTTTCTCCCTACCTCACCACATTATTTAAAGCCCCATTGATGGTTCCTGCCTGAAATTAGAGAGATTGGCTAAAGACCTTACAGACCCTTCCTAAGGCTGATTAACTAGTAGCCCCAGCCCTTACATTAGCTGTGAAGTTCAGCCTCCTTTTCCTAGCTGGCTATTGCAGTTTGTAGACAGTAAAAGTAACATTTGGTTTTACTTTCTGTTTATTTTCTCTCTTGTGGTCTGATGGAAATAAGTAGGGTAATGGCCACAAGTGAGGCAGTGGGGAAGGAGAGTGAAAGGATGGGTGCAGGACCTGTGTGGTCTGTTACAGCCTCACCACTTCCCTATTACATTCCCTTTCTTTGGCAGTGGGTTGTTCCTCATATGCTTTGGAAGGTTTAAATTCCCAAGAACTCCCCATGTTCATTAATTATCCTTTTGGCTTCCCACCTTAGAGGGTTGTTGAAAAGATTATATGAGATGATATATGTTAAGTGCCTGGTACAGTGCTTAATATATACTGAGCAACAAGTGGTAGCTCTTGTTGTTGAAGGCATGAGATTTAACTTGTTAGCTACTGTGGCTGAGTCAGATTTTGAATTCTTCAGAAATAACATTACTTGTAGGTTCTTCCAATGTTCTCTGAAGCAGAAAATCAGTGCTAACTGTAAAGAGATGTTGAAGCACTGTGGTTTTTTTTCAGTGCGTAACTTGATTTAACGGATTTCTTATTCTGAAGAAATCCTTAGATTGAAGATAATCTGTGTTTAGTTAACAGAAGTAAACCTGTATATAGCACCTCTAACTTTGAGTGTTGGAAGCAACTATTTAATAACAGCTGTTATCATCACCATCACTAGCTGACATTTATTGAGTACTTAACCACATGCTGGCTACTGTACTGAGCACTTTACATGCATCACCTTACTTAACCTTCACAACAACACTGTGAACAAAGATTCCATGTTGTTCTCCATCAGGGAGGCAGAGTAAGAACTTGCCCAAAGTGACACACTAATAAAGGGTGAAGTCCATATGTGAGCCCCATGCTCTTAACGCTACACATCCTGCCTCTCAAGCTAAAATACAGATGTTTCTTTTGTACCATTATTTTGTGTCAGCAACTACAAACAGGGGTGCATGAACCAGTTGGCCACTCTGCATGTTTTGGCGTAACTCCTTGCCTTTCTGCATGAGCTCCTACAGTCTATTACCATGTCCTTGGCTTTGTAATTGATGGTGGCTATTATCTGAATGAACAGGTGTGCAACTGCTTATATTCTCTTGGCTGAAGAGGAAGCAACAACCATTGCTGAAGCAGAAAAACTATTTAAGCAGGCCCTGAAGGCTGGAGATGGCTGTTACCGACGCTCTCAGCAGCTACAACATCATGGATCCCAGTATGAAGCCCAACATAGTAAGGTTTCCTGCAGGTTGATGCATTGGGGGATCAGAATTGTAAAAATTATTAATCAGAGCAAATTTTTAGTCCAGTTCAAAATATGATTCTCCCAGACAAGAGAAAATATTGGCTTCTGCTTTGTTTTTATTAATTTTCTTCTTCCTATAAGTACAGTTAGTAAATAATTAACTTACAGCTTCATTACTGTTTATATTCACATTCTCTTTCCTGCCCATAGATTCCTAACCCCAGAAATAAATGGCAGTAACCTTTAATGGTAACCTTTTTCCCTCCTGAGTTCTTACATATTTCTGTTCATCAGTTGCTTCTGCTCACAACTTTAAAACCTAGATGGGAAATAGGTAAATTAGCCATAGTGTTAGCAAAGGTTTTATCTTATAGATCTTCTACAACATGGATTGAAATAGGACAATTAAGAATATAAGTTATTGGTGATTGTATCAGCATTTATCTCTTACATAAGAAATATTGGTATTGGCTTCCAGAGAGAAAGAGCCATGAGCTCCTAGTTATTTATCTTTTTTATATTAAAATAATGCCTTTTTAAACCCCTCAAAAAATGCCTTTTTAAATTTAAGATAACTCTTTAAAATCTGAGACCTTTCACTTCAGTATACTAAACTGAAAGTCAATGACATTTCGTGGGGGAACAGTATAGAAACAAAACAACGAAATCATTTCTGGAATTCCCTGAGCCCCTTGACTCATCAGTTTGTTTGTTGTTTAAGCAGAAATTTAGCAGTCCTTGTGGTAAGAGAGTAAGTATTTCCATGGTTCAACCAAAATTTGAGAGTATTTCCATGGTCCAACCAAAATTCACAGTTATTTGTTTCTCACTTAGTCTCTCCCTCCTGAAACTTAGAGAGTAGGGATGCATCTCCTTCATATTTGAGATTATAAAATTAAGTGTTAATGTTAAACTTGGGTTTGGTGTAGAAACTAACTGCATTAGTCCCCGTAACTAAGGCGCCAGCAAAATCTTTGCATTGCAGCCTGCATATACATGAGTATGTCCTCACATGTACCACATCAATTCCTAGGTTTTTATTTTTATTCTGCAGCGTATATATGCTAATAAAGTCTCTAATCACCATCTATGTCTCACTTTTTAATAAAAAAGTATTTTAGTGTAATGCAGTGCATTTCGAAGACATGTAGTAAATGTGTATTTTGTGAACTAAATGGAAATCAATACATAAAATTACATAACCTATAATACATTAATTTTCTTTCTTTTCTTCTCTAAATTAAATCCTTTCAACCTGTTGCCTAAATCTATCCAAAAATATAATCACATTTTTAAAATAATTTGTAGGTACTTCGCAGATTTTCAGCACACATCTTGTTCTCATTGTTTAAGTCTTGAAATGTTAGGACTTTGGTCTTAACATCTTTTAATAGCTGCATATTATACATGTACTTAATCTATAACAGGTGTGTCATATTTTTCTCAAAGATGGTAATTTTTATCGAGGATTAAACACACGCATGTTCTCATTGGTCTGAAAACATATCCAACAAGACATATAATTAAATAAAAGATTAAGATTAGAAGTTGTTAATGTACTTTTTAAGAGTCATTTTAGTGACTGTTGTTACAACTATTTAGCTTGTCAATTCTTTCTGTAACACTAGGGTAGTTTTTCATTTTGTTGCATACTCTATTGTCATATCTGGAATGTGTTATATTGCCATCTAAAATCAACTGCTTAGGGGACCTGGAGATGATTATGATGTCACTAGTGTTAGGGAAAGAATAATATAAAGCAGAAGTTCAAGATGAGGCTTCTCCAGACTTAATGTCAAGAATGAAAAAAAAATAGTTCTTCAGGATGCAACCCGAGATTCACCTCTGCATCTTTACCAAAAGAATGAACACTTGAAGAATGTGGAATTCCTGCTTGTAAACCGTATACACTGTGGGTATGTTCATTTTCGCAGCACTTTGTGGCAGATGATTTTATTTATTATCAAATATTCAACATCCTCTCTCAAAAGCATGGATTAGGTAATTAGTCACGTGATTTGACCTTTGGGAGTCTAAGTGCTTTCACTTTACTCGATCTTCATTCTACTATTAACAAAGTTGTCAGTGCTCTGAAGATTTCCTTTAGGGGCAAGGCAAATGGGACTCTGTATTTTTTTTTTTTTTTAAATGTTGGTGTTTTATATCTCCCTCTTCAGGACGAGACACCAATGTCTTGGTGTACATCAAAAGAAGGCTAGCAATGTGTGCCAGAAGACTCGGAAGGACCAGGGAAGCAGTGAAAATGATGAGAGATGTGAGTTTGAGTTTGTGTTTGGGATCAGTGGCTTACAGATATATAGGAGCCTGCTGAATGGCCATAGCAATCTGTACCAGTGATGGTGTGGTGGTCCCATGGGTTCTGGAGCCAGACCATGTGGAGTTCGACTCTAGTTCCCAATTTACTCGATGAATGATGTATGTTGGGCAAGTTACTCAGCTTCTCTTTGCCCTAGTTTCTTCATCTCTAAAATGGGAACAACAATAACAGTCCTCACAATTACTTCTTAGAATTTTTGTGAGGACTAAATGAGATAATACATACAAAGCTTTTAATAGGGTGGCTGGCATATTTTTAAAATGTCAATAGATGTCCTTATTAAACCTTTGGGGCTGCAGCCGGAAGCCAATAATGAGACCAGCCATGTTAGCAAACTGATTTTTTTCTGTGTAGCTGTTAGGAAGATTCGAATTAATTATGGGTCAAATTACTACTCTCAAATTTAATAATATTATGAGCTAATCCTATTGTAGTTGTTTCAAGCATTTTCCTAGATTCTTGAACCAGGATTCTTTATTAGTAGTAGTCAAGACAAAAGAAGAGAGCAAATAGGTGGGAGTTTTAAAACAAAAGAGAACCAAGGGAGGTTATTATTATGTAACTTTAAAACAAAACAGAGGTTTTAAGGGAAACCAGTTGGGGAACTGGATTTCCATGTTTTTTGTTAATAGGAAATACTTTTCATAAAGAAACTGACACCAGTATGAATTGTATTTATAGGCTATTTTCTTTTTAAAAACAATCTCAGAAAACCTTTGTCAACATTTCATTCTTTTGCTGAATTAGAAGACATACATAACTGCCTATTATAAAAATGAAAGAACCACGGGGCAAGATAAAAGTGGCATCTTGCTCAATTCTCAGCTCATGGATTTGAGCACACTAGGACTGCACACTTGGTGAGCCTTTTCTGAGTTTGTCTCTGGAAAGACGGTTATTCTTGTGAATTCCCAGTTACTGTTTGGAGGAGGGAGCGCCAACACTCAACGCTCACCCCTGGTTATTTCTGCAAGTTACAGCATGATGTGAGAAGGCCCCAATGAGACTCATGCTTTGGTTTTGGCCACTCCGTTAGGCAACAGTGTAGCCCCCAAATCTGAGGAGAGGAACTAGAAGGGAAGGTTATAAAGCATTTCTCTTTGACTGCAGGTGATAGATGCTCTCTAGGAGAGAGAATCTCCCTCAATTAAATTATTTTGTTTGAAGGAAGAATTCAAAGAATGTTATATGGTATAAGCGCTAATTTTAAGAAAAGGAGATTTCTGCTGAGATATGAACTTGCTCTCAAAGCTTTTTAACTTACAGAAATTCCATCCTTTGATACACTCCATCCCTCTGCCAGTCACTTTGGCTCTGAAGGAGCTGGGTGTTTTAGAAAGGATGAGGTATTTCTCTATCTTAACCTGGCCCAGCCACATTCAGCTTTAACAGAGTTTTCTTAACTCTAATTAGCTTGGAACAGGCACGCATTGAGGAGCTAATTTTGGTGATTTTCTTGAGTGCTTAGGCAACTTGATAGGAAGAACAAATTGTGATGATTTTAATTTCAGGTTTTTTTCTGTCAGTCTCCTGGTTATCATTATTTTCAGTACATATAAAATTTCATGTGATTAAAATCAATACATCTACATTATGATTTGCTTTCTGTTTACTATTATTTTATACTTACAATTCCATTGATTGACCTAGTTCACATATAGATCTTGGGGGAGAGATGGATGCAGTGGGAGAAACACTAGGCAGGAAGTCAAAACTCCTGGATATGGATCTCAGCTTTGCTCTTTACCAGCTTCATGACCCAAGGCAACTTATTAATACCTTTTATGGGCTTTTCATTTAGTCTTCTGTAAATTGGGGATAATGATTCTTACCTGAAAGGATAATTGGCAGAGAGAATTAAATAAGATAATGTGAAAACACCTGACATATAGTAGGCATGCTTACAATTTTTTTTCCGATTTTTCTCCATTATATACATACGCCATCATTTGCTTCACCATTCTCCTGATGGACATTTGACGATATTTCTAGTTTATTTTTCTTGAATGAATTGATCACTCAATTAATTTATCTCTCCCTCTCTCTACATATGTGTATACATACATACACATACATATTTATGCATGTTTGTATATATATGTGTGTTTCTTATATTACGTTTCTAAAAAAAAATCTGTCATATTCTTAGAATACCAATACATGTGCTCCTTTTTCTGGGTTTATGGAGCATCCAGTAGACATGGGCCTTCTGGTATAACAGTCCTGTAAGGAACACTCTCAAACATGGTAGAGATATGTTTTGAAGAGAAATATTCAAAGTGCTGCTTCCTTCAGGGACTCCTTTTATCAATCCTTGCACCACAAACAGAGGAGGGAAGGTTGAGGACCCTTCTCTTTGCTAAAGCTGTGGCTGTTCCCAGCCTTGCAGGAGACAGTTGTTGGCCAGGCCTAATTTGTTTGGCTCCTCTCCGGTCATGGGTCAAGATAACTGCGACTTCACTGAGAGGTTCACTCCTTTAACAGCATGCACATAAACCATCTTGCTGGAAGACTTTCTCCGATAAAATAGCTCAGTAGATTCCAGACAGCCTGCTGATAGAGGCTTAGGCAGGATGATCTAATTTCTCATTAAGACACAGCCATCTTCTCCCCATATGCATGAGTTTAAAACTTTCCTAGAGCAGATTTCATAGTAGAAATAGAAATGTCAGTTAGAATGCCTTCCATGTAGAAAGCAGAATCATTTAAAGAAATTTCTCTGGAAACACCTTAAGGACGGGGAAACTGTTAATTGATAAGAGATTCTGAAAAAGAATGAAAGGGAATTCTGGGAAGGCCAGCAGTAGATAATTTCTTATATTTTCATAGCAATACACCTGTGAAATATTGATGAGGTAAACACGTCGACTCCTTAACATCGAGATTCATCACTTCTCATTTTTTAAAGCAACACATTAATTATTTTGAATTCCCAGGATGTTTTTTTAAAAAAACTCATTTTAATTACCTTCCTTTTGCAATCACGAATATGGAAGTGGCACCTTACTGCTGAAGGAATATTTTGGCAATAGGCAGAGCTAAGAGAGCATGCTGGCTTTTTCTTTCTTTCTTTTTCTTTTTTTCTTTTTCTTTTTTAAGACAGAGTCTCACTCTGATGCCCTGGCTGGAGTGCAGTGGCACGATCTTGGCTCACTACAGCCTTGACTTCCCAAGCTCAAGTTGTTTCCCCATCTCAGCCTCCCAAAGAGCTGGGACTACAGGCACACACCACCATTCCTGGCTAATTTTTGTATTTTTTGTAGAGGCTGGGTTTTGCTATGTTGCCCAGGCTCATCTTGACCTCCTGGTCTCCAGTAATCCACCCACTTCGGCCTCCCAAAGTTCTGAGATTACTGGCCTTGCGTGCTGGCTTTTGAATGTCACTGTAATGTAAGGTGTTATTTATTGTTCAAAATAAAAAGGATTGCATTTTCTGCTTTATTAAATTTAAGGAAAGGTCTTTCTGCTTGCTCTCATGTTTGGTAATTTTGCCTCTTTAACATTTAATGTACAATACAATTTCTTTTTTCCTTTTGACATCTACTGTTTAGCTAACCTCAAGTTTTCCCTCTGTCTTTCCCTGGCCCTATTTGAGTAGATTTGGAATGAATGTCATAGGGCTGATGACCATGGTCTAGTCCCTTAGCCATACACTGTCAGAACTGTCATCGATAAACTAATAAGGATGGGATAGATTGCCTGTATGAAAGAACCCAAAAGCTCCTGTGCCCCGGTCATTTGGTCTAGAGCAGGATTTCTCAGCCTCAGCACTACTGACATCTTGGGTCAGATTGGGGAGCTGTCTTGTGCATTGTAGGATGTTTAGCAGCATCCTAAGCTTCCACCTACTAGATACCAATTGCAACTTAACCCCCGTACCTCCCCAGTTGTGAAAAAAAAAGGCGTCTCTAGAGATTGCTAAATGTCCCCTGAGGGACAAAATCATCCCCCATTAAGAACCACTGATCTAGAGAATCTTGAGGTGAGTAGATCTGTTTCAGGGCCGACATTGGGTGTTTTGTTTTTGTTTTTGTTTTTTTTCCGAGATGGGGTCTCTCTCTGTCTCCAGGCTGTAATGCAGTGGCATGATCTTGGCTCACTGCAACCTCCACCTCCTGGGTTCAAGTGATTCTCCTGCCTCAGCCTCCCGAGTACCTGGGACTACAGGCGTGTGCCACCACACCCAGCTGATTTTTGTATTTTTAGTAGAGATGGGGTTTCACCATGTTGGCCAGGATGGTCTTGATCTCTTGATCTCATGATCCACCTGCCTCGGCCTTCCAATGTGCTGGGATTACAGGCATGAGCCACCTTGCCTGGCCCAGACATCGGGTTTTTATCCACTCTGTGTGTTAGGAGTCTGGGCTTCCCTTAGTGTGGGTGTAAGCCTCTGAAGCACCCCTAGATTTGACCAGCCTGGTTTTGGGGGCTGTTTTGCCCAAATGAGATTCCCTGAATATCTATCCCAGGGCAGGAAGAGTAAATGAACCTGGTGGGGTCCTGGTGGGAGGGCTGACAAAAAGGAGAATGTGATGTGGGTTGGTGATCTCCCTTGCCCCTCATGCATGCTTTGAGATCATTTGTTGCTTCATTTCCCTAAAATCTACAGTTTCTTTGAAAGTAGACTCTGGCGTTATCACCTGTCCCCCCTCGTTTTTGCAGTTTCCTGCTGACCTCTGAGCCATTCTCTCTCACTCTTGTTTCACTCTGTTTGCAACACTACCTCTTCCCGTATCCTGGCCTCTCATTTCTCACAGATCATCAGGCTGTTCTTCAAACATTTTATTTACTTGATTTTAGAAAAGTATACTCTTAGTTTTCCTAAAATCTCATAATCTCTTTGCTGGATTTTCCTCATCTTTGTGACTTCCAAAATTTGAAGTGTCCCCTGGCCAGTCCTGCGTGGCTACATTCAATCTCAGAGTTTTAAATATCATCTCAATGACAAACATTTCTGTAGTGTTTACTGTGTCCTAGGCATTGTTCTAGGTGCTTTACAAATATAACCTCATTTAATTTTCGTAACAACCCTTGACATTGGTGCTTGTTAAAGGTCATGTAACAAGGTAGTATTTCTGAGAGGGTGGTCTACAACCACCTGTATCACAAGTGCCCAGGGTGCTAGTTTAGTACTCACCTCACAGGGTAGATGTCAGGATTAAATGGGGTAATTCAAGCAAAGCACTTGAGACCAGACTTCATGAGTAATAAGGACTCAGTGTTGCTATTCTTACCGTTATTGTCCAAGAGATATCGTTAAGTGAAAAGGAAAAGTATAAACATTAGGTATAATTTGATTCCATTTTTTTCAATGAAAAATATATGCTAATATAGACTAATAGTTCTCAAACTTTTTGGTCTCAGAACGCCTTTAAAATAATTGAGGATCCCCAAACCTTCGTGTGAGTTTACCTATTGATATTTACCATTTTAGAAAATTAAAACTGGGAAATTTGAAAAGATGTTAAAATAATGGTTACAAATACATTATATGTTAATACAAATAACATTTTTATGAAAACTAGCTATATTGTTCAAATAAAAAAATAAGAAGAGTGGCATTGCTTTTATACTTTTACAAACCTCTCTAGTGTCCAGATGAACAGGAGGCTGGAGGCTAATAACTGCTTCTGTAGTCAGTCTATGGTGATATTACCCAACAGGTGACCTCTTGGAGTGGGAGAGGGAGAGTGAAAAAGGCAAAGAAAAATTTTATTGTTATGAAAATAGTTTTGATCTAAGGACCCCCTAAAAAGATGTCAGACACTCCTCAGTGGCTCACACTTGTAATCCCAGCACTTTGGGAGGCCAAGGCAGGCAAATTGCTTGAGCTCAGGAGTTGGACACTAGCCTGGGCAGCATGATGAAACCCCATCTCTACCAAAAAAAAAAAAAATACAAAAAATTAGCTGGGCATGATGGTGCATGCTTGTAATCCCCAGCTACGCAGGAGGCTGAGGTGGGAGGATCACCTGAGCCTGGTAGGTCAAGGCCGCAGTGAGCTGTGATTAGGCCACTGCGCTCCAGCCTGGGCAACAGAGTAAGACCTTGTCTCAAAAAAACAAAAAACAAAACCCCCAAAACTCCGGGGGTTCCCTAACCATACCTCCAGGGGTTCCCTGACCATGCCTTGAGAGTCACTTGTATAAGCATAAGGAAAAACCTCGATTATAGAGAAAGTCTTTAGCAGTAAGATTATAGCTGTCTTTCTATTTTTTGTATTTAGGTAATGTTGAGTATTATATGTGCTATTTGTATTTTCTTATGGTGATAAAAATAAAATTTAAAAATAAAAATTGAGACCACTTTCAAAAGAATGAAGTAGTGGATGCAAAAAAGGTAGAAAATGGCCAGGTATGGTGGCTCACGCCTGTAATTATGGTGGCTCACGCCTGTAATCCCAGCACTTTGGGAGGCCGAGGCAGGGCAGGTTGCTTGAGCCCAGGAGTTTGAGACTAGCATGGGCAACGTGGAAAAACCCCATTTCTACTAAAAATACAGAAATTAGCCAGGTGTGGTGGCACACGCCTGTGGTTCGTGGTCCCAGCTGCTTGAGAGGCTGAAGCAGGAAGATCCCTTGAGCCTCAGTTAAGGCTGCAATGAGCCATGATTGTGCCACTGCATTCCAGCCTGGGCAACAGAGTGAGACCCCACCTCAAAAAAAAAGTAGAAAATGGGGTAGACACAGGGAAATATGGATGTTGTGAAGAAAAACTTCATCCACCTAGAATTTTAGCTTAAAACCAGACCTGTGACTAGTTTATTCCCAGGCATATTATTTTCCTGGAACTGTGATAACGAAGTACCCCAAACTAGATAGTTTAAACAACAGAAATTTATTCTCTCACAATTCTGGAGGCTAGGAGTCCAAGAACAAGGCATATGGCAGAGCTGTCCTCCCTCTGAAAGCTCTAGGGAGCAATCATTACTTGCCTCTTCCAGCTTCTGGTGTTTGCTAGCAATCTCTGACATTCCTTGGCTTGTAGCTGCATTACCCCAGTCTCTGCCTCTGTCTTCACGTGGCATTCTCCTTGTGCGTGTGTGTTTCTGCGTATAGATTTCCCTCCTCTCATAAGGATATAAGTCATATTTATGACCTCATCTTAAGTTGATTGTTTCTGCAGAAACCCTATTTCTGATAGGGTCACATTCATAGGTACTGAGGGTTAGGATCTCAACATGTCTTTCTGGGGGACATAATTTAACCCACAATAGCAGGTCATATATAAAAGCAAAATATAGGTACCCTGTGCAAATTTTCATTCTTCTAAAACTTCACTGCTATATCACGTCACCTAAAAACATGTTTTGTATGCCTTTGACCATGTTAAACCCACTCTCAGCCTAGTCTGTAAAGATGATAGTTGCTAACTATCCCTCTGTGTTCTTACACTTGGCTCCTTTAAAAAAATAGTCAGAGGGAGCTGCTTGTGTCTTTTCTGCATTTTCATCATCATCTGCAGGATTCCCAGCTGGAAACTACAGGGTTTTTAGTTTTTATCAATAACCTACAGAGTGAGTATTACTATGTGCCATACATTTTGCTAAGAAATTTACAAATACTGTGTTATTTAACTCACACATACCATGAGTGTCCTATAAAATTACAAAAGTAATTTATGCTCATTGTGACAAGTCAAAGAATTGAGGGAGTTGTGATATCACCTCCACTTCTACAGTGCCATCGCACTGTAAAGGTATATGTGACCAAAGACTGAAGGAGATGCCGAAGTTAGTCATGTGATGTATTTTCAAAGGCCCTGAGGCAGCAGTATGTCTGGAGTGTTCAAGCAACAGCAAAGGAATCCTGGGTGGATAGAACAGAATAAGCCCAGGGGAGAAAAGGGAGGAAGCTTAAAGATCATACAGGGCTTATGGATCACAGTAAGGATTTCAGCTTTTTCTCTGGGTGAAATGGAGAGCTTTGCAAGGTTTTGAACAGAGAAGTGACATGACCAGTCTTAATTTTTACAGGCTACTGTGTAGCAGCAGAAAAGCGGAGGAGTCAGTCAGCAGGCTCTTGTATTAATCTTGGCGAGCCACAATGGCAGCTCAGGCCAGAGTGGTAGCAGAGAAGGTGGTGTGAAGTGATCAGATTCTAGATATATTTTGAAGGCAGAACTAACAGAATTTGCTAATTAATCAGATATACAGTACAAGAAAAAAGAGAAGTCAAGGCTGATTCTAAATATTTGCCTTGAAAGGGAAGGAGTTTATGTCAGCTAAGATGTGGAAGCCTGGGGTGAGAGAGGTTTTTTGAGAGAAAATTATGAGTTCAGTTTTGAACATGTTACATTTGAGAGAGCGCCTATTCATTTTTATCTTAAGTAGTGACTTCTTGACCTTTTTGTGGACTATAACAAACATATACTTTGTTGGGACATTTTGGGGGATTTGATTAGATCTCTCTTAAAATATAGTTGGTGAGGAACTTCAGGAAGATAAAATCTAATTGATTTCAGAGAAACTGTGACTATAACAGTCTTTGCAGAATATAGAATGTAGTGTCATGTGTGTGTTTAATTTATATGTCTATAGATCTCTGCTTCTTCCCTGTTTTACTCAACACTGTTTTTCAGGTCTGTCCATTTTTGCTCTATGTACCTCTTGTATCTAGTTTGTAGTTTCTAACTGCTGCATTGTATTCCATGTTCTTACTCTGTTTTACTTAACCTTTCCTCTAGTGAAGGAACTCCAGGTTTCTTCCAACTTCCTGTTATCCCAGCAGTGCTGCAATGAACATCCCTGTAGACATGTGAGAAACATTCATTAGGCTGTGGGATTATATACGTGCTTGATTCCAGTGAGTCCTGCCATTTCACTCTTCAGAATGGTTGCCTATGATTAAATTCTTACGAGCAATACCTGACTATGCCCATGTATCTCAGTACTAGGCTCTGCTTCAAGCACATCTATATTTAATATACATATTTATATATTTTAAACATTTATTACATATAGCTTTTCATAATGTTATTTCATAATTTAAAAATACTATGTAGTTTTTTTCTTCCTTTTCATTTTGTATTTTATTTGGCTATTTTTTACTCTTACTTTCCCTGATTAGTCTTGGCAGAGGTTGTCTATTTTGCCAGTCTTTTAAAAACAATTAGGTTTTTGTTTATTTCCTCAACTTTTTTGTTTTTATTCTGTTTTTTTCTTTCCATATTTGTATTATTGTTTCTTCTCCTCCTCATCCTTCTCCCCCTCCATCCTCTGTGTTTGTTGCCTTTTTACCATTTGATTCTAAGCATTTTTAAATTTCTTTATAATTTCATTTTACCCTGTATAGTATGTTTTACCCCTCATCATTGATTGATTTTTTTCTTTACGTTATGCTTAGAAAACATACATCATATGATATTGATTTGGGGAGAATTTATGGACACTTCCCCTGAGGCCTAGCAATATGGTCAGGTTTAATAAATGTTATATCTGTGTTTGAAAGGAATATAATCCCTGTTGGGTATAAAGATTTGTATGTATTTACTAGTTTGAGCTTATAAACCATATTTTTCAAATCTCATATATCAGCTTATTTTGTCTCTTTGCTCTATCAGTTTCTAAGAAGAATGTGATAGAATATTCACCTCCAACTGTTTATTAATCTGTTTTTTCCATGCTCAGTTATTTGTTCCTTTATATATTTTGAGGTACTGTTGTTGGGTGCATTTATGTTGATGATTATTATGACTTCCTGATTTGTTATTATGAGTATATAATGTCTCATATTTATCTTCCTTGAATTTTTTAACGTATGTTAAGAATACCTACTCTAACTTACCGTGATTCATATTTACCTGGTTTATTGTTGTCTAAATTTTATAATCAAGCTTCCTATAAGTTTTTGATGGATCATTTGGATCTGTAAAATTTTTGATGAATGTTGTCTTTATTCAAATCTGAGGGTTTTATACTTTTGATTGCTGTTTATCCCATTTGTGTTTATAGAGAGTAACAGAATAATTACTGCTTTTTTTGAGCGTGTGTGCTGTCTTTCATGTTTTCTATGTCGTACTTTCTCTCTTCCATTGAAAATATCTTCCACTGATTCAACATTTTAAATTTCTGTTTTGTTCTTCTGATATTCCCAACTCACTAAGGATCCATACTTACATTTATGTTTCTTGATTAGTTACTAAGCCTATCACTATCTCAATATCTATAAATTATTCCCAAATGATAGAATTAACTTAGCATGTGGTGCCCTGCTTCCACCCTAAATCAGGCAGCAACCATGGACATTTGTGAACAGCTTTTCCTTCTGTGAGATGTGTGGGGAGCACTAATGTCTGAGTTTCTGCTGGGCTGGCAGGGCTGCTTCTGTGAGCAGAAGCCAGTGAAGTTGTTGATTTCTAGGGTAAGCAGAGAGGTGATCACTGGAAACAGACGTATTTCAGACCTGGGCTATCAGGAACAGAAACCATAAAACAGGCAAAGCCAGCAATGCATGCGATGACCAGGGAGGACAATGAGCTGGGTTTCCTGGGTTTCCCTTTTAAATAATCAATGCAAAAGCATTGATCATATCCTTCTTCCTGGACCACTATCTCTACTGCTTGTTAAGAGCAGATACCCTGGTTAGCCTTCCTCTTGTCCTTGGGCCTGGGGAAGTTACCTTTGTGACTCAAGAATCCTCAGGTACACAAACCTACTTTCTGGGACCTCCCACTGAGCCTACTAGAGCTTAGGCTCTAGTAGGACATCTTTGCTCTTTCACCAGTAAAATCTTTACTGCCTAAACAGAGTAAAGATAGTTACCACCCACCTTCCTACCCCTAAACACCCATTTCTTCAAATCAGGTGGGCTGTCCTTCCAGCTTAATGTATCACTGTCCCATTTTCCACTCTTGATTTATGATTTCTTGTTGTTCTGTGTAGAGTCAGGAGGGGCCTGTCTCAAGTTTTCACTGGAGAGATGCTCTCTGCCCCTACTCTGATGGGCTCCTCTGGCATTTAGGTGTGTAGAGGTATTCTCACCCTCCAATTTTTGCTATATGCAAGTATTTTCATTTTATCACCTTGACTGTCTGTGTCCTACCTTTTTTTTTTTGAAAGCATTGTTTTTTGAGCCCATTGATATTTTATTCTAGTTTGGATGGATAGTTGTGGTTTTTTTGTTTTTCTTAAAACTTTGTTCTGCTTCTTTTATTGTGTCTTTCCTCCTTTTTCTTTTTTAATTAGAGGAACTTACTTCGGAAGTCTGGTTATCCTTGGCTAAATGTTAACATTTAAAACCAAGGCACCAAAAAGCTTTTGGAGGCTCTGTGTTTATATCTAGGGATGATTGCCTGATAGGTTTTACTTGTGGTTACCCAGGCAACTGGCTTATCATTTAATCACATATTGCCCTCAATGTCAGTACCTGGATCTTTTTTTCTGTGGTGGTTCATTTCCTCTATGGAAAGATTGTCAGGTCTTTTGCTTGTGGAGTATACACCTGACTGCCAGTGTTTCTGGGATCAGGTTGGGAGACAGAGCTGTGTCATTCATTATCCAGACTGTCACCTTAATTATTCTGTTTTTAGCACCAGGCCTTGCTTAGTCCCTCACTCTGCTTGATATCCCTGGTTTCGTGGTTGTCTGAGGTGGGAAGGAGGAACTGGAGTGTCTAGTCACTGTGGGTATAGACTTAAACCCAGTCGTGTTCTCTGGCTTCTTCTGTGCCTCATGCCTTCAAGTGCTGAGGCCCTCAGGGATTCTGTTTCCTTTTTGTTTGAATCTCTCCCTGAAAGTCTTTTAGGAGGTAATGTTGTCCACTCTGCTCATGCAATTACCCATATTCCATAAGCTTTACATCGCCTAAAAATTCTTCATAGTGTTTCATCTTCTCTTAACTCTTCTGTTTCTGGTTTTGTGCTTTTTTAAGCTCTCCAAGTGGCCAGTTTGGCATTTCAGTTGTAACCTCTTTTCGGTTACTTCCCTCCTGGAACACTGTTTCCTGCTCTCTGTGGTCTCTCACTTGTGTAATTTCTCTTCTGCCTCTCCATCTGCTCCTTCTCCATCTTTTCCCTGGCTCTTCCTGCCTGCAGCTTCAGTGCTGGAGGGCTGCAGCCTCTGCCTGGGCCTCCATTCTTCCCTGTGACACTCCCTTTCTAGCCGTCTCACTTGGCCCTCGACTCTAAATACAGGCTGTAAGGTAATGACTCCTGTAGTTGTATTTCCCTATTCTCTGTTGAACTCCAGATTTATATTCATTTGCCTACCTGATATCATTACTTAGGTATCTAATAGGTACCTCAAACTCAATGTGTCAAAAAAATTGAACTTTCCAATCATTTATGCCTAATCT
Organism: Symphalangus syndactylus; assembly: GCF_028878055.3. Lineage (NCBI taxonomy): Eukaryota > Metazoa > Chordata > Mammalia > Primates > Hylobatidae > Symphalangus > Symphalangus syndactylus. The sequence continues at coordinate 107,331,332 of NC_072428.2, forward strand.
GTTTCTTCACTATCTTGGCTATCTTGGTAAGTCATATTACATCTACTTAGTTGCTCACGTGAAACACCTAGGAGTTTTCCTTGATTCCTCTCTTTGCCTCACCTTCCACATTCAATTAACGTGTGCAAGTCCTCGTTGGCTTTACTGCCAAAGCATGTACACACTCTAGTCACCTCTTCCAACAGTACTGCTAAAATCCTCATTCAGGTTACCATTGTCTTTCATCTCAGCTGTGCAGTCGGTCTCCAGAATTCCACTGTCGCCTGTATAGAGTCCATTCTGAAGAAAGTAACTCAAACTACTTTTTAAAACTCAGATCAGCATTTGTCACTTTTCTGCTGAAAAGCCTTCAGTGATTTACCATTGCCTTTAGAATAGAATGCAAACTCTATACGTGGTCTGCGAGGCCTCACATGATCTTGTCCCTGCCTACTCTTCTGAACTCAGCTTATGCTACTCTTTTTCTAACTCACTAGGCTAGACTCACAATGGATTTCTTTTTGAGTATGCCAAGCTTGCTTGATCCTTTCTTAGGACCTTTGCACAGGAATAGATTGATCCAGATCCTCACTTGGTTGGCTCCTTCTTGTCATTTAGGCTGAGCTGGAATAGCACTTTAGAGTGGACCTTCCATGATACCCAGTTGAAGGAGCACTATGCACAAACACTCATGTGCACACACACACTATTTTTTTTCTTATCTATCTTTCTTATTTTTTAATTGCCCCTTCACTTTTGAAATTATGTATTTGTTTATTTACTTATGTATTGTCTGTATTCCCCACCTCCATTAGAAAATAAATTCTACGAAGGCAGGAACTTCATCTTCCATGGCACTTGATAGATAGGCACTCAATTAATTTTTGTTGAATGAATGGATGGATGGGTGAATGCCTGGATGGGGAGTAGAGGGGTACACTTTCCAACCCAAATCCTCGTGAAAGTCAACATAAGAGGACTTGACTAACAATTTATGACCTCAGGCTGGGTGTGGTGGCTCACACCTATAATCCCAGCACTTAGGGAGGCTGAGGCAGGTGGATCACTTGAGGTCAGGCATTTGAGACCAGTCTGGCCGACATGGGGAAACCCTGTCTCTACTAAAAATACAAAAATTAGCTGGTGTGGTGGCACGTGCTTGTAGTCCCAGCTACTTGGGAGGCTGAGGCAGAAGAATCACTTGAACCGGGGAGGCGGAGGTTGCAGTGAGCTGAGATCATGCCATTGCACTCCAGCCTGGGTGACAGAGCAAGACTCCATCTCAAAAAAAAAATTTATATATATATATATACACACACATATATGTATTTTATATATATATAAAATATATGTTATATATAAAATATATGTTTTTTATATATATATAAAATATATATGTATATAAAAAATATATATAAAATATATATATAAAATATGTATAAAATATATAAAAATATATATAAAATATATATATACCATGAACAAATCTTTAGTTGCTTTAGTGAACGCCTCTCTGATTATAGAGCAGGCAGTCATTTTATTTCCATTAAACTTGGGGCAATGAGAAGGATCAGCCCAGCTGATCTGAAGTCAAGTGTTTAATTACATAAGGCTACTGCCCCACAACCCACTTCTGCTTTCTGTCTCTACCAACTCCAAATTTGGAGCCTCTGTGAGGCTCTTCTCAGAACAGCTATGGCTTCCTCTGCTGTGGCTTAATCAAGTCCCACTTAACAGTTTATCTAACTTGTTAAAATCTCTTGACTCTGCCAGCCATTCCTCCCACCTGCTTTCCTGTTTTCATCACAGGTACAGATTTCTGTCTTTCGACACCATTTTCTAATAATTTCAATAGGTTTTGTTGCAGGGGAGGGGAGTAGCTAGGTTTGTTCAGTCTGCCACCTACATTTGTAAGTCTTTTGCCTGGGTTCTTTTACTGCTGTGATGTGGGCTGTATAGAGCCTTCACAAGTGGATCCAGAGTTTATGCATTAATAAATAACTCCATCTGGTGTTCTCATACATCACTGATTTTAGGGAGATAGATTTTTTAGATCTTTTGCTGAAGAGTCAAAGGTCATTTTATGCTGCTGCTTCAGAGTACAACACATGTCTGTCTCAGAGAGAGAGAGGGAAATGCTCACTCCTGTCTTGTGTAGTTTCCTGTTTCAATCTTGCCTTCTATTTTTCAATAATGGAGAGACACAGTTCAAATGTTCTGGGTTTAATTTAGTGGGTCCCAGTAGAATAACCCCAAGTGGATTGTGGGTTCAATTTGCCAGATTTAAGAGATAGAGTTGAGAGAAGTTGGAGACTGGGTAAGTTTTTGTTTGCTTTTACTTTCAGGGTGGTGGGTGTTGTATGAGGAAGAGACTAAGAAAGATAAGTCATAGATAACGTCTGGATTTCTTGCCTGGGAAACCGGGCAGAAAACATCATCATCATGGGGATTGAGATTATAGTCTAAGTAGCTGGTTTATGGATGGGTGGGCAGGAGGAATGATTTCAGCTTTAGATCTGCTAAACCTATGGGTCATCCAAATGGAAATATTTAGAAGACAGTGGGATATACAGACCCTGAGCTTATGAGAGAGATATGGGCTAGAGGAAGTTCTGGGAAGGATCAGCATGGGAGGTGATTTAGATAGTGAGTGAAGATGAGATGATGGAGGAAAAAGTGAGTAGAGTAAAAAAAGAAGAGGAGGGAGAAGTGCAGGATCGATTAGTCAAAGGAGACTTAAAAGAAGTGACCAGAGAAGTAGGAAAAAAGTTTAGGACACTGTTGTGTCGTGAAATCCATAGCAACAGAACATCTTAGAGGGAGGAAATGGTCAACAGCATTAAATGCTACAGAGAAAAATGTATATATGATCTGAGCAATTCTTAGTCCAGTACTTGTCACACAATTACTCAGTAAGTATTTGTTGTGGAGAAAACTGTTTGTTACATTTTACTTCAAAGAGGTGGTTGGCGATTTGGCAAAAGGAAGATCAGTAGAATGTAAAGTGTATAAAATAGATTCAATTGTGTTATCTCCTGAATGTGAGGTAAGATGTCTACTGGAGTAGTAGAACTCTTGCAATAAGCTTAGATCGAAAAGGAAAAGAGAGAGGTGATGATACCTAGAAGGGAACCTGTAAGCAGTAGAAGACCTGAGCATGTGCCAATGTGGATGGGAAAATACTGAAAAGCAAGGGAGAAATTAAACATACATATGAAAGAGAGGGGATCACTGATAGAATGAAGTCCTGAGGAGTGCAGCGTGATGAATTAGCACAGGAGGGGAGGATTAACTAAAGGAGTACTACAAAATGAATGTTTGTGTTCTCCCCAAATTCATATGCCAAAGCTCCTCTCCCCACTGTGATGGCATCTAAAGATGGTGCCCTTTGGGAGCTAATTAGATCATGAGGGTAGAGCCCTTACAGATAGGATTAGTGCCCTTATAAGAAAAGACAGGAGAGGATCTGTCTGTGCCATGTAAGGATACAGCAAGAAGGTGGTCCTCTGCAAACCAGGAAGAGGGCCCTCACCAGAAGCCAAATCTGCCAGGACCTGGATCTTGGACCTCCCAGTCTCCAGAACTGTGAGAAATAGATTTCTGTTGTTTAAGATGCACAGTCTGGGTATATACCCAGTAATGGGATGGCTGGGTCAAATGGTATTTCTAGTTCTAGATCCCTGAGGAATCGCCACACTGACTTCCACAATGGTTGAACTAGTTTACAGTCCCACCAACAGTGTAAAAGTGTTCCTATTTCTCCACATCCTCTTCAGCACCTGTTGTTTCTTGACTTTTTAATGATGGCCATTCTAACTGGTGTGAGATGGTATCTCATTGTGGTTTTGCTGCTATAAAGACACATGCACACGTATGTTTATTGCGGCACTATTCACAATAGCAAAGACTTGGAACCAACCCAAATGTCCAACAACGATAGACTGGATTAAGAAAATGTGGCACATATACACCATGGAATACTATGCAGCCATAAAAATGATGAGTTCATGTCCTTTTTAGGGACATGGATGAAACTGGAAAACATCATTCTCAGTAAACTATCGCAAGGACAAAAAACCAAACACTGCATGTTCTCACTCATAGGTGGGAATTGAACAATGAGAACTCATGGCCACAGGAAGGGGAACATCACACTCCAGGGACTGTTGTGGGGTGGGGGGAGGGGGGAGGGACAGCATTAGGAGATATACCCAATGCTAAATGACGAGTTAATGGGTGCAGGAAATCAACATGGCACATGGATACATATGTAACAAACCTGCACATTGTGCACATGTACCCTAAAACCTAAAGTATAATAATAAAATTAAAAAAAATAAAAAAAAAAGATGCACGGTCTGTGTCATTCTGTGATAGCAGACTGAGCAGACTAAGACAAAGAGGATTCCCTGTGTGGCTGATAGGGCTAGGAAGATGGATCTGGATGCGGGTGGGGTCTGCAGTGGAGGGGTATGCTAGAGGTGAAGAGGGACAGGGTTCCTGCCTGCTGACTTTTGTTTACTTGATTAGATAGAAGACAGGGTCATCTGCTGGGGGTTAACTGAGAGAAGGTGGGTTAAGAGTATTAAGGGAGTGGTGGAATTTGCAGGAAAGAAGTCAGCAGAGAGGTAAATCCTGGAGGTTTACTGGGTAGTTTTGGCTCGATAGAGGTCAGAGATCAATACACTTTAGTTGTTCCTCTATACCTCATAGTTTTGCCCTTTGGCCTGAATGTTGGCGCAGAAATGATAGACATCTGGGTTGATCTAGGGTGAGGGTGTTGCTATGTGAGTGGAATGAAAAGATGTGAGGAAGTCAGGAACTTGAGGAATTGGCAAAGAAATGGAAAGGTGATGGGCCATGGGCTTTACGTTGGAGAAGGAAGGAAGGGGAGGGAGTGTAAGAAGGGATGATGGATTCATTCCTTTTTAAAAGCAAGCATCTATAGAATGCCTCACACCAAGACAGACAACATCCCTACCAGCATGGGGAGGGGAGACATGGATGATAAAGACAGTTACAGATAATGATATGTGCTATAAAGAAACTAAACAGGCTGCCATGATAGGTAACAGGAGGGCATAATTTAGATAAGTGCTCAGGAAGGGCCTCTCTAAGAGGTCATATTTTTGCTGAGATCTAAAGGGTGAGAGGGAGCCAGCCACATGAAGATCTGGTCAGAGGAAGAACTAATGCAGAGGTCCTGAAGCTGGGAAGAGTTTAGCAAGAATGGAAAGGAGGCTAAGGCGACTAAAGGGAAGGTCAGAATGAGATGAATTTGAAAAGGCAGGGAGCAGCCATGTCATTTAGGGCTTTGTAGTTTTGTAAGGCATTTAGATTTCATGGTAAGTACAATGGGAAGCTTTTGAAGTGTATACAACAGAGGAGGGATGAGATCTTACTAAGCTACATTGTCAAGAATGGAGAGCAGGAATGGAAGCAGGAGGCCAGTTAAGAGGTCGTGATAGTATTCCAGGCAAGAGCTGAAGAGGGTTTGGTTTTGGGAGTGGCAGTGAAGAAGTGGTTGGATTTGAGATATATTTGGACGTATATATCTCAACGCCCTACCCTTGGTTCATAGCCCTCCCCTTGGTTTAAACCATCATCTCTCACTTGGAGTGTACTAACAGCCTTCCCTTTTAACTGGTCTTTCTGCTTCTACTCTTAATTCTATCTCCACATAGCAGAGAATGAAGCCATTGAAGGCATATGTAAGATAATGTTACATTTGACTTCAAACCTTCCAGGGACCTCTCATCTCACTCAGAGTTTAAACTCTAAAAGTGGCCTACAAGGCTGTCCACAGCCCGGCTGCTGTGTTCACTATGTTCCAGCCATGCTGGGCTTCTTGCACTTATTGAATACACCAGACTCATTCCCACCTCAGAAACTTTACACTGCCGGAAATTTTCCCCAGCATGCTTCTCTTCCAGACATTCTCATGACTTGCTGTGTTATCAGTTTCTGTTTATGTGTCACCTTGCAATCCTACCTTCCCTGATTACTCTATTTAAAAATCACATCTGCCTGTGCCGTACCAACATTCCCGAACCCATTTCCCTGCTTTACTTATTCTCCTCAAAATTTATCATGATCTGACAGTCTATGGATTTTATTTATTTGCTTATTTTCTGTGTTTCCTTTCCCTAGAATGCTATTTTCATGAGGACAGGAATTTTTTATGCCTATTACTGTATCCCAGTACAATAGTGTCTGATACACAGTAACTACTCAGTAACTATTTGTAAAATGAATTTAATAGATTGGCTGTGGAAAAAAAAGAAATGTTATAATCAAGGAAAGTTAAAAGTGCACAGCTTTTTAGCTTGATCAACTTGGTGGTGGTCATACCATTTACTGAAAGAAGGATGACTAGGAGAGGAACAGGTTTTAAATGGTACGGTGGGCATTCTGCTTGTGTCATGTAGAGTTTCAGATACCTATTATAGCTCCAGGTAGGTATTGCAGGAAGGAAATTGGATGGAGGCCTGGAACTCAGAGGTGAGGAGTTTGGGAGTTATCAACATATACAGGATTTAAAGCCATAATGTTGAGTAGAATCATGTATGTGGAGAGATAGAGAAGAGGGAAGATTAAGAAGTGAGTCCCAGTGGTCTCCAACATTGACAGAGGAGAAGCATCCAGTGGCTTCTGAGCAGGAGCAGCTGGAAAGGCAAGAGTAAAACCAGGAGAGTGTGATAACACGGGGGCTAAAAGAGAAAAGAATTTTTACAGAAATGAGAGTGGCCCAAGTAAGATAAGGACAAAAAAATAGAGAGGACAAGGCACTGGTGGTCTCAGTGAAATTCTGGAGGAAGTTTAGTGGGAGTAATGGTGTGAGATAACCGGAGAGCAGTATGTTATAGTCAGAGCATTGCACAGTTGAATTTTAAAGGAACATATCTAGATAACATCAAGGTCTGGAATTTGACTATGGAGTCTTCTTATTTTGAGAAGGTAAAACACTAAGAGTCTAGGTTACCAGATGGGATGTTCACATAGACTGAAATTATCTTTGTGGAGGGTAAGGCTTAAGGTCAAGAGTGAGAATATGGAGCCAGGCACCAAAATCTTCAGTGTATGCGGGTCTGTTACTTGGTAGAATACATGGTAAGAGAATGCTGGCAAGTGCTGGAAACATGATGGCATGAGCTTCTGAGGGGCAAGAACTGCTGCCCAAGGGTTGAGCATTAATGATCTGGATGCACTTTGGGCAACGAGGAGAAGCCAGCCCTACATCCTGCCTCATAGACAAAAGTTTTTTGGGGTAACTCAACAGCTGCAAAAGAAGCAGTGAACTCAGGCTGGTCTCTGTAAATAGCATGTGGACGTGTTGGGGAATGTGTGTTTCATGGACTCAGATTCCAGGAGGGTTCAGTGGGAAGACTTGGGGAGCAAAGAGAATGTTAGAAGGCAAAGTGAAGAGCAGTGTGTAGATGAATGTCAAGGTTGGAGTACCAACCTTCTGCCTATTGCCATAGAAGAATCTTCTATAATAGTTAACTTTCAGCATGACCTTGTCATGAGATGCCTGCCAGCATGAATATTTGTTAACTGTGCCCCAGATAACCATATGCATTAATCTACTGAATAGAATTATTTACTATTACCCATGTGAATGTGGAAGGATGCCTGCCAAACACAATGATAGTGGTTTTGGCATAAAAAGTCCTTTCTGACAGTAATTGTTGGCCAGTGTGGTTGGCTGCTTGTTGAGGCCACTCTTGGCACAGGAGAGCAGTGCCATGTCATCACAGAGGGGGAGGAATGCTTATCGCCCTCTGTCTGTGGGCCTGCTTCCAAGCCATTCAAAATATGCATCAAATTGCTCGGGTTTGTTCATGATCTCCGGGCTAGGACACAGCCCTGTTTTAAGCTGTTTAAGATGAGAAAGAAATGTTTTACTCAGAGTTACCCATCAGTTTTGAGGAGGTTATAAATCATTCTTTTCCCCAAGACAGCACGAGACCAGCTTCTTTCCTGCCCTCCTCTCCAACAACCTCACTCTGGGGTTTGTGAAACTGCAGTTTGCCATTGAGTTTAGAGTACAGAAATTTCCTCCCTAATAACACAGATAAAACAGTGGTGCTCTCAGACCTTTGATTTTGGAAAGTTCTTAAATGTCTTAAATTTAGGTAAAGAATTGTCAGTGAGGCAGGTAGAAGTGGAGGACAATCTTTGAAGATTTCCAAGTTTTGACCAGGTTTGCTTGTTGTTTTTATCTGATTGAGAAACAAATGGAAAAGGGAGTTTTACACTGAAAACATTTTTATTGGGCTGTGCATAAATGCAAAGCTTGTCTCATTCATTTTAATTTCTAAGGAAAAGCTTCCTCTTTGGACTAAATGGATCACAGTTTTGACAGGAAAAGTAGATAATTATTTAGATAACTTCCAGCCCTTTGAGTCTTTGGGAGATACAAAACTCTCATTGGAAGATCATCAGCATGCCTGCAACTGTGACTTCTCTTCAGTTCTCAATGATGGATGCATTTACTTACTGCGCTCAGTTCAGTGAAGAACAAGTTAACTGGTGAACTAGTGAACATGCGGATCATGTATTGACCATATTACTTTTCAATAGATGCAGTTTAATATTTGTCTCTAGATTAGTTGTGAAAAATGACATTTTCTACTAGTGTATGTTTAGACCTCTCAGGACTCAGTACTGCATTTTATAGTGATCTGTATAAATGGAACTCTCGTGGGCCTCTGAGGACTCTGGTAAACAATTCATTCTTCTGTTCATGGCCCTTAGTGTCAGTAAAAATTACTGGCAAAATAATAACCATGTATTATACGGTGTCTTTTCTGTTTTCTACTTATGCCTTTATTTGAAACTATAATTAAATAATGTCAAACTTGCAACTATAACATAATAGTATCTGCTCTTTGAATACAATACAGGCCAAATTCTATAAACCTTAATTAGCCCAAGCTTGTATTGACCTCAGTAGGAATCTGGCTGGCTGAGGATCTCTTTTAGTTACCTCTGCCTTAAAGTATGTAAGAATTTTCCCATTGCCTTTCTCACTCAAGGAACAATACATGCATAGCTAAACTAATAAAATGCTTAAATAGATACAAATCAAACTTGAAAGGTTTAAACTGTTGTTTTCATCCTATAAGTCAGCTGAGAAAAAGCATACAGACCGTAGTTCTAAATTATGTCCATAGAGTATTTCAAATCCAGTGAATTAGCTCTGCCTTTTTTTCCCATTTGAGCTCGTAAATGTTAACCTCAGAAGTGCCTCAAATTCTTCCATTGAAATAAACTTGAACTGACAATAGCCAGATGATGTAAAATTGAAACTGAAATTCTATCCTTGGCCCATCCCATGTTCTTCCCCATAGGTATTAGAGGACTCATAGGAGAGTTAGCGTTTTCACTCTACGTGAGCTGTAATACTTGGGCAAAACAGGGCATATAAATTTCTTGCTGCCAGGAGAAAGCAATTACCAGTGTGGAGAAGATAGTGGGCAATAAATAAACAGAACCATGCTAGATAGTGAGCACATTTAAAGATTTATTTAGAATGACTTAGCTGATAGAAAACAGGCCTGTATATTTATCATATGCTTTCATTCAAAGCTTGATATGGGAACTGTGGTCTTTTTGTAGTAGAAAGGCCAATTATGTTACCAAGCATTTATTTGGTACGTTATTTTAAAATAAATAAATTGAGTTATGTTCTATTGTGCAACTAAAAAATGAAAACTATTCACGTATAGCATAGCCAGTCATGGTGACGCACACCTGTAGTCCCAGCTACTCGGGAAGCTGAGGCAGGAGAATTGCTGGAACCCAGAAGGCGGAGGTTACAGTGAGCTGAGATCACACCACTGCACTCCAGCCTGGGCGACAGAGCAAGAAATTCCATCTCAAAAAACAAAACAAAACCAAACAAAACAAACAAAAAAGCAAGCCAGGCGCGGTAGCTCATGCCTGTAATCCCAGCACTTTGGGAGTCTGAGGCGGGTGGATCACCTGAGATCAGGAGTTCAAGACCATCCTGGCTAACATGGTGAAACCCTGTCTCCACTAATAATACAAAAATTAGCCGGGTGTATGGCTAATTTGAATTTAATTTAATTCTTCAGCCTCCGGAGTAGCTGTAATCCCAGCTACTCCGGAGGCTGAGGCAGGAGAATCACTTGAACCCAGGAGGCGGAGGTTGCAGTGAGCCAAGATCGCCCCACTGCACTCCAGCCTGAGCAATAGAAGGAAACTGTGTCTCAAAAAAAAAAAAAGAAAGAAAGAAAAGAAAACTATTCACATGTAGCAAATCAAATAGCACTTTGAAAATGTACTATATCTGTGTCAACATTATTTATGGATAATGACCCCCTATGTGTCTGTGTGAGATCTCTACATGTAGTGGGAGCTAGGTGTTATCCCCGTCTTACTGATGAGGAAAATGAGCTCACCTGGTGCTAAGAAACTTCACTTTCCCTGGGTATCAACCCAGATCTATCTGACTGCAAAAGTGGTGCTGCTCTTGACTTCTATAATGTGCCCTCTCTCCTGTGACAATCCCTTTCATCTCTCTCTCTCTGTCTTCCATCCATCCATCCATATACACATCCCCCACAAATATGAGTTTGTGCATATGTATATATTACATATATACCTACATATACATGCATATATGTGTGTATATATATATATATATATATATACACATATATGTATTTATTCTCTTTTATTTTGAAAACAATGTGCCAGAGAGTCATGGATGTGGTTTTAGAGAAGAAGCAAGAAGGAATTTTTGTGACCCCAAAATTTTATTAGGTAGTCTTATCTAGCCTAATCCCAACCCTAACACTAAGGGTTAGACAGGGAAGGGACTTACCTTATAGTTAATGTAACTCTGAGGCATTCTTCAGGATAAAATAGTAATTCTTAAAGTTCCTTACACCATATCTGTCAGTGAACCTACTCTCTAAAACTCATGGAGAATTAAGAAGTGGGACTCCAGCTATGGTTCATGTGGGATTAGCAGTTATTATCTTGATATTATTATAGAATTCAAGTACAGAGTATTAAAATCTATTAGATCAAATTATTTTAGGGGAAAATTACCTAAATATTGTTCAATCAAAGACACTCTTTTTTTTTTTAAATGCTAACACCACCATAAGTAGCTACAGAGCCAAACCCCTGAAGGGAAGAAATAATTTTGCCTCAAAAGGCATTTAGAAAATAAGAAAACAAATAAAGGTCTGATGAAAATTCAACTCCTTATGACTTGAAGAATTACATATGAAAAGTACATCTCACAAACACCCTATTTTTGAGGGAGAAACTTTTAAAATATAAAAATGTATGCAGAACGTTGTGTAAATATCATAGTTGCACTGCTTAGAATTTAAAATAAGTAATAATACATAGTAACTAGTTAGTTAAAATTTTTGCATTTTTTTCCCTTCACCTTCTTTTCTTTTATTTATATTTTTGTTCTTTTTTCACCTTCTTTTCTTACAAGAAATAAAATAATATAGATAAAGCTGTGGCCCTCATCTGACCACCACTCACACTATTCACCTTCCCTGAGGCACCAGTGAGTCTGTTTTTTCAGTTTGTTTTCTTTCTTTTTTTTTTTTCTTTCCAAGATGGAGTCTTGCTCTGTTGCCCATGCTGGAGTGCAATGGCGCAATCTTGGCTCACTGCAGCCTCTGTCTCCTGGGTTTAAGCGATTCTCCTGCCTCAGCCTCCCAAGTAGCTGGGATTACAGGCACGTGCCATCACATCCAGCTAATTTTTGTATTTTTAGTAAAGACAGAGTTTCACCATGTTGGCCAGGCTGGTTTCAAACTTCTGACCTCAAATTATCTGCCTGCCTTGGCCTCCCAAAGTGCTAGGATTACAGGTGTGAGCCACTACACCTGGCCCTCATTTTGTTTTCTGACATTTCCACAATATAGCCCATAAACTATACATTGTATTGTTTTGTGTGCATTTTTGGACTTAATTATATCATATCAGATTTTAGAACAGCTATAGTGTACTTATTCACTGAAAACTACTTGATTTTGGTGACTTGTATATGCAGTTGATCTCAGCCTTATGTGTTCATCTTATCTTTCTGACTACTGGGGTTCTAGGTATAATTTGCTCTCATTTTTATGAATTGCCTTTAAGAATAACAATCATTTGCCACTTTTTGTGAGAATAAAAAATTACTGATTATCTTTTATGTGACAGGTAGGGGTCAGTCGTAATGAACTCTGTGTCCTGATGCCTAGCATATAGCAAGGATTTCATATTTGTTAATGTTTACTGAATGAATTATTAATGTTTACTGAATGAATAATCCTTTTAGATAAGGGAAAAAAATAAAACTGCTTGATTTTTGTCCACATTAAGATATCTTAAGTTCTAACCCATTTCTTTTTTCTGCTGAATAGCATTTTGTCATATAAGTATACCCCATTATCTGTTTAGTCCACTATTTATGATGGGATTTTCCTCATCCATAGTGAATATCCACACACAGGGGATATTTGTGGGGATATTCACTACGGATGAGGAAAATCCCATCATAAATAGTGGACTAAACAGATAATGGACTAAACAGTCTCTAGGGGATGTAGCTGGGAGAAGAGGTGCTGGGTTGCACGGTAGGCTTTTTCCATTTTGCTACAGTCTGCCAAACCAGCTGTGTGTAAGAGATGTTATGTTTTTAGAATATAATATCATTATGAAACTTCTTTTATGAAGATATTTTGGCTTTTACATTTTATTCCTATTAACCAGGAGTTGGCACACTAAGGCCTGTGGGCCAGATCTGGTCTCCTACCTGTTTTTGTAATTAAAGTTAACTGTAGTCATCCTACACTGGTATGGAACACTAGAAGTTATTCCTTCCATTGAGCTATAATTTTGTATCTTTTAACAACTCTCTCTCTATCCCTTCCTTCCCCTATCCTTCCCAGCTTCTAGTATCCTCTGTTCTACTTTTTAGTTCCAGGAGCCCAACTTTGTTTTGCTTCTCCATAGGAATGAGAACATGCAGTGATTAACTTTCCGTTCCTGGCTTATTTCACTTAACATAATAGTGTCCTCTAGTTTCATCCATCTTGCTGCAAATGATAGGATTTTATTCTTTTTTATGGCTGGATGATATTTCATTGTGTGTATATGCCACACTTTCCTTGTCCATTCATCTGTTGTTGGACACCTGTGTTGATTCCATGTCTTGGCTATTGTGTATAGTGCTGTAGTAAAGGTGTGGGTGCAGACGTCTCTTCAATATACTAATTTCCATTCCTTTGAATAAATGCCCAGTAGTGGGATTGCTGGATCATATGGTTATTCTATTTGTAGTTTTTTTTGAAGAACCTCCATACTGTTCTCCATAGTGGCTATACTAGTTTACAGTCCTACCAAAAGTGTATAAGAATTGCCTTTTTTCTGCATTCTCGCCAGTGTTTGTTATTATTTATTTATTTATTTTTGGTCTTTTTTACAATAGCCATTCTAACTGGGGGGAGATGATACTACATTGTGGTTTTCATTTGCATTTCTCTGATAATCATGAGGTTGAGCATTTTTTCATAGATTTGTTGGCCATTTGTATGTCTTCTTTTGAGAAGTATCTGTTCACATAATTTGACCATTTTTTAAATTGAATTGTTTATTGTTTTCCTGTTGAGATGTTTGAGATCCTTGTATATTCTAGACATTAATCCAGTCAGAGAAGTAGTTTGCAAATATTTTCTCCTATAGGTTGTCTTTCTTTTAACTCTGTTGTTTCCTTCGCTGTGCAGAAGTTGTGTTTATTTGTAAATAGGACATAATCCTATTTATTTTTGCTTATGTTATCTGTGCTTTTGAGGTCTTATTCATAAAATATTTTCCCAGACCAATGTCCTGAAGCATTTTCCCTATGTTTTCTTCTAGTAGTTTTATAGTCTTGGACCTTACATTGAGGTTTTTGGAAGCAATCTACAGTTTTGCTGCAATCTCTGTCAAAATACCAATGACATTCTTCATAGAAATAGAAAAACAATCCTAAAATTTGTGTGGAACCACAGAAGACCCCAAATAGCCAAAGCAATTCTAAGCAAAAAGTACAAAGCTGGAGGCATCATACTATAAGCTATTGTTACCCAAACTGCGTGGTACCGGCATCACCACAGACACACAAACCGATGGAACAGAATAAAGAAGCCAGAAATTCATCCACATATCTACAGCCAACTGATTTTGACAAAAGTGCCAAGAACCTTTGTCATTGGAGAAAGGACAATCTCTTCAAAAAGTGATGTTGGGGAAACTGGATATTCATATGCAAAAGAATAAAACTAGACCCCCCCACCTCTCACCCTCTATTTTATTATTTTTAGTTTTGTTTTTTGAATTATCTAATATTCAGCTGCATAAATAAGATGATTTCAGAATGTGATAGAAACAATGGAAAATGGTGATATGAGGGGGTGGGTGGTGACATTAGGTAGGGTGGTAGAGAGAGTTTGAGAAGATGCCATATGAGCTAAGACCCAGGAGATGAAGAAACCAAAGCTCAGAGAGGTTAAATAATTTGTGCAAATTCACACAGGTAGTTAATGGCAGAGGTTGGATTTTAATTCAGGAATAACTTTAAATATAGGACTCTTTCCTCTGTAATACAGCTATCTTCTTAAATTCACGTAAACACAGTACAAAGATGATACAATAGCATTGTGTGAGAAGCATAAGCAAAATGGTTTAGTTCTGGACTTGGCAACATAGAAGCTAGGGTTCTGATGTGTTGAAATTTGGACTCAGTGCTGATGACTGGGTTTGAATCATAATCCCAGCACTAACTTGGCTGAATCACTTAAACTTGCAGCCTTTATTGTTTTTTGGTGGGGCGGGGGTGGGAGGGAGCTCATCTGTAAAGTGAGGAGGGTGTTTGGATGATCTCCACGGACTCTTCTGGCTCTCACTTTCTATGATGCTGTGACTTTAGGAGGTGGCATTTGATCTGGGCTTTGGAGGGTGGGGTGATTTTGACAGGCTGCCTTGTAAATGAGAGGAAAAGGTATTCCAGGTGGTGAAAACAGTTTGAGCAGAAACACGGTGGCTAGTAACTGTAGAAAGGATTCTGGGAATGGTGTGTAATAGTCTGGTTTGACAAGGCTAGAATTTAATCCTGCAGAAGACAGGAGAGGCCGGAGGAATCTGGCCTTGAGCTGAGAGAGTGCCTTAAGAGTTATGCTTAGGAGCTGGGAATTGTTTACCTGGAATTGCAGAATTTGAAAGGTTCTTGGTCCTTTCTTTAGTATCCCTATCCCATGACCGGCTTCTCTGTATATAAATAGTTCTGGTGACAGAGACTTCTCTAGACCATCTATTCCATTTTCAGACAGCTCTAAGTATAAGAAAATTCTGAGCATTGAGTCAAAACGTACAGGCTCTACCTATACCTTGTCCAAGGTGTAGATAATGGAAGATTATAAATGATAAAGAACGTGTTTAGGGATATGTAACTCAATGGCCTGAAGTAGAGCTGTGGCAGTAGACATATAATATTATAATATGTACTCCAAAGCAATGGAAATTTAAAGCCTTTAAAAAGTATTCCAGTCATGAAGTGTGTGTTGAGCACCTATGTTAGGTTGGTCACTGACCAACAATACAGCAATAAGGCAAAGTTCCTGCTTTCACATTCTTCTCAGACTCATGGAGAAGATGGACCAGTAGATGATTGTGACAAGGACTCTGGTAGTTCAGGCCAGGAGTACCTAACCAGCAGATGAAGGTAAGAGGTCAGGGGTCAGGGGCCAGGTAAAGATTTCCTGAAAGTTGAGGAGCGGCCAGATTGACCAAGACGGGAGAGCGCTCCAGGGAGCAGGAGCTTGGATAGACACGTGAGTGAACATGGCCTGTTTAAGGAACTGAAAGCTGTTCTATGCCAGATGCGTGGTGTGTGTGAAGTGGCTAGAAGTGAGGCTGGCACAGTAGACAGGGACTTGTCACAAGGGGCTACGTTTGCCATGCTAAGCATTTTAGATTATATCCTGAATTCAGTGAGAAGCCAGTATTCCTAAAAATGGCTGTCCCCCTCCCTAGTTTATAGAATGAATATTAGAACAAATTTTAAAAATTAGAACATATAGAAAATGTGAAGGAAGAAATAAAAATCACCTTTAATATCATCAACTAGAAATAACTGCTGTTAAAATTTTAGTATATTGTGTAATTTAGTATATTGGTATAATTTTAGTGTATTTCTAACCAAGTATGTTTCTATGCATAGGCTCATAAGAAAAGCATGATTTTATTACAAAATATAGTTTGTATCCTGCTTTCTCTAGTGTAATATTGTATGCCAGCATTTCCCAGGCTATGCTGTTGAAAGTTTTTTGAGAACTTAACTTCTAATGACAACATATAATAGCCCAAAAGGTGACTATGGTTTATTATACTTAAATATCTCATAATGGGTTAAGTTTTAAGTTGCTTTTATTTTTTTTTTTTTTACTATTACAAATAATGTTGTGATAAACAGCTTTGTAAATTTGTATTAACATCTGCCTATTTCCTTGGGATAAATCTCGTCATGTCCGTGATTGCCTTTTAAGCAGGAGTGTGATGGACTCACTTGTGTATAAGAGCCTTTATGGGTCAGGCGTGGTGGCTCACGCCTGTAATCCCAGCACTTTGGGAGGCCGAGGCAGGTGGATCACGAGGTCAGGAGATCGAGACCATCCTGGCTAACACGGTGAAACCCCATCTCTACTAAAGATACAAAAAATTAGCCAGGCATGGTGGCGGGCGCCTGTAGTCCCAGCTACTTGGGAGGCTGAGGCAGGAGAATGGCGTGAACCTGGGAGGCAGAGCTTGCAGTGAGCTGAGATTGCACCACTGCACTCCAGACTGGGTGACAGAGTCAGACTCTGTCTCTCAAAAAAAAAATAAAAGCCTTTATGACAGTGTTGAAAGGGTGGATTGGAAAGAGGTGATTGGAGGCAAATGGACAAATGCAGATGCTGTTTGAGCAATTTAGGCAACGTATAAGGGGCATAAGTTACTGGCAGCGTGGTTAGAGAAAAGAGATGGTAATGATTCGTAAGGTGTATGTTTGCATAACAGAGCTTTCATTGAATGTAATGAAAGCTATCAGCATGTTTTAAATATCAACTCTCAGGGGTTGCAGGGCCTCTAAAGTGGCTGTAGGGAGAAGAGGGTGACAAGAGGTTAATGGTTCTTTTCTCTGAAATAGGAAATACCAAGGAGGGAAGAACAGGTTTGAAGGGTTGGCCTGGGAAGGGGGAAATTATCAGCTCAGTATTAGGTGTGTTGCCTTTAAGGACACTCAGGTAAAACTGTCAGGAAGACAGTTGGCAAGAGCAGGATGTTAGGTTGTGGAAGTCATCCCCATGGAGATGCTGATGCTGAGACCCTGGAAATGACAACAGTTCTAGAGATCAGGGTGTTTAAGATAAGAGGATGCGGGACATAACCTGCAAGAAGACTTACTCCTAAGTCAGAGACAAGGGGAAACTAGAAAAGGAGCTGTGAGATTAGTATGAAGAAAACCAGGAGAGAATGCTGTTGAAGAAGCCAAGAGAGGCAAGCGTTTCAAAGAAAAAGCCATCAGACTTTCAAATGATGCAGAGGTCAAACAAGAAAAGGGCGGAGGGTGTCCATGGGAGCAATTTCAGTCACCTGTGAATGGGGACAAGCAGATTCAGATTGTGGGGAGGCAAGCCAGGTTGTAGCGAAGCAGTGTGGAGTAAACAGAGCCAAGGGAGCTGTGGGCTTTTCTCTAAGATAGCTTGTTTGAGGGGCCGGAGAGGGCAACGGAGGCAGCAGAGGGTTCACTTTTTGTTCTTGTTTATATTAAATTAGGAAAGCTAGATTTGCTAATTGTCATATGACTTTGATTACCTCTCCAACATTTGCTTTTTACCATGTTTAAAATCCTTTTATTGGTGATTTGTTTTTGGACGCAGTATACTCTGTCCAAGCTTCAAATGAAAGCACTGCTGTTTAAGCTCCTAGCATCTTACCTTATGTTCTGTTGGAACCGGGTGAGACCTCATGTTTGCGTATGCGGCCTCACTGAGTTTTAGTAAGACTGTTTTTAAGCTTCAGCAACTAATATTTGGAATTGCACTTTTTAAATTATAGAATATGATTTATGTCCTTGAAGTTTGATCATTACCTGAAGAATTGGCTGAAAACAGTAAATGTTTAAATGTTGCAATTTAGAGAATGTCTTTATTGTGTTGCCAAATGCTGAATGACAGAGAGCTTTAATTCTAACTAGCTTTAATTAGAAGGAGAAAAAAAAAATCAAAGAGTAATGTCAACTAGAATCAAAATGAACCAGAACAAGAAATACTTTTATTGGTTACAGAACATCAGCAATGTGTGGTATAGTTCTTATTCACCTCCTTTATCAACAGTGAAAATACTGCAGGCCTCTCTAGGGAAGTTCGGACCATCAGTCTTACTGAACGCATAATCAGTTTAATTGGGTTTTTTTTGTTAGTAATATGATGCTCTTTTGGGCTGCAGAAAATTATTTATTTTAAAGATAGGGTAAATTATTCTTGGCTTTAAAAAACAAAACAATATGGTAAATGTTCCTGTTGAAGGAAGAACTGGATGGTCAATGCAGTGTATTCACTGATTTTTTGCTTAGCAGTGAATTAGCCTGTTTTTGAGTATTATTTCTCTCAGCATAATTACTTTAAAGATGTTGACATCGAAAACAGTTATCACTTTTTTAGAGGTTGTTATGTTATAATAGATAGCAGTTATCCAGGTAGAGGATTAGAGGAGAATATGCCTGTAATTCTGCTCTATAAAGAACCTGGTTACCTTTCTTTTAAGATAAGATTTTACCTTTCTTTTTTTTGAACCTGGTTACCTTTCTTTTAAGATAAGATTTTACCTTTCCTTTTTTTGAACCTGGTTAACTTTCTTTTTTTTTATTTTTTTTATTTTTTTTTATTTTTTATTTTTTTTTTTAAAAAAGGCTGCACTAGCCACACGCATTCTTTTTTTTTTTTTTATTATACTTTAGGTTTTAGGGTACATGTGCACAATGTGCAGATTTGTTACATATGTATCCATGTGCCACGTTGATTTCCCATTAACTCGTCATTTAGGATTAGGTATATCTCCTAATGCTGTCCCTCCCCCCTCCCCCAACCCCACAACAGTCCCCGGAGTGTTCTTTTAAGACAAGATTTTACCTTCTTCTTCTTCTTCTTCTTCTTCTTCTTCTTCTTCTTCTTCTTCTTCTTCTTCTTCCTCTTCCTCTTCCTCTTCCTCTTCCTCTTCCTCTTCCTCTTCTTCTTCTTTCTTTCTTTCTTCTTTCTTCTTTCTTCTTTCTTCTTTCTTCTTTCTTCTTTTTTTTTTTGAGACATAGTCTCACTCTGTTGCCCAGACTGGAATGCAGTGGCATGATCTCAACTCACTGCAACCTCCACCTCCTGGGTTCAAGCGATTCTCCTGCCTTGGCCTCCTAAGTAGCTAGGACTACAGGTGCGTGCCACCATGCCTAATTTTTGTATTTTTAGTAGAGATGGGGCTTTGCCATGTTGGACAGGCTGGTGTCAAACTCCTGACCTCAGGTGATCCACCTGCCTCGGCCTCTCAAATTGCTGTGATTATAGGCATGAGCCACTATCCCTGGCCAGATGTTACCTTTCTTGAAGATAAAAATTTTGCTCTGAAATTCTTGGTCTTTCTTCTTTCTCTTTGCTTCCCAGTGAAGTTCAATATTATATATTTTAACTTCCTTTGGGCCTCTCTTCATACTCATCCAGTCTGGAACCCTTGGACCATTCCTTTAATCATTTGTTCACCATCATAGTCCAGTCTCTTGCTCCTTGAATTTCATTGAACCTAATTCAGTCTGCCCAGGCTCAACCTAGTCATTTGACATCTTGCTAAGTAGTACCTGGGCTGCTGGCCACTGCTAGGTAAAACTTGACAACCATGGCAGTTATAACCTCTAAAATTCATGGTCTCCATTTGTTAGGCCCTCAAGACAGCCTTAGCAATCTTTTTTTTTTTTTTTCCTGAGTAGTTCTCCACTGTGTGGCTGTTTTTCACTTTCACCCTATCTTTAAGCTTCTTCCCTGCCACCTATTCTCTTAGTCTCAGAAGATGATCGTGGCCCCTGTTTTATGTAGGCCACCAGGCAGGAACTCATAAACCTTCCTCTTTACTACCACCCCCATCACTACCTACAAATTTTCTTTTAACCCATGTCACTTTCTAGCTATTTTTCTACTTTTTCTCCTTAACTTTGCCACTAGGCTGCTTGAAAGAGTAGTGCCCCCTTGTTTACCCTTCTACAATCTGGCTTCCATCCAAACTGCTGTTAGCAAAGTTACCAGTGACCTAACTGGTAAAGCCCGTGAGATATTTTTCAGCCTTTACCTTGTTTGGTTTCTCCGTGGAATTTTATCTTTATTGAGCATTTTCTTCAACTTTAATGAAAACCTCTCTTTGAATCTTATCCCACCTTACCAGAAAAAAAAGAGACGCATTTAATGATTTACAAAATAATAATTGATATGAACTCTTATAACCCAATATTAATTATACTTTTAAGAATTGAATTATACTTTTATATAAATACAATTCAGTATTATACTTTAAAAATAAGAAATGCTGTAATCCCAGCACTTTGGGAGGCCGAGGCGGGTGGATCATGAGGTCAGGAGATCAAGACCATCCTGGCTAACATAGTGAAACTCCATCTCTACTAAAAACACAAAAAATTAGCCGGGCATGGTAGCATGTGCCTGTAGTCCCAGCTACTTGGGAGGCTGAGGCAGGAGAATCGCTTGAACCCAGGAGGTGGAGGTTGCAGTGAGCTGAGATCGTGCCACTGCACTCCAGCCTAGGTGACAGAGCAAGACTCCGTCTCAAATAAATAAATAAATAAATGAGAAATACTTATTTCTTAAAATGCTTAACTCTAGTAATCATTTTACTTTGTATATATAGATATCAAAATGTGATATATACAATAAATATATATAATATGTACAATAAAAGTATAAGACATACATAATATACTAATTATTCCTTGGTTTCCTCTGCCCTAGTTAATGAAGGAGTTCCCCCTTCTGAGTATGTTCAATATCCATGAAAACCTTTTAGAAGCCCTTCTGGAACTACAAGCATATGCTGATGTTCAGGCAGTCTTAGCAAAGTATGATGGTAAGTCCTTGGGTATTTTTATTTACTTGACTATTCCTCTTTTGATGTATTTTCCCTTATTAGATTGGAAGGGTCATTTTAAATAGCACAGCACTTTTGTAACCACACTCTTATAGAATTTTCACCTACAGTTTTATGATGGTGTTTGGTACGATCTTAGAATTTCATGGTTAGCAAGGGCCAGAAATGTGACATGGCATGTGTCTCGTTCCTCTCCTTCCCTCCCTACAGGCTCCTCTCGTGCTCTCCCTATCAGGCAGTTATGTCTACTCTGCTCTATTACCTCTGTGGTCAGGAATCACCCAGAACCTCACAGGCAGTACCTATCCTGTAGGGGCAGCACTGACTGTTAGAGCTCTTGCTATAACTCCCCATCAGTTCACTGTGACCACCGCCTATTGGTCACATTGACCCTTTGGAGCAATGTAGAACAGCTAGTATCCCTTGCACATGTGACAATACAGTAAATATTGGAAGATGAAATCATGTCCCCTTCATCCCACCTCTTCTCATTAGCAGCAGAATATCCCAATTTCTTTAAATGGCAGGCTTTGAAGTCCCTTTGCCATTCTGTTTACTTGCTCATGAACTTATTCCATTTTGCCTGTTCCTAAGAAACCAGAAAAATAAGCTGGCACATCCTAGATATTTTAAAACTCTAATGCTTATATTGTCATTATCCATGAATTCATTATTTGATTAATTGGACAAAAATTGTCCACATAATTACCTGCCATGACATAGTTACTAAAATATCTGCAGAGCTTCATACTATTCTGCCTCATTTCAGTAACCATCTTCCTAAAGTGTTTGCTTGTAAAATGGATGTAAGTAATGATTACTTATTATATAATCATTTTTTGCTTTATGAAATAGTTTTTCTTTAGTAAGCGTCTTCAGTGCATTTAAAGAATTATTCAGATTACAAAACATATAGAGCAAACTATACCATTTGGGTTTTTTTTTTTTTTTTTAAGAGATAGGGCCTTCCTGTCTGTCACCCCAGATGGAGTATAGTGGTATGATCATAGTTCACTATAACCTTGAACTTCTGGGTTCTACCATCCTCCCACTTCAGCCTCCCAAGTAACTAGGACTATAGGAGTGTGCCATCATGCTTGGCTAATTTTTAAATTTTTTTTTGTAGAGACTGGTTATCGTTATGTTACCCAGGCTGGTCTCAAACTCCTGTGAACTTCCCACCTTGGCCCCCCAAGGCACTGGGAGTACAGGCGTGAGCCACCACACCTGGCCATTGGGTCTTATTTTTGACACATTTCTTCATAAGGAATCTCTGAAATGGGTGAGAGTTATCTCCTATAGTTGAGAGAACTCAGGCATTATGAGACTGTTTTTGTTTTTGTTTCATTTTCTTCAAATTCTTGCTCAAATTTATGGAAACGAAAAGCCTTCAGCCAGTGATGGCATCATTTTGCCTGTGCAGATATAAGTACCCTGTGTAACAAGATATATGCTACCTAGTGTGGAACTGATTTTAGAAACAGAGAAAAGTACTTGTGGAGCACTTTTAAGTAAACAAAATAAAGACTGTTTGGCTTTCATGTCAGCTCACTTGTATTCTCTATTTATATGCTAAAATCTTACTCATGGTTCAGCTAAACAGTGGTCCAAGCTTAGGGGTCTAAACTATTGGGCTGCCTTGTAGGCAAAAATCCTCGTACCTTGACATTCTTTTAGTACCAAAGGAATTCAGTCCCATGGCCATGGGTTCAGGTGGCAGTGCACTTTTCCAAATTCCACTCTGTAGCTATCAATGCCATAGCAATCCCTAATGCTGTCCTGTACTCAATCTGATATATCAAGCCTTCAGAAATAAAACTTTAATCAGTAGAGCCTTTGGGATGGCAAGCCTCTTAAGGCTTCTTTCATGAAGATCTCCGTTTGTTACAGAAATCATCAGCCTTATGTTATAAGACTGATTGTAAAATAAAGAAATGGAACTCTCCATTGTCTCTAACTATCCCATTGCACAGCCTCTGTTCCACAACATTCAGAAACTGATTTATTAGATTCTGATAACATATGTTCACATTATTTGTTACAACAGCCCGTCCCACCCTCCAATGAAACTTGGCTCACACTTTGAAAAATTCTTTTGTTGCAAATGGACAAACTCACCATACCAAGGCCCTTGTGTTGAGCTTTGTTTATGTTGTGTACCTGGCAACAGAGATGATGTTCTTGTTCATTATTCATGGAAAAAGAGCCTCATTAGTGGCAGGACACATATTGTTGCTGAGATGCCTCGTTAGGGGTTTTGAGTTCAGCAGTTGTCAATAGAGTACAGATGACCTAACACCGACTGAATTCTGAAGGGAGTTTTGGTGCTGACTTGGCTCAGGCCTGTATCATTTACAGTAGAAATATAATGAAGTGGCTGCTGAAGTTACTGTTCTTGAGGGTTGAGCTGCAGCCACTGAAGACTGTGGAAAAACATGCCTCTTGTTTCTCACCCCATATCATGAAACGGGTTCTTTCAAGTTTATCCCTGCTGCTTTTCCTGGAGACGTCTACTGAGCTGCTGGTTCCTTATCTGGCCCTGGGCGAGGAAGTGGGCGCTTTAGGGGTCTTAGAGTACAGACAGCTTTTAGGGTGTCCTGATCTTCACCCTGGTTCAGATGTCTAATCCATGAGATGCTGGAGACAGCACTTAGAATCCCAGCCCCTTCATCCCTCTCTGTAGAGCCACACCCAAAGCAGCAGGATTATATGTCCTTTTTACTAATTGGAATGCTCTGGTTGAGTAGCCATTTTTTGGATTGTTTTTGGGTACAGCAATCCTTCTTTATTACATTTGCTAGGTGGCTGAATTTTTTAAGTAGTATGCTGGGAACACAATGGGATTAGTTCTGCTTTTCTGACCTTTGCAAAAAGATTTAGAAAAATGGCAAGGCACTGGGGGCCAGGGATGGGGGTGGTGAAGAACATATTTTGGGGGAAAGAAGGGAGGCAAAATGTATTCCCCTTGTCTCATTGTTCTTCACTACCTTAAAAAAAGTTTGGCTTTGAGTTTGGAAATCAGTAACAATCATATACTCCTGTGTCCCCACAAAGATGACCAGTTAATTGGACATATATCCATGTAGTCTGCAGTCTGATTTTGATTTTTGCCATTGAGATAACTTCTAATGTTTTATTATTCCAGGTATTAGTCTAAAATACTGTATTGCTATCCTCAGGATTTTTCATACTCGTATTTTCAATTTGTAGATCAACATTATAGGTGGGCAGTTTTATTCCAGGTGGCTGATCCTGGTTCTATAATGTTCTTTGCACAGTGACTAAAATAGCAGCAACAGCTAGCATTTATTGAGTTCTTGTACCAGTATCAGACATGATTCAAACCACAAGGATATTTGATAGATACTATTGTTAGCCCCATTTTGCAGATATAGTAACTGGTACAAAAAGAAGGTAATTGCTCACAGGAAGAGCCTATAATATCAAAGTAAAGCCATGTAGATGTGATGTTATGAGAGAAAAGTGATCAACTGAGAACAACTTCATTAAATATGATGTGAATTCTACAAGTAAAGGAAAGCCAGGATAAAAACCAAGGTGGTCTCACTCCAGACCCATGCTTTTAACCACCATACTTACACTCTTTCTGCTGTTGGTAGTATTTATTTAAATTGTTTTTATTAATAACATTGTTCTTGTTGTTGTTATTAGCCACAATTTATTGAGAACCTACCACGTGCCAAGCATGTTATTAGCTTAGCATTAGCTTTACCCTCACAATAACCCTGCAAGGAGGCAGTTATTCCATTTTAGCAGATGCAGAAACTGAGGCTTTGTGAGATTAAATAACTTACAAGACCACATTCTTAGAAAACTGCAGAGCTGGGATTCAAATCCAGATCCAGCTGGCTCTAAATCCCATGTGTTTTCCATAAACGTAAGCCTTCCAAAAGTGATGTGCTGGGCCTCTCTCGCTCCTCTTACAAAGGCATGACTTAGGTGGGCTGAAGCCATGGTGCAGAATTTCAGTAATGCCTCATTGTCTTGTAAGATTCCTTTCTAATCATTCTTTAAGAACTGAGTGTATCTATATTTGCTTGTCTTTCTGAAACTGTCTTCAAAATATGGCTTTCCATCTTCAATCAACTTGTATCCGATTTTTTTAATCACAAAGGGGATTTGATGTAAGGTGTTCATTTAATTTGGGATTTATCTTTTTCTTCAGTCATACATTTGCTGTAAAGACAGCAATGTTTTCAAGATCATTAAGTCATGAGAACCTTCTTTTAGAAGCCATTGCAAAAGTTCTTACAAGCTTTGGATTGCCTTTCAAAGAAGTTTATAGGCCACCTAGGTTGAAAACTTAAGTCCCAAAGATTAGGGTGGGAATGTGGAAAAGAATTCATGTGTTTCTTATTCGTTGTCATTTGTGCATTTCAATTTTAGGAGAATCTCATAGAGCAAGCAAACGCAGGTCTGAGCGCTATAAGGTACCTTTGGGAGCATCTAGTTCTGCCTGTCTCTAGTTAGTGATCCTTGGGGATACCAGAAGGCAGTCATGGGTGGTGGGGAAGAGGTGGATCAGGTCCCAGCTCTGCCTTTCACCAACTAAGGGAGCTTGAGCAAATTACTTAACATTCCAAGCCTTGGTTTCTTTCTCTGGAAATGAGATCGAGGCTTAGAAAGGCTAAGTAACTTGCCCAAGATCACACAGCGGGTAATTTGTTGTGAGGATTAAAGTAGTTTAATCTATGTTAAGTGTTAAGAACAGCGTGGGACACACAGTAAGAGTTCAGATATTATTCGCTATTATAAAAAGCCAAAAGTGTCACTCCTAAACTTCACCACTATTCTTCATTAGTCTTGTTCAAATGGAAAACCATATATAAAATGTCACAATGAGAGAATAAGAGCCCAGTCTTATGCTCTGCAAACAGACAATGTTATGACATGTTATTAAAATTAATTATGGATCTAATAGGACATATAGATATTTGATAAGAACTAAAATTCTCAGTTTTATCTAAACTTTTGGAAAGCTGAAAAAAGAAATGCCAGGGATTTTTACTCCTGATCAAAGGAAAAATTACTTCTTTGGATTCATAGCAACTTCAGCCTCTGAACAGTTTGTCCTAATGGAAATACAGATCTAAGCGCTTTTGGATATTTACTCCATTAAGTCATTTAGTGATTGCCCTAAATTTGGGGCAGAATCTTCTCTTGTTCTTCCCTTCTTTCTCAAAAGAACTAGGGACAGCTGGTCTTTCTTACAGTCACAAAAGTTATATAAATGCAACCACTATATCAAGATCATTTTTACTGATGCCATCAAGCCCATCCTTAATTAGTATTATTATCTGCCATCTGGTAATTTGCAGAGGGTATACTTTTCAGAAGAGGACATGTTTCTAACTTTGGAGGAAATACTTTCATCTCAGTAGATTGAAAACAGAAGTTCTAAGGAAAGTCATTAGGAAATCACGCTATGTTGAGACTATTCAGAGAAAAAGCCTTTTGCTGATACTGTTTTGCAGAGTCAGCATGTAGTTATAACTAAAAATTTCGTAAACCTTGCTCATTGCCCAAGGCCTTATAACTAGCACAAGTTATTCAGCTATCATCGTAGTTCCTTTGAAATGGTTACTGGATATCCTGTCTTTTGGTTAGGCTGTTTTCCATTTATGTTTGAGGAATAAGTAAAAATAGGAAGGATGTGAGATGTCTGGAGGTCCAATGAGTAAAATCTGTATTTGTCAAACACTTCAAGTGTCAGTCTGTCCATACTTCCAAAACAGTACTTTTCAGTTAAGTATATAAATGTGAATTTTGATGCCGCAGGCACAAGCAGCCTCTGAAAATACCCACCACAAAATTGGGCTGCATATTAGAAAGAAGATTTGGTATGCTGTCGGTTTCTAGTGACAGACTATAAACCTAGTCCAGCTCCTTTCCCTGGGCTTGCTGTTACGGAAAAGATCATGGATACCAGGCAAGTGCTCAAAGAGAGTCCTTGTGTAAAAGATGGGCGAATGAACTACATCGGTGCTTCAAAGAAGAAAACAATTATCAGCACTGATACTATGGCTGTGGCTTCATGCCTGTAAGCACAAGTCACTGAGAAATGGTGGTCCTGCATAGCTTTGCACTGGATGCTCTACAGATTTGGACACCAAGAGGTAGATCTGCCAAGAGGACTAGGCCTTTGAGGTTACTTTAGAACAAATGATAGACTGTCAGGGATGAACTATATATTGCAGTGAGCAAAAATTCTGATAATAGATGTCATTTCAGTGAGGGCTATATGCATGACAAACTTCTGTCTCTGATGATGGAAGACCTTTGGTGAATGCATACATCTGTAATTCACATAGCTGGCACATGCACAAACCCTCCAAATTTATGTTGGGTTTGGTAATCCTTATTGCCCAGTTATCATAATTTACCAAGGTAACATCCCTCCCCAGCCAGCCATTACCATCAGGGAAACTGCTTTGTTTGGCTTCAGGGCACCAGCCACAGAAGGGCCCTCTGACACAGAACTTCTGGGGTAATCCAGTCCAAAAGTTGGAAATAAATAAAGTTGGCTTTGTAGCGTAAGAAGAATTTTTCTGGGTGTAGTTGAATGCATAGCGCTTGTCCTTCCCCCTGCCCAAAATTACTAAGGTCATGTAGAACTTCCCAATTGGATCATTGAACTCCCAGGTGGCACATCTTTTTGAGATTCTTGTATATCAATCGCTTTTACTTCTTGTGAAATTTTTCCCTTTAGTTGGAAGGGGACCTCGGATTGGCTTTTTGAAGGTGGGGCAAAAATACCTCATACTGCCTGGAATCAACAATAATAAAAATTTAAGGAAGAATCCTATATGTCTATTGTTTTCTTTGCATCATATCATAAATGAGTAAATTGAGAAATTAATCATTTAATGGGACAGTAAGAACACATCACAATCCACAAACAGGTTATGAAGGAGAAATGGACTGCTTTTTAAATTTGTTTTCCATTTTTGTTTGTTTGGTTCATGCTTCCAAGAACATCTGTGAAGGCCAAATGTGTTGGATTATAGGAGCTTCAAGTGTATCTGGTAGAAATGATATCAATTTGTTGCCTGACCAAGAAAAGGGATTCTTGGTACTTCATAATTTTAAAGGATAACAGAGAGTAAAAAGGTTAATTTTTTTTAAATTATTTCAGCAAGGATCTATCAAGTCCTTATTATGTTGAAGTACAAACTTTTAGGTACTTTAGATTCAGAGATAAATATAACCTATTTTCTGTCACCAAGAAGTTTTCAGTCTAGTGGAGAAAGATGTTAAAAAACAAAAACACAAAAAAACAGGCGAAGCAAGATGAATCAGTACTCAGTGAGTCTGTTTGAAACAAGCTGTGGCAAGTGCAGAGAAAGAAAGCCTTTGCGAGCAAGCTTGTGCCCCCCCTTTCATCTCAACCCCTGTGTACTAGGGTAGTCATTGGGAACATCTGTGGCCAGTGAGCAAACTGATATATAAGATCCCACTACGACATAGTGTTCTCATTTGTGAGATGGTTTGGGATTTATATATCTACTTGTTGCCACCTTTGAAAAAATTTTAGATTCACAGATATGTGATTTAACCCTCAATTGACCTATCTTATGCATAAGAATAGTGATGATCCTTTTAAAACTATGTCTTGATTGTTATTATTGGGAGATGAACAAAAGGATATCAGGTCAAAAAGTTATCATGGAAAACTGTTCTATCCTGTCTAAAGTTTTGCACCATAAGTTTTCCAAGGCCCATCTAATGGACAGTTTTACTCATAATTACAGACATTTCTTCCAAAATTATTGAATTAAAGTTTGGCTATTATGCACCACTTATGACTTTTGAAAATTCAAGAGTCATTCTCCCTAAGATGACCTTTTGTTTCAGCAGCATCATTCCAATAACGGGTCCTTAAGGAGTCAGAAGAGGTGTGGTTTTCCTTGTTTTTTTCTACTTCAACCTTGTCTCAGTTTTTACTTTATTGTTTTTTTCATCCTGCCCCATAATTTCATTCCACTGCTGTTTCAAATAGACATCGAGATTAGAGCACCAATACAATTTCAAACTCTGCTGGAACTCTGTAAGCAAAGATAAATGCAGTACACATGTTGAGAAATAACAAGTTTCTGATTCCCTGTTAGAACGTACAACACTGATCAATTTTGGCTTCTAGGAGCTAAATTGGATGTAAATGTTTGCAAAACGAAGGAAGCTAATATCAAGATATTTGAGATGTTAGTACATTAATTTAGGATTTTATTCCGCAAACACTGAGCACCAACTATATTTCAGACATTGTTTTTTGTTGTGGGTACAAAGTGATGAAGAAGCACAGCTTTTACTCCTGAATTACACCATGTACATAGGACAGGGAAATAAGAGAACAGACAATTGCTGTTAAGTATAAAGATTGTGATACACTTTAGCCCAAGATGGAAGGGGTACTGCGTGCAGCGAGGAGGAGTGAGAGGAGACTTCCTCTTGGAGGTGGTGTCTGAACTGGACAGTAAAGGTGCTTGAGGCAAGGAAAGCATATGGAAAGGTGCAGAGGCACAATTGGCATGGCTTATTTGGAGAATTGTCTGTATCCCTTAGAGCGGAGGGATGAGGAGAGATGCAGTGAAGGGCAGAAGATGCCTTGGGTGAGTTAGCTGGGGTTGGTGGGGGTAGGGGGACTGGATTAAAATCCAAGCTTGGATTTTATTTTATGGGCCCTGGAGAGGCCTGGAGGCAATTTCAGGAAGGGCTTCAGTCCAGCCCAGAGTGAAGGGGGCGGCACAATACATTCACACTGTGCCCCTTTTTGAGTGGAGGTACTTGAGAGATCACAGTGGGAAAGCACTCAGGTATGGAAGAGTGGAGTGGCCACTGCAGCGGGCTGGCGGGGTGACCTCCGACACTGTAGTGGAGCACGTTCTCTCCTGGAGGGAGACATTTGTGAGGTTTTCTGAACATTGGTGTAAAAGAGTTAGAATTTGGTTTTTCTTTCTTAAGCAACAAATGGGAATCCTAGTGCAGAAACTTTTGTCTCCTGGGTGGGAAAACTTCTTATTTTAAACTATAACCACTTTATTTCATTTGCTCTCGGGTAATCTCTTAACTACAGGAAACTGAGCCCTATGTAAACCCACCATAACCCACAGATAATCTTTCAAGGGAGCATAACTAAGGCTGAAGAGCCTGTCAGGACCCATGTAGCCCATCAGTGCCTACCTACTTCTGCTGAGTTGTTAACAATGACATGAGGAGAAAAAATGTGGAAGAGGGGAACAGGTGGCGTGTCCAGCTGTACTTTCTATAAAGGCTGTGAATTTGAAGATAGTAGAGGACATGATGCGAATGCCTGTATAAATCTCACTTGCTAAAATCAAACCATCTGAAAAATTCCTGCCTTGTTGATACTTCAGTTACTACTAAAGTAGACAAAGCATGAGAATAATACCATGGATTTAATTCTTACCAAAAAGGAAGAAGCTTAAGAGAAGGAGACCATGTTATCCTGTAGCTACAGTTAAAAAAAAAAAAAAAAAAAAAGGAATATTAGGCACAGGTGTACCTTGAATCTGAAACAAACAAAAGTAACAAAAAGTGAAAGCCATGCTCTTTTTTGTTGTTTTTGTTTTGAGACAGGGTATAGCTCTGTCGTGTAGGCTGGAGTGCAGTGACATGATCGCAGCTCACTGCAGTCTCAACTTCCCATGCTCAAGTGATCCTCCCACCTCAGCCTCCCAAGTAGCTGGGACTACAGGTGTGAACCACTATGCTTGGCCAATTTTTTCTATTTTTTGTAGAGATGAGGTCTCACTATGTCGCCTAGGTTGGTCTTGAATTCCTGGGCTCAAGTGATCCTCTTGCCTTGGCCTCCCAAAGTGCTGGGATTACAGGTGTGAGCCACCATGCCCAGCCTTTTATTTGTTTATTTTAATGCAGGGGAAAGATAAATATGAAACCACAAATGGAATTTCAATTAATATAACTTACTTTGTGCTGAGACTATTTGGCATAGGAGATACAGAGAGTTTTTTTAAAACTGGAAAATGGTTCGTGAAGGATGGAAGACTAAAAGTTGAAATTGCAATTAGTCCCAGTGGGTAAAAGTGTAAGGAAATATAAATGATTAAAATGTACGAAAAGATCAGAATGACAGATAGCTAA